>NC_044550.1:194986255-195297002 GCF_007565055.1 Rhinopithecus roxellana
TATATGATGGATTACATTTATTGATTTGTGTGTGTTGAACCAGCCTTGCATCCTTGGGATGAAGTTGACTTGATCATGGTGGGTAAGCTTTCTGATGTGCTGCTGGATTTAGTTTGCCAGTATTTTATTGAGTATTTTTGCATCGATGTTCATGAGGGATAATGGCCTGAAATTTTCTTCTTTTGTTGCATCTCTGCCACGTTTTGGTGTCAGAATGATGCTGGCCTCATAAAATGAGTTAGGGAGGAGTCCATCTTTTTCTATTGATTAGAATAGTTTCAGAAGGAACAGTACCAACTCCTCTTTGTACCTCTGGTAGAATTTGTCTGTGAATCCATCTGGTCCTGGACTTTTTTTGGTTGGTAGCCTATTAATTACTGCATCAATTTCAGAACTTGTTATTGTTTTATTCAGGGATTCAACTTCTTCCTGGTTTAGTCTTGGGAGTCTTTATGTGTCCAGGAATTTATCAATTTCTTCTAGATTTTCTAGTTTATTTCCATCACTAACTAGTTTTTCTACTTCTAGAAAGCTATTTTAGAATCCTCTCATGAAAAGTTGAAATTCACTTTTGACTAATTTTCTTCTATTGTGGTGGTTAAAATAAGAAATGTTATGGTGGAAACTCTTACTTACCCACCACCACTTCTATAATCTTTAGCTGAGTACATGGCTGCCTGCAAACAAAGACTACGCTACCCAGCCTCTCTTGCAGCTAGTTGCAACCTCATATAAAAGTTCTGGTCATGGGATTCAATAGAAGTATTATAAGTCAGCTTCTGGGAAATCTTAAATAATTGATGCAGATCTTTTACCTTCTCTCCTCTTCTTCCAGCCTCCCTGAAAGTGAAACCTGGCACCACAGTCAGCTTCACGACAGTTAAGCAGTATGATCACACTGGACCCTACACTTAGAAGGGATCCATACTTGATTTATTGCTCCACTGTAGGCTTCTTGAAACTTTTAATAATTTTCTTTCAACTTGTGTTTTGTAAGTGAAGTCCTCTGGAACAACGGAGCATATACTCGAGCAGAAGAGATAAATGCAATATGTGTTTCAGACATCCCTCATTTCCTCATATATAGCGTTCTGGGTGCCTCATGAGGTCAGAATTACAGTGGATAATGTGTGAGAGTTTCTCAAGAGGAAAAGTGAGTACAAAGTAAACAGGTTATATTATGTTCAACTAAATAAGCAAGAAATACCGTTAGTTTCAAAAGTCAACACTATTTGAGGAAAAAATTAGCTCACATCCAGGGAGAAGGCAATAGCATTCTAACAGACAAAAAGGACTCAGGAGTCCTATCATGTCCTTTTCTACTTGTGTTACTTCTCTGTATCATTAGTCAACCACTTTGCTGAAAATGATAAAGTTCTTTCTCCTTTCAGTCTTTCCTGATTCATTAGTAAGCTAAATGTAGAGAATATTGTTAGATCATGTGTGTATAAAAAGTGAAATAAAAACATTTGAGTCAGTTTCATGTAGTGTTTCCACTGTTCTGCATATCTGAACTATGAAATATGAATCATGTAATTTTGGTGAGGTAAACATATGAATTAAATGTTCTTTATGTTTGCACTTAAAACTACCATCATAAGTGTAAACAGGGAATGGCAAAATTTATGCTAATAACTTAAAAATTTAACTTCTCTTTATATAGAAGAACATTAAGAGCAAAAACAAACAAACAAGCAAACAAAAAAACACCCTAACAAGCTAAGAAAAAATCTGGCTGAGGATGGTGGCTCACACCTGTAATCCTAGTATTTTGTGAGGTGGAGTGGGGTGGATCATTTGAGTTCAGCAGTTTGAGACCAGCCTGGGCAACACAGTGAAATCCCCCCTTTACGAAAAATGCAAAAATTTGCCGGGGCATACCTGTACTCCTACCTACTTGTGAGGCTGAGGTGGGAGGATCGCTTGAGCATGGGTGGTTGAGGCTGCAGTGAAATGTGATTGCAGCACTGAACTCCAACCTGGGTGACAAAGCAAGCCCTTTTGTAAAAAAAAAAAAAAAAAAAAAAAAAACAGAAAAAAAAGAAAAGATAAAGAAAAAATCTTCAAAAAGCAAAGTAGATTTATGTTTTTGTATATTTAAATCCATCCTTTTTCTGATTTTTAAAAAAGGAGTGCAGCATTTTCATTTTACACTGCACACTGAAAATTAAAGTGCTGGCCCTACATGGAATGGGTGGCTGGAACTCATCCTTAGTTCATGAGACTGAGGGCCAGACCTTAAGAATGACAGAAAGGAAAACTGGAAATATGCTGGGTCCCATATGACTGCCAAGACTTATAAGCCAGCCATGAGCTGTTCACATCCAGATTTCTCAGAATGAAAAATAAACTTTCATCATGCTTAACTAGCCATTTAGTTCTGTTATTCACAGCCCCACCTAATTCTAACTCATATAAGCATGGAATTGGAGAAAAGGAATTTTAAAAGGAGCAGATTTAATTGTCTTGCATTTTTCATTACAGACACTACCGTAAAGACACAAAAAGATATTATTTAACAGAAAAATGATCACAGAGATGAGTGACCATATTCATAATGTGCCTCACGTGACTTACTGATCTGTTTGTTTATTTCTGGTCATTTGTTTATTTCTTGATCTACAAAATCTAAATGGCCATAGAGAAAGAGATTTGCTTGAATGTACGTTCTCTAATTTAGTACATTTTTATTGACTCCTTTTTTTTCAGAGACATGTAGTTTCTGTATTATTTGAATATATTCAAAACATAGGAAAAGTTTTTACAAAAATAGAGTGACACCTAAGGTATTGTCCTTAGTGTTAAAAAAAATTGTCTAGTGTGGAGACAGGCAGGAGAACACTTAGTAACACAAGCGAAGCAGAATGGAATAGTTTTTAATCTAGTGACGCAAAAACATGCCTTAGGAATAACTGCTTACAAACAAAGAAATCTAGGAAATTATGCAAGTCAGTTGCATTAAAGCTGAAAATTATGAAGATCAATGTGATAGTAGAAGAAAAGAAAAAAATAAATAGAATTTTCAGGCAAAGTGAAATGATACAGAGATGTGATATTACACAACGAGGGCAAGTCTGGTCATATTTATGCAGGTGTATTTTTTCTGATTTCTACAGACAATGTTTTCTATACACCCACTACAATAGGTTACTCATTGAACTTAGTATAGAAAGTAGGGGAATTTGGAAATTGGAATATTTGGAAAAGGTAAAATATCTGCCTAGGAATAGAAGTGAATAGAATAAGCTAAACATTTTGGATGTTATTTGGGCATAAAGAAATCATCTTCATTAAAATGCAGCAAATAACAGTACTAAACAAGGTGGAGAGGTTCTGCAGTAGTGTCCTCTCTTGATCGTTTAAAGAAAGGCCATGATCCAATAAAGTTAAAGATAACTCTCAAGAGTTACTGAAAATAGATTAAGGAAAAACAGGAAGGATTTAGATCAATTAGGCATGTATGGATATGAAATGATATGATAGTGAGTTGGCTTATACTGCAATGGAAATAAAATTGTGAGAATTTAAAGTAACAGAATATATTTTAAAATAAATGTAAGTTTAGGATAATAAGTATATTAATGTACTGATTATGAAATTCTCTCTCCTGGAATATGCTTTAAATCCCACCTTAAACTGAGTGATCAAAATTGTTCTCTAAGGAAATAAATAAATAAATCATCAACTGGTGAATAATGAGTTAGCTTGCAGGAGTAATTTCTTTTTCTTTAGGATAATTCTTCATAGATGTATTTATTTTCTCAGCTAAAAGTGGATTGACCAATATGAAATATAGATAAAAATGTATGTTTGTAAATTGCCTTTATTTTGCCATTAAGCTAATGTTAATATTTGTGCTCTATGAATCAGTCAAAATACAAATTAATTCACTTCTGAAAAGTTAACGAGTAGACTCAATGTTTACTTTTACAGTAAATATGTGAGTGAAGAGGTCAAACAGTAACATTTGTTGGGTTCCTAGTATGTGTTTATGGTCACACTTCATGTGTATTATCTCTTTTATCTTCACAAAAGCACTGTGGAGGTACACAGTATCATCGTTTAATAAGCCAAAAAGTGGTACCTCAGTAAAGGGACCTAAGTGCCCAAGATCACATACCTAGGAAAAAGATTTAAATATGTTATCTTTATAGTAGACAGAGAGGCTGTAGAAGTAGAAAGAGGAGCTCTAGAATCGCACAGCCATCCAAGCAGAGTGAGCAGCATTAATCGTCTGTGAAAGAGTTTGTGATGTCTTGCATGGATAAATTTTGTGAGGATTAAAAAAGTCTTGATATTTCATCTACAACTTTAATCAAGTTTCAATATGCACTACTGACCCTAGCCACCAGTAAGTTCCACATGAAGCCAGTGGAAAAATAGATCATAAAGACAGATGGAGTCCTTGGATCCATGCACAATTATTGCCTTATGTTCTTTTATATGATCCTTGTAAAAATAGGTCAGCTTAGCTGTCTTACTCAGATGAAAATGTAATAAATATTTACACAATTCATCATTTAAAGAATCTAAATTTAATTTCCTGCTTGGACTTCTGTCTGTAAGAAAAATATGAAAGAAACAGCATGCATTATTTACCTCTTGAGAATGACAAGTTATAAAGTAAGATCTTTGAGATAGGAAGACTAGACATTTCTATAGTTCGTTGTTCCAGTCACTACAGCTGTCAGTGGCGTCAGTATAGATTAATTTGACAACATGGCCAATCTTGCCTATTTATCAATCAGCTTCATTTGAAAAGGTCATAAAAATCGCCCAGTTTGTCACTATGTGGCTAGGTATGGGAACATTAATTCTCTTATATAATTAAAATTTTATTTAATTGACCTTTAGGAGGATTACTAGTTTTGGAAATTCATGGCTATAATTTCCACTTTTTTTTGAAGGGGAGAGAATATTAGAATTAGGGGTTTCACTATGAAGTCTTAAATTATTTAAGGCATCATTCATTGATAACATGTTATGGTGGATTTTGAGGGCTCCTTACCTTTCAGAGGCCCTTTTCTATCTCTTGCTTACTGAAATTTCAGTGTTTAACTTTTGTCCTTTCCTTTACTATGTTATAAACTTTTATCCTATAAAAATAGTCTTTGACTGTTAATATATACACCAATGTAAGTTACTATGTTGGAAGTCACTCCTTTGGAAGAGTCAACTGAGGTTAGGGTCTACTGGTAATGAGTAGTTTGACAAACAGGTGAGAAGAGCATTTAGAACTTAAGTAAAATTTTAAAAAGTAGAGAAGTAAGAGATAAAGAGTTTTTGGAATAATATTAAAGGTAGAATTTGTCGATTTTGTAATATTTACAGCATTTCTGCCTTCTTTTAATAAAATAATATAAATCTGTGTAGGCATTCATATTTTGTCTTTTATTTCATTTTAAGAAAGTTAATAGCCTAAATATTTAGAAGAACTGACAAATATATGTACACAAATGGGATTATAATCAAGTGTTTCTGAAGGAAATATGTTTTTCTCATGCACAGGCATGTTTATTGTGGTAAATACGTATATTTGCAGTTCTATGTATGGGTATGTTTTAAACATTACAGAGGCTTACCTAAAAAGAAGAAAAATAAACTTTGTTTATATAATGGAGTTGAAAGAGAAAAAATGAAGAATTGTTGTTTGAACTGGGGAATCATCGTAGATGTGGTTAAAATCATAATCATCATGTTCTTTTATAAGAAAAGCAAAAAATAAACCAACTAACAGAAAAGATTAAAAATAAAAACAGGTGAAAATATAGTTACTTTTCTTATTTAATGTAACTGTCCCTTAGATTTTTATTTTCTATGGTATTTACTTAAGTTTCTATGTTAATATTTTTGCCTGAAATATGGGATATATTACATATAAAATGGATTTGTTTTGTATTTTGCAAAAAGCAAAGAATCTCATTTTGAGTTTCTTTTCCTTGCCTTGTCTAGATGAAAATAAATGTAAGTTTAGGAGAATAAGTGTATAAATGTAAAATTATATTGTAGGATGCTAACTATATTAGTGTCCTTCTTTCACTTTAAACAAAAGACAAAAACAAAAACTGCAGATTGTCATTTATTTTATTCTAGTGAATTCAAACTAAATAGTTTTAAAATACCTTGTGTTTTAATATTATTGAGATGTCTGAATACAAATGTCACAAAGAGATAAGATTGCTAATTTCATTTCTGGCCATTTGACTGACTAGTTTACTTAGAGCCTTCTAGTTTCTGAATTAAGGAAAATACTGGTCCTGGTTCATATTAAATGTTATCTTTTATCATGTATTTACTCATCAATTTATTGCACAAATATGTGCCAGGGACAAGATACTAAAATTGTGAATTAATCAAAGATAATTTATTTAAAATATATAATGCAATGTCTTCCATGTACTAATATTATGTTATTAGTTTTTGTAGTAATTTGTGTACTAATATTATGTACTAATATTATGTGCTAATTACGTACTAATATACAATTGCTCTTACTATTACTATATTACCAAAAGAAGTTAATACTGTTGTTATCACCTAGCCTCTACTTAAGTATTTTAAAGTACAGTGGCCTTGGTCTCATGCAAAACAAACGAGTATTTTACTTGTTGAGGAGTTCTGGTAGTAGTAGTTTCTCTTTTTGAGTGTAAGATAGAATCTTCTTTCCCATAATTTGTTACCAAATCTATTCTTCTCTATTCTTTTCCCCTTTAGGACAATTCAGATTATTTCCTTACACATACAACGCCTTTTAATATTTGAAAACAGTTCTTTACTCATTTAAATGTTAATCTGGCTTTTTGTAAAATAGGAATTTAAAGTCAATTTCACTGAGAACATTGAAGACTTTTTTTTTGCCTTTTAAGAGTCATGCTTATTGTTGTATTAATCAAAAGGTAAAAAGACAGATAATGACCAAAATTTACTGATATCTCACTATAGGCTAGGCACAATTCTATTACGTGTTTCGTGACACACTTTTGTAGACAAATCCCAGCTCATCTCTCTGTCATGCTTTTTAATAACCCTTTTGATAAACTACATAGGGAGGGAGACATATTTTGCCACAGTAGTTTCATAGCGTTCTTCTGTTCCTGGGGCTAGGTAGCTGCTTAGGACACTGTTCTGCCTCTCCAGCTTTCAAACTAAAAGTCACACTTGTACTTTCAGTTTTAGCTTACAAACATGTTTAGCGAATTCTCCATAGGCAGGGGTAGGAGGATGGCAGAGCGTGCTGGCTGGCCTAAGTGCCATGTCCAGGCCACCATTTAGAGAGTTCCTGAGGCTCCCTTTCTTGTGTATACTCTTGATGAAATTAGAGTTCCCAAGAATCACTCTTACCTGCACAGCAGTTTTCACCATTCTTTGTGACTGGCTGTTATTTTATCAACTACAAATCTGATTCATTCTCTCTGTTTCTTTTTCTCCCTCAAGAATTATTCTTGCTATCTATGGAGTTATTCATTCTACAATTGTCCTTGATAGTATGTACTATGCTTTTAAGTAGAAAACAAAGTTGATGTTGGAGGTTATTCAAGGTTCTCTATAGGACTAGAGTTTTAAAGTTCTATTCTTTATTTGCCCTTGGTTTTATATAGTCTTAAGCCTTACTTTCAACTCTTTCAAAATTCTAGCAAATAGTTAAGAGGAATTAGCAAGATTTAAGCAGCTATAACTATTTGTTCTTATATATTCATATAGTATTTTTCACAACATTTTACATAGTAAGGAAAAATATTATTTTGAGTATGGTTAATTGTAATATGACCCTAAATAGAAGTTAAGTGTCTTTACCAATTTGTTATATGATTAATTTTTAACAGATTAAAATTAGAAAATTATTATATAGTCCCTTAATTTTAATCTTAAAACAATGATTCAGTTGGGGCTCCAGTGCAGAGTCTGTCTTAGAAGCTACTGCTATTCTTGACACCCTCTTGTTTTCGATGCTGCCTGTAGCCTTTGAGCATATTTCCATTTTATTCTCAAGATCAGCACATTGCTTTGCAGACATGAATCTCTCTATAAATGCAGGATAAAGAATAGATGATATATAAGAAAAGAAAGGAAGAAAAGAAAGAAAAAAATTATATGAAAACCTCTCAAAGAAACCTCACTAACCAAAGTGATATTCCTGTATTTTTAAATACTTTGTAAATCAGAGAAACCTGTCATATTCACACAAATAAATTTGTGCAACTGCAACATATTGACCACTTTATTATCAAGTGGCATGATTCCATATATATGAAAGTTGCTTCAAGTTTTCATTAAAAAAAAAAAAAAAAAAACAGAGAAAGAGAAATAGACCAGGTGCAGTGGCTCACACCTGTAATCCCAGCACTTTGGGAGGCCGAGGCTGGTAGATTACCTGAGGTCAGGAGTTTGAGACCAGCCTGGCCAACATGGTGAAACCATGTCTCTACAAAAAATACAAAACATTATCCAGGCCTGGTGGTGGATGCCTGTAATCCCAGCTACTGGGGAGGCTGAGGCAGGAGAATCCCTTGAACCCAGGAGGTGGAGGTTCTAGTGAACTGAGATTGCATCATTGCCCTCCAGCCTGGGTAACAAGAGTGAAACTTGGTCTCAGAAAAAAAAAAAAAAAAAAAAAAAAAGGAGAGAGAAAAAAATACAGACAAAAACTATAGAGACATTTCTTGTCAGAAGCATTTATTGAGTACTTACCTCTGCTAGGCACTGAGGAACCAATTGATATTATACTTGTGTTCAGTAAGCCTATAATCTAGTGAATTGAGAGTAAGTAAAAAATTGGTTTTCATACATCTTTGGAATTTGTATAAGAACTAACTTTAATTAAAAGCACAATCACAAGTTTCCTTATTTACTCAGAAACACTAACATTCCTTTTAAAACAACAATAGTATCCTTACCCAGACAATGATTATTAGTCATGATGGTGACCTTGGGTACTCAGCCAACTAGAGACAATCTTACCTGGCACAATTAACTAAATGAATGAAAGGAAGGATGAAGAAGGTCAAATCAGATATTATTTTTGGTAACTCTTTCTCGCTTAGTCCACAGTATATGTAGAAGCTTTTTGTGGCCCCCAAATAGGAAGATTAGGCAGTTAAAGTGTGAAACTGCCAAATGTGTGCAGTTCAAAATTAAACTGAATTTTCTTACCAGAAGCCTTATTTATATCTCCAGACTTTGTTCAGAATTGTGGGTAAATGAAGGGAAGAAATTTATAAATAACTTTTAAGTCTGATTTTCCCCATTTTATTATAATTTCTGTCTGTAGCCTGAAGTTACATTTTATGAATTGAAAACATTTATTGCTTGTAAAACTGGTTGTCAAGTTGTAAGAATGATAGAGAGAAAATTACAGATAAGTTATACAATTTTAAGTAAAATGTCATAAAACATACAGTTTTGCATGGCTTCTAGACTTAAATATATCAGACATTTCACCTAAAATTAGAAAAAAAAAAAATCACTGTTCTATTCACAAGGCAACTCAATTGTATGCAGAGTGAACTGAATCTAAGTCATAAGCACTCATCTATCATGTAGAATTTTGTTTCCTTTCAAAGTTTAACTGTATAAATGCTGAATTTAATTTCATAATAAGAAATAAGTCAACGTTTCTGACTGAAAAACAGGAGTTAACAAAACAGAAAATATAGCAAATGAGGAAATTTCTCCTTTCTACATCCCCCTTGCTTCAGCATATTTTATGTTACTCAGCATTAATGATACACTGTTTTTTGGTCCTTTATTTTGAAGTATTGATTTTTCTCCCTTTTTGCTGACTATTGCACCTTTATCAGTGTCAAAAGTCAAAATTCCAGCAAACTTAATTGGCTTTTGTTTGCAATTCATGAATCAGGGCAGCTTTCTTTCTACAAAACAGAATGAGAGCTCCTGTTGAACAATGGCAGAATGGTGGGTTTTGTAAGAGAGAAACAAGAAAACAGAACAATAGGAAAAAAAAAAGCTGTCTAGCATCAGGTTACTTTCAGTGACTTTTTGTAAGGGTTAATGCAGAAGGAACTTTATAACTATGCTGACTAAGGTAGAAGTTGATCTGACTCAGAAAAAGCTGGTCTGTTTTGGAATGATTTGCTTCCTTAAAGTTTCAGTTTGATTACGTGGCATATAGCATAAGCAGCTCCATTTTGGTTTGGTTTGGTCTGTTGGGGCCTCATGCAGGAGCTTAGCCCCAAACAACAGCCTCCCATAATTTTTGTTTAACATCGGAGTACTAGCAAAGTAAAGTAAAATTAATATCACCCAAATCCATGTTTGTTAGGCAAATGTACTAAACAATGTAACAAAATATTTGGGAATATCTGGGTAAAATAATGTTAACCAATCTAATGTAGAGATTTGTGTTGAGATAGAACCAAAGAACTCTGGAATTGCTGACTTGAATTTGAATCCTAATTCTACATCTTCCTGACTTATGCGAATTTGGGCACCTTGTGTTTCTTCTCCAAACCTCTGCTTCTTCACAGGGACAGTGAGAGTAACATTTTCTAACAATGTCATCATTTGGGAATCTCATCAGGTACTATATGCAAACAAAGTCCTTAGAGTGTTATGAAATAAACCCTCACTGGCTTTTAGAAATTGTACAATTTCAGTGATATATTATTTTACACCATGTCATAGAATGAATTGAAGGTGTTCACATAAATGTAAGGATATGTGCACACACACATTGCTAAGATAGTCAAGAAGTTCTCCATCAATATCACACTTTCCATTAAAGTTGCAGTCATTGGTTGTTACTACCAAGAGAGGCCTATTTCGCCCTGGGAAGTGAGGTATATCTAACAATACGAAGTTTTCACAGATCATCAGTGGACCTGGGGTTACTATGTTTCTTTCTCTAATCGTTGTTTTTTCTGTTTGTTTTCTGAACATGTTTCCTGCCCAATTCCAAATTCAAAAGTTAATCTTGGATTTAAATTCAAAACGTCATGTTTAAATAGCTTTTCTTTTTATGACTGATTTGATCTGAGATCTCCAGCCCTGGCTGGATTCATTTTCTCTCTGAATATGATCACTGTCCCTTGGTCTACACAAAAACAATAATTGGGATTTGGTGTTGTATGATTAGCTCCACCTGTTTCACCCTGACTGGTAAATCTGTTTTCCAGATTTTTGTCCTGCTCATCCATCCTGCTGCAGTCAATGACTTAACATGAGTTTACATTCATAGATGCACATCTTCCACATGTTTATGTGTTTATAAATCACCACAAGTTAAAACGAAATTGTGTCAGATAAAACAGCGTGATAATTTACTCCTCTATGCCTCTCTGATCCTAATGTTAATTTTGAAAGTAAGGATGTCTGTCTTCATTACA
The DNA here is from genome assembly GCF_007565055.1 of Rhinopithecus roxellana. Lineage (NCBI taxonomy): Eukaryota > Metazoa > Chordata > Mammalia > Primates > Cercopithecidae > Rhinopithecus > Rhinopithecus roxellana. Next base: position 194,997,598 of record NC_044550.1, read on the forward strand.
GTTAATGACAAATAGAACAATTTCAATATTTTAAGGCTACTGCAATAACTAGTCTAGCACACAGGCAAATTCTTACAATTTAGGAAATGAGATAATTTTCTACTTTTTTGTCTCTCCACCACTGAAACTGTCATTCAGACTATAAATTTAGATTGTAGGCTCTCATATTTAGCCATAATTCAGTTTGAACAAATTACCCTAAAATGGAGATCAATATTATATCAAAATTTAGTGTAGAAAGTAAGTAAGAGATAATAATTTGCAGATAAAGAATCAGAGTCCAAGAATTCTGTGGTGATCAATTACGTAAGTGTTAAAACATTGTCTCAAACTCAGTCCTTCTAAATCCTAATCTGGAAATTTTTGTCTCTCATAAGGAGAACTGATGAATAATATCTTTTTTTCTGTTATTTTGACGATGAAAGGTAAGTAGCTTAATTTTGTAGAAAACATTGAAGGGCATTTTTTTTTTGTTACTTTGTTAGAGTTGATCTGTGATAAGACCAGTCCTGTTTTGTGTTTAAGTATTAAGTGTTTAGATACTGCAAACTTTTCATAAAGGTTACACAGTAAGTTGAGTTAAACAAAAACTGCAATTATAATCTGTCTTAGTCTGGTCAGGCTGCTATTACAAAATGCCCTGGATTAAATAGCTTATACACAGCAGAAATTTATTTCTCAAAATTCTGGAGTCTGGGAAACCCAAGACCAAGGCACCTACAGATTCAGGATCATTTCTTGATTCACAAAGAAAGGCACTATCACATTTAACTATAATTCAGTTTTCACGGTTGTCCTCACAGGGTAGAAGAAGCAAAGCACATCTCTGCAGTCTCTTTTACAAAGGCACTACTCTCATTCCTGAAGACTCCACCCTTTTGACCTAATTACCTCTCAAGGGTCCTACCTTCTAATACCATCACCTTGGGAATTAGGATTTCGACATAGGAATTTTAAGAGGACACAAACTTTCACACCACAGCATAATTCCATTATTTTCTACAGTAAAACTATTTTGGGGTTCATGAGAAAAAAATGCTCATCAAATAGATACACTATGAAACTGTAATTTAGTAATTGTTCCAACAAAACATAAAATTCACTTATTTGAAAATATTAGAGGAGACTGTGTCTGGAAATGAATGAATTACCTAGGTTTGTCCAGGTCATTACTGAACCTTCAAGAAGTCTGTGCCTGCCATGGATGGCTTCACCCAGCATGTTCAGCTCCCTGATGATAACTAGAGAAGTAAACCAGCTGTGGTACAGCACCTCACACATATGTCACTTTACAGTATTCCAGCTGGAATTTACTTCTGGCAGGTTCCCCCTTTCGCTGTTCCCTACTTCCTTCTGGAAGCTTACCCCAATAGTTGGCATTTACTCTGGAGCTGAAATTTCTCTCCAAACAAAACTTACTTCCTTAACTCTGGGTTTTGTTTAGGTCCGATTCACCAGTCTGTACACAGTGACAACCTTCCCCTCTTCATGTACTCATGTAAACAGATGGAATTCATTTTCCAGGCATTCTCATTGACCTGGAATTCAAAGAACAGAGACCTCTCCTCAAAAATAAAATGAAATAAAATAAATGCCCCCTGAGCCCTCACCACCTTCCCCCTGTTCTCATACTCAGCTGGTCATACTTGGGCGGATGGCTCTGAGATCAGCCCCAATAAACAGAACCTATCCAGAGACTCAGATGGCCAACAGATGGGGGCCTGCTTCTGTCTCAGTTAACTACTTAGGGCATTTTCTCTCCTCTGTTCTTTCTATGGCTTTCTCTCTCTGTTTTCAGATCAGCGGTACCTTCTTTTTCTCAGCTTTGTTAGGATAGAATCTATAATCTTCACAGATACCGGGAGAAGCATATAAACATTAATTTCAAAAGAGAGCAATACTGCCTGCCAAAAATCTTGCTCTAACCATTTGGAGAAGGAAAAAGACACACCCCAAGAAATACGAACATAACTGAAGACTTAAAATATGTGAGGCCCTGTGCCTGTGGCTGCATGTACATTTTACCAAATGTAATCTCCATACAGGTCATCAGAGACATTTTAATCAGTCTCCATTACATAAAGTTAACTGATCTTGAGATAGTTTATACATTTTTATTTACCGAATGTCATTTATATACAAATACGATGATGAAGTATAATTTTGACTTCTGTTGCTTTATCATGCCTTTGTGTCATATTACCATTATAGAAAAACAAATTATCCAGTTATCATAGTTTTCTTCATCTATGAAAACAATCATATTTAATTTTTCCCAGATATGCATTTAGTAAAAATATTGCTCATCACTTGAATGCTTCAAGTTATACCTGAGCACCCCATTGATAAAGTACTTGCGTTTTACAGTTTACTCTAAAACTGTAATATTTGTGGAATGTGAAATTATATTAATTTGACATTTTTAATCACGATTTTATTATTTACTGAATTTAAAATTTTTGGAAGGCCTTTCTTAAAAATGCAAAGGAATAATGTGTAGGATTGCACAAAAATTCAAACACTTGAAACTTTTCCAAATCCATATACATTTCAATCATTTTTTGCATAATCTAAAACAGATAATAAGGGCATATGAAAAATGATGTGTAGTTTAGTACCAAAGAGGCAAAAAGACTAAACAAATTATTATGTTTTAATAATGAAAATTTAACAGCATTTGATGTGCCGTTTACTATTTAAAAATGAAAACTGTTGCAATGCATTACAAAACATAAATGAAGAATGTGTATGAATGAATAAATTAATAACCCATTTATCTTGAGTCTTTCAATCTGACAGTAAAGGAAACCCTGAACAATGAGGAAATTGTTTAAGGAGGAACAGTCAACGGTTTTTTAGTGCTAAAAATGGAAAGGTAGCTACATGATGGTTAAGCTAATTCAGCATTGGAAATTCACTCTCTGGATAATATGAAATGTATGTATCAGCCAATGTACAGTAGGCTAAAAGTTCTATTTTTCATTGATTAGCAAAATGTTATCTCAATCAGATCTTTGAAGGGTCAAGCAGAGTAGGTCATTAGAAGTTCATGATCCTTGATCAGCTTCAGATAATGAACTGGTTGTGGTGAAACCCTGTAGGCTTAACATCTTTGATGAATATGACCGTAAGCAGAAAATATTTTTCATAGTATGTATTCCAATTTTTTAGCATCTTGGGATACTCAAACACTACTAAGAAATATAAAAAGAGCATAAATAACGAAAAATGAATTTCTAAAGTAATATAATAGGAAAAAATAACACCAATAATATATTAATATTATTTTTATTACTGATACCATTGTTAATACATTTGTTATGGAATTATTGTTACTTGACTAACATCCTGACAATACATAAAAATTTAATCATATTCTGAAAAGTGGTAGTGTTAATTTTTTTTTAAGTCTCAACTCTTAAATGCATTAGAGAAATTATGCAGTTCCTTGAAATGTGATAGCATTTAAGAAATTAAATATGCATAAACCATTGATGGTTATAGAAGATAAAGATGGAGATACCATATCAGAATTACACTCCCAATGTGCTGAATAAAAGTTTCTTTTTTTATTTTTTTGAGACGGAGTCTGGCTCTGTCGCCCAGGCTGAAGTGCAGTGGCCAGATCTCAGCTCACTGCAAGCTCCGCCTCCCAGGTTTACGCCATTCTCCCGCCTCAGCCTCCTGAGTAGCTGGGACTACAGGCGCCCGCCAGCTCGCCCGGCTAGATTTTTGTATTTTTTTAGTAGAGACGGTGTTTCACCGTGTTAGCCAGGATGGTCTTGATCTCCTGACCTCGTGATCCGCCCGTCTCGGCCTCCCAAAGTGCTGGGATTACAGGCTTGAGCCACCACGCCCGGCCTGAATAAAAGTTTCTAATGTGGGTATGTGTATATAGTTTTTCAGTTATCTTTTCTTATGATTTTTTTTCTTCTTAAACATCCTCTGAGTAGTCACTGTTTGTAAAATATTTACTTTTTTTAAAATACACCAATTCTCTACAAGCATTTCCTCCTTAGCCACTAAGACTGTGGTTCCCTTATCTGCCAAAAGAGGGAGGGAATATAATTTAATGATCAATATTTCCAAGTCTTAATTAGCTAAGATTAGTGATTTACACCTCACAAGTAAGTTAGCCTTGCCTCTGTCCACAAATAAAATTCATGTAAAACATACTAATAATACCCACCGATTATATTAATACCTAATCAAAATATAATTACGTTAAAACCAGGGAAGTATAGATTTCACCTTTTTCCTACATCCTAGTTTTTATTAAGCTATATTTTTATATGGACTATTTTCACCATCAAAAGCTTTTCCCAGATTCACCCTCTGTGTATAATACAACGAAAGAAAACAAAGCACTCTGGAGGCTATCTAGTTTCCTTAGCTTTGCTAAATTTAAAAAGAAAAAAGTGTGGAGGATGTCACTATGATACACAAATAAATCTAGACATCAAATATATTTTCTTTATTTCTAATCTGTGTTTTAAGCAGTATCAAAACCTTTTAATATTAAGAATTTGCAAAAAAAAAAAAAAAGAATTTGCAACTTGGTGGGGGCAGAAGAATGGGTCATTAGCTGTCAATGGAAGATGAAAGTTTTATAAATATTTTATGGTTTAATGTGATTACTTCTATTTACATTATTGAAGTAGATGCCCTTCTAATATCAGGTCTAATTCTCAATTTCACACTTACATAAATATTTATTCATGATCATGAAGAAGTATTGAAAATAAGATAACTCTGGCTTTCTCTATAAAACTGAAAATAAAGAAACAATGTAAGCTAAATCAGTAAAAATGTTTGAATAATTCTTAGTACGTCTATACAATGGAATAATATGCAGAGGTTAAAGACAAAAAAAACCAATTTTGAATTTTTTTCTGTGTACATTTATTATAATAAAGGAACTGTGAAGTATTACATGTTATATTCTAAATTATGCCAAATATGTACATAAAGTATGCATTTCTATATGTATATCTGTGTTTGTAAATGCATAAAAATATATTTGGAGTTATGTATTTTATTCTGTTTTTAGTGGTTACCTTTAGAATCCTTTATTTGTGTACTTTTGTGTTTTTGATACTATACTAACTTTTTGATATTATGTTGGACATAGTTTGGCTGTATCCTCACCCACATCTCATCTTGAATTGTAGCTCCCATGATATCCACATGTTGTGAAGGGACCCGGTGTGAGGTAATTGAATCACGGAAGCAGGTCTTTCCCATCCTGTTCTCATGACAGTGAATAAGTCTCACAAGATCTGATGGTTTTATATTGGGTAATTCCCTTACACAAGCTCTCTTGGCTGCCACCATGTAAGACGTGACTTTGCTCTACATTTGTCTTCCACCATGATTGTGTGACCTCTCCAGCCATGTAGAACTCCGAGTCAATTAAACCTCTTTCCTTTGTAAATTATCCAGTTTCAAGTATGTTTTTATTAGCAGCATGTGAACAGAATAACGCAGTATCATCTTTTGACAACAGTGTATTTATGTATTTCATGGGTTAAGAATGTAATAAAATCCAAATAACAATTGTGTATATACTACATTGTATTATGTAAATATATACTATATATAATGCACATTTATATACTTAATACACATATATTACTTTAGCTACATTCTTAGCAATACCAAATGTTAGAAACATCTTAATTATATATAATTAGAAAAACAGTTAATTCTAATAGTGTTTCCTGGCACGGTGGAGTATCATGTATCCTTTTACAATGGTAGTTATCCAACTGTTTTAAAAATATTGTTCAAAATATGAAGGCAAAAGAATGAGTAGAATCTCTCCTAAAATGAAAACATATTCTAGTCAATAGAGATAATGATCAGGAAGTTAGAAAATTGTAGTGATCTGGTGAAAAAGTAACAAATCTTTTCTGTAAATGAGAGAAAGAAAAATGATTAGCAACTTGAATGGACACATAAAGCTATAAAGGAAATTAATCGTTCAAAAATTAAGCAAAATATTATCTGATAATTATCACTTTAGCAATCAATGACACGTAGGAAAGGAGATCAATTTGAACTTAACACTGAAACTGCTCTTCTGAGTGACAGTATATATGACTTTTTAAAATGAGTTATTTTACATTACTTGCTTCAACAGTCAATTTTATTTAGTTATATTATGAAAGTTGACTTTCAATTTTTTAGAATCAAGCCATTGACAAAACTTGGAATTGAGGTAAATATTGCATGACTTTACAGTGTAAAAGGTATGGCATCACACAAATAACTCAGGGGCTAAATTGATGTGTGGAGGTAAGAGACATACACTAAATTCCTAATTTCCCATGGCAGAGCCCAAAGGATAATATCTGATGTGAATGGATCCAAAATTTGAGGAATAAATGTATTGCTAAAATTTATTCCTACAATTAATAAAAATGATTAATAGAAAATTCAGGTTGGAGAAGAAAATTGAGAAAGAGGTAGTGACTGGTAGTTTATATAAGTTCATTCCTTTATGCTCCTTAGTGGAACACAGATGGATAACATTAACAGTTGCTTTACTGATAAATTTTTCTGAATTAAGAATATAAAAGATTTTTTAAAACAATTAAAAAAAATCATTCTGAAGGAGAAAAACTATAGATTGAAGGGGGTAAAGTAGAAATTATTTAATATTTTATGTTAATTTGCTTAATTTTTAATATTCACTAAGTACTCTTTATTTTAAAAAACTAAAAGAATAATATAGCATTACTGTAACTTAGAATTTTACATTATAGGCTGGGTGCAGTGGCTCATGCCTGTAATCCCAGCACTTTGGGAGGCCGAGGCAGGTGGATCACAAGGTCAAGAGATCCAGACCATCCTGGCCAACATAATGAAACTCCATCTCTACTAAAAATACAAAAATTTGCTGGGCATGGTGGTGCGTGCCTGTAGTCCCAGCTATTTGGGAGACTGAGGCAGGAGAATCACTTAAACCCGGGAGGCAGAGGTGGCAGTGAGCCGAGATTGCGCCACTGCCCTCCAGTCTAGTAACAGAGTGAGATTCCATCTAACAATAAAAAAAAATAATAATTTTATATTACAATAAAAGTTCATTTCAGTTATTCTTGACACTATAGCAATCAGTGCTCCAGTCGACAATTTGAACCATCCCTTCTGAATCTTTGTATAATAGAGTCATTTTGTTATAAAAGATCATTAAATTTATAGTATGCAACCCAATTTAAAATGAAGTTGAATGTTTTGAAAAACATCAGTAAAAGTAAGTTGCCAGAGACAAGTTATATCAAATAGGTATGGGCAAGATAAATGTTTGGGATTTGATTAATAAATCATAAACATAGAATTCTCTGTTCAGGTACTTCACTATATTTTAAGTAATTATTCCGCTTTTTAAATAAAGTAACTCTCTTATAACAATGCACCATTGCTGTGGTTTACAAAATAAGACAACTAAGATGTTAACTTTTAAAAGTAAGTTCAAACAAGGGAAACACATTATATGTGCACATATATGTACACATACACGCACAAACATACGCATTTGGCTATATTTCCAAAATAACTCAATTCCTTCTTGAAAAGATTCTGTTATTTGAAAGTTCTTTCTTATACTTAGCCCAAATCTACTATCATATAGTTGCCAACTGTGGATTTCTGTGGTACAATTTGTGTCCAAACTGTTCTCTTTACTATCTAGGTTTCCCATTCTGAATATGTTCATGTGTTTCTCTCCCTCTTAATGTGCAACAACTAGAAAAGAATTCAATATTCAAATGTGCTCTGACAAAGAATGGGGCAAGACTATCACCTTTCTCATTCGTGTTTACTGCAATCTAAAATCTTTACGTCTTTATTAAATCAACATCTGCTAATATGTGTATAAATTTTTCCTATCTTAAGGAGATTTTGATATTTTTAAAACTAAATTTAGTTTTATCTTGTAACATTTGTTCTATTGCTCTAGACTATCAAACATTGTGAGAGACATACTCTTCCTTCAGCCTAGCTACAATGTTGTTATTAAATACATAAAAAAATGCCTTAAAGAAGTCCAGATACACCATATGATCTACATTTGATATATTATAACTATACTACTATACTATAGTATACTATAATATACTACCCGTATTGAGGACTGGATCCTCCTACTCATCATTTCTTCTTCTGGGAGTTAACAATAAGATTATTTAATAGTTCAGTCATAAGATAAGCATGAAGAATACTGCTATGTGGAATGCACTTTCTTAACAGTTATGAAAATCTGCTTGGCCTTTACCCTTCTTTCATTTTGAAGTTTCTTCAACATTTAAATAAAACCTTAATAATTCAGGAATAATTCTGGATAAAAACACTATCTTACAACTTTTTCCTCTCAATTAAAGTGCACTTTTGAATGACAAGCATAGTAGTATACGACATGATCAGTTTGAGTCCACAATAGAATTATATTTAAAGAAAATATATGCATGTAATTTATTTTGTAAAATATTTTACATTGTTATATAAATACTTACTTTTTCCTTACTTAACTTCAAAAGAAAAATATCCTTATTGTATTAGTAGAAAAACTACAATATATTTTCACCGAACTATAAATCTGTTGTTGGAAACAAAATTATGTTTGGTGTCCTAACAAAGAATTGTGTTTGCTCTCTTACTTTCTCTTTGAACAAAGCCACTTGCAAAGAAACATCACCCGGGAAAATAAAATTGTTGTGTCTTCTTTATATTTCCCTGCTGTTAAATCACGTTTTCCTCATATTTCTATCCATGTAGGACTACTAGGAAGAGAATGGAGGAACAGCACAATGTCAGTTTCTGTGATTTTGTTTTCAAACAGTAGTAAATTATTCTCTATATACATTTTTGCCTAGAGAACACACTCAATCTCTTAATTCTCTTCTCTTCTATACCATTTCCATAGGTCTATGGGAATATTGAGGAATTCACTTGATTTGGATGCCAAATAGGCATTTGTTTATGGAATACATATTAGTCACTACAAGTCAATTCTCTGGGCAATTATGTAATATTAAGGAAACCAAATCTGTAAGTACAAGCGTTCCTCAATAGTCTCCCGCTCTGTATACAACTTTATAGCTCCAGTTTTCCCTGGGTGTCTCTATGCACATTAAAACCTTGTATAATCCCCAAAATAGCTCACTTTCCAAGCCTTACCCTCATCTTGTCATCTTCCTACCAAAGTAGAATGCAGAGCCTATATTATTAACATTTTAATCAATTCTCAGGCACATTTGCAGAAACATCACCTCTGTTTTGTTATTCATTTCTTTTGTCTTCAGTATTCCAATATATTTTCCAGTGCTGTTGCTAACTGTTGGTTCCCCAACAAAAACAAAACAACAAAAACAACAACAACAAAAAACTATTGCTAAAGCAAAACTAAGTGTATTAAGCTTGCTGAAGTAAGGTAGAATACCACCTGAATGGAATCTATATATCTCAAAATGGGAAATTAAGGCAGAGTGCTTATGAGAGTTAAGGTTTTAGGACCATGTGTGGGAATTTTTTTAAGTAGACCTAGTTAGGCAGGAAATCAACTGAGATTGAACAGAATTTATAAAATAGCTTCAAATGGGTGAGGGGTAAGAGTAAAGCAAAGATCTTGAAGTGAGTTTTGATAAGAAGGCTCAGAGTCTTAAAAATCAGCTGTTCACTTGGTTCATCATCTCACTTTTCAGTAACAGTATTTTTTCATGGATGTTTCCTCATTTATTTGTTTCTGATGGAAGCAAATAAATTATTCACTCACTGCCAGCTTTGTCAAAAAATCTAGGACGATAACACGGCGTCTAGTTTCAGTATTGTTTAAGCCTAGTTTAGCTTCAGTTCTTAATATGTAAAATTCCAGAGCCATTTTAATGTATATTCCTTTTTCTCTGTTTTATTTTCTGTGCGTATACTCAATAAATGCTGACTCTGCGAATGCTATTGTATTGCTTACCGCTTAATAGCCACAGCCCAGAGTTGTGTCTGCTATAAAATATGTGTTCACTTCAATATTCTGTTGAATAAATTAATCCATCACAAATACTTGGAAGTTATTGAAGAGATTTACTAGTTGTACAGTGAAAGGGAAAAAGCATCAAATTAAAAAGTGTGCTATAAATAATTTAAGACTTTGTTTGAAAGATTAATTCTTATATTTCAGGGCTCTGCTCAACATGATAAGGTTATTCACTTCTTAAGTCAGCTGAGAAAACTACCCTAGTTCTTTGTACAACAAAGAGATGACCTAAAACACTTAGATCGGGAGTAGGAGACATTAAAAAATGAGTTCCCTGAGGAACTGAAACACTTGAATTGAAACTGGAACTGTAAGTGGTTACCTAGGCAATGGGGGAATGCATTGTTGGCAAAAGGAGAACATACACAAAGTGTATGCCATAGGTTCACCTATAGCTTGTTTGACAAGTCAAATAAACTTGTACTTAGAGCTAGGAATCAAGGGGGTGTAGTATAAGATGATGCTAAGGAAGTGGGTAGAAGCCAGGCCTTGCAAGGTCTTGTAGGCCATTGCTATGGTTTGAATATAAGTTGTCCCCGCCAAAACTCATATTAAAATTTTATCCCCAATATGGCAGTGTTGGGAAGTGGGGGCTTAGTGGGAGGTGTTTGGATTATGGGAACAGATTACCCATCAATAGATTAATGCCGCCCCTCAGGGTTGAGTTCTCCCTCTCATATGGAATAAATTGTGAAATTTGTGAAAGCAGGTTACAAAAAGAGAGTCTGGTTTCCCTGGTTTCTCTCTCTTGCTTCCTATCTCACCATGTGATCTCTGCACAGGACTTTCACCTTTCCACTTTATGCCATGAGTTGAACCAGCATGGGGTCCTCACTAGATGCAGCTGCCTAATCTTGAACTTTCAAGTCACAAGATTAATAAGCCACATAAATCTCTTTTCTTTATAAATTGCCCAACCTCAGATGTTCTGTTATAACAACACAAAACTAAGACAGCCACGTTAAATAAATGTTGGCCTTTATCCTGAAAACTTTGTGAAGTCATTGATATGTTTTGAGCAAAGAAGTGATAATCAGATTTGAGTTTGGAGAAACTTACTCTGTCTACTCTATAGCTCTGCAGAGACTATAATTGGCAGGTGCAACCGTCGGTGAAGCAAAACTACTTAGCAGTTATTGTGGTAATCAAGGTGATGGCAATGAATTTGGGTGGTGACCACAGGAATGGGAAGAAGTAGAAAAACTTGAAAATATTTAAGAGGTAAATATAAGTAGAATTTCCCATCAGTATGGGCTGTGAGGGGAAAGAAGACATTCAAAATTTGTGAAACTACATGAAAGGAGGTATCATTCCATGAGAATAAGTATACTAGGTCAGTATTGGGTTTTGAGTGATTATTCCAAGTTTAGTCTTGTGCATTTTGTATTTAGAGAGATTTTTGAAGCATAAAAGTGGAAATGACAAAGAAGTAATAGTTCATATATAGTTGGGGTTTCCATTAAACTCTAGCCAAAGGATGTGTATTCATCAGTAATTACTTTATATAACAAACTATAAACATGGGCAAAATCACCTGGATAAAAATAAATAATAAAGTAAGTCTTATAAAACCACAAATATTCATGGCCAGAGAAGTCTGAGCCAACAAAAGAGGAATAAAATAAGGCCCATAAATGTAGAGATAAAAGCAGAACATTATGCCCTGAAACCCAGTGAGAAAAAAAATATGTCAAGTGTAGAGTAGTCCCTATTAGAAAAGTTTGCTGACAGTCAAGTGCTGTGAGTGACAATTGAAAATGCCATTACATTTAGAAATATGGAAGTCACTGATGACCCTACTTCTCTTTTAGTAAACCAACCTTAAATTGTTTAATGCTTTATTTTTCCACTGCAAAAGTGTAATGAAATCTGGAGTCTGAAAGTAAGTTATCTCTAAATTACATCTAATAAAGATACCATCATCTAGAAAATGAAATAGAAGATGATATAAACCACAGGGCTATTACTAGAGGCAGATATTGGTGGCAAATATGTGTCAATATTTATGGTCTTGAACTTTGGACTGCTAAATGTGAACTTCAAATAAGTAATTTTAGTACTCTCTTAACATATTATTAATATATTTTCTATCTTTGAATAAAACGGATTAAAATAATAAATAGGCTATCTCTCCTATTCTTGGAGTTACATTAAAAGCAAAAGATTTGGAACTTTGATATTTATATCAGGACATGCAGTGGAACTCAGTAAATTAGTTTCTGAAGCAGGTCCCCTTGTGAAAAGGTGACTTTTGAGATTTAAGATAAAACATAGAAGGAAGAAAGGAGTAAAATCTGGCCTCTAGCTCTGTCCTCTTCTGTAAAATTTATCTCTAAAGAAAAACATATATTGTAATCACCAGAATTCTAGATAAATGTAACAGTTCTGAGAGTTGTTTGGTTGTGTGGCTTTTTGGTTTGTTTGCCATTTTGTTTTATTTGATTTTAAGTCAGTGCCTACATTTAGTATGTAATGTATCCTGCAGCCTCACCACTCCTCTGAAATTATCACTATGTCAGGACATAAAAAGGTATTCTCATATGTTATTCAACAAACCTAATGCTAAAGAAGAAAAACTATTTACTTTAAGATTTTGAAATTCATCTAAATCTAAACAATTTAGGAGTTTCTTTGATAAGTTATTTTTATGATTTTTCCAGCTTACAAATGATGTGGTATAAATTATAATAACATGGCATGAGATTAATAATGAATATGAGATGGTGTCTTACTTAAACCTATTTGCTTTGCCATAGTAACTTATAACATGGAAAATGTAAAGATAGCTAATATTAATTATTTGGGAATTATTTGAAATGTGTTGACCTTTAACTGTTATGGATAGTTATTTTTAATAGAAAGGAGATTATTTTTAAATAGGCATATGTTCTGGGAGGTGAGTAAACACAATGGTATAACCATTACATAAACAAGGTGCTCATTATTTTCTTAGGTCACGCTATTAGATCTTGAAACCTGGAAGTTAAAGAAATTTTTCTAGTGGGTGTGGGGGGACTTTGACATTAGAATCCAAACGTTTATTTCTCTTAAAAGACCATTTTCTTTACTCTGCTTTCCCATTAATAGGATCTGTAGCTTGCATTATTTAAAAATATTTTCTATAAAAGAGATTCACATTTGCAACCATTTATACCACATACTTTTCCTTTTTTTTAGTTTCTCACCAAAATGATCTTTTTGAAAATTAGATTTGCTTACATAGAGAAAATATTCTACATATTATGGCAACAGCAGCATGTAAAAAAATGTTTCATAAAGAATTTTTTAAATTTGGTACCGAGCAAAATGTTGGCAATAAAATTAAAATGATGAGCCAGGAGTAAACCACAAATTATACATTTTAAATTTCCCTTGCTGAGTAAACCAGGGTCTGCTTTGAGACTTTTTCTGTCTAAGTTGTGTCTCTGTATTGATATTTAAAACTTTATTATACTTAATTACATATTTTTCTATTAGTGTCTTTCATCACACTGATCTATTCTTTTTCTATGTCTATTCTGCTGTTAATCTCAAGTGAATTTTCCATAGCATGCAGTAAGTATATCAGCTCTATAATTTTCAGTTTTATATCTTCTATTTCATTTCTTATTGTGTTCATGTTCCCCTTTAAATGCCTCAGCATACTTGAAACGTTTACAATTGACGTTTAAAAGCCCTTGTTTGCTGGAGAAAAGGAACAGTTTATATTAGCAGGAATTACCATGTACCCACTACAGTTAGTAATAATGTGCCATGCACATAAAAATGGCTGAGAGCAAGATTTTAAGTATTCTTACCATGCAGAAAAAGGAAAGTATGTGAGTTGGTGGATATGTTACTTAACTTGATATAATCATTCCATAATGTATACATCATATTTGATGTATGCATCAAAACATCATGTTGTACCCTATAAATATACATGGTAAAAATTAATAATACTTCACAAGTCAAAAAACGATCTTTGCTACTACCATCATCTCTGTCACTTCTGGGTCTATTTGTATTACCTAATTTTTCTTGTTATATGTCATATCTGTTGCTTTGTCCCCTGATTTAGTGTTAAGCATTGTGATGGCTATGCTGCTGCTTATTTTTGTTTTCTTCTGTAAGACTGCTGAAGATTGGCTTGGGAAGAAGCTAACTTACTTGTGGGTAATTTTAAACATTTAATAGCCTGTTTATAATCTCTGTTTTGATGGGTCTAATATAGTCTTTATCTTAGCCTAGTTTAAGCTTAATACAAGGCATGGCCTTTCTGGATGCCTGGCGTATATTCCTCATGGTTTCTCTGTTCAGACTGAATGGGATTTGAATGGTTTATTCTGATAACCTGGGTAATTTATTACCCTTTAACTTCTTGATTTTTTTTTATTTGCTTGGTTTCACAAATTGCAATCCTGTTGCATGTGCAAATTAATATTCAACTAAAGACTCAAGGGCACCTCATGCATTTTCCTGGAGATAGTCTTATCAAACTCCTATCTCTTTGGTCTCTGTTCTGCAAATTCTAGCTGAGTCGGCTTTGTAAAATATATGTGTTCCTCAAATAAATAAGTCACTAGGCTGTGCTTCTGTTTTCTCTGCCCATACTACACGTCAGAAAATTGCTTCCAAGTGGTAACCTGTGTAAATTACAGAACATACTTTTTTGTTTCCCTTTTCTCAGGAAATTAGTCTTATACTTCTTATTGTCTCAATCTCTGAAAGTAGTGTTATTGTAAGTTTTGTCCAATTGTCTTATACTTTACAACGTGAAAGCCTGTTATAAACCAGGTATTCATTCATGGCCAAAAATGGAAGTCTTATGATATTTTTAACTTTTAACTAAGAAAAAAATTGATTTTTTTAACACATTCATCACCCTTGACACTATTGCTTTCTCCAATTTATTTTCCATTTGACATCATTTTCTTTCAGCCTGAAGAAGCTTCTTTAATATTGCGTGTAAAAAAATATTTGCTACTGAGAGATTCTGTGAGTTCTTCTCTTTAAAATATTTTATATTGCTTTACTTTTTCACTAATAATCTTCATCTTTACAGAAGCTTTAAGTTCACAGCAAAATTGATGAGAAAGTACCTGAAACTCCCATATACTCTCTGTCCTAACAACATGCAGTCTCCACTATTGACATCTCTCACCACAATGGCACATTTGTTACCATCAATGAACTCACAATAGCATCCAAAGTCTATAGTTTACATCAGGGTTTATTCTTGCATACTCATATTTGAAAGATATTCTTACTGAATATAGAATTCAAAGTTGATAGGATTTTTTGTTTATTTTGTTTTTGTTTTGTTTTGTTTTTGTAAATCCATTATGTAGTTTCATTAACTTCTTGCTTTAATTCTTTCTGACCAAAAGTGTACAATTTTATCTTTGCTCAACTATATGTAATGTGACTAGAATAATGTCCTGCTAAAGAAAAAAATATCATTCAATGACATTTGTCAAAGCATGGTAAGGAAGACTTAACTCAGGACTAAAATTATTGGGGCGTGGTGGCGGGCGCCTGTAGTCCCAGCTACTTAGGAGGCTGAAGCAGGAGAATGGCACAAACCCAGGAGGTGGAGCTTGTAGCGAGCCGAGATCGATCCACTGCACTCCAGCTTTGGCAACCCAGCGAGACTCTGTCTCAAAAATAAATAAATAAATAAATAAATAAATAAACAAATAAATATAAAAATAAGTGGGCTGGGTGGGATGGCTCAAGCCAGTAATCCCAGCACTTTGGGAGGCCGAGGTGGGCAGATCACAAAGTCAGGAGATGGAGACCATCCTGGCTAACATGGTGAAACCTCGTCTCTACTAAAAATACAAAAAAAAAAAAAAAAAAGGCTATGTGTGGTGGCGGGCGCCGGTAGTCCCAGCTACTTGGGAGGCTGAGACAGGAGAATGGTGTGAACCTAGGAGGCGGAGCTTGCAGTGAGCCAAGATCGCGCCACTGCACTCCAGCCTGGGGGACAGAGCAAGACTCCGTCTCAAAAAAAAAAAAAAAAAAAAAAGAAAAGAAAAGAAAACAGTGGTCTAGGGGTTAATGGATGGAAAATTACTAAAATAAAACATTAAGAGTAAGGGGGGATTCTGGCTAAACTGACGTAACAGGAGTCTTGCTGAAGACAGGACAGGGTAATCAGACATAACCTGCGGGATGGTGAAGGATGATGAATTCAATCAGATATCAGGGTGATCAGTTATCAAGGGTGGAAGGTTCTTACTAAATTGACTTAGCAGAATTCTTTGCTAAAATTGGATTTTGCAAAGTGGCCAGATGGGCCTAGGAGAAGGTTCAGGAGCCTGAACTTTTCTTAGCCACAAATGATATTTTCTTTCTTTGACTCTTTTAAAATTTTTTTCCTCACTGCCACCGAGTTTTATCAGTATGAATATAATGTACTGGATATTCAGACTTTCAAATTGATGAAACTGTGTGTGTGTGTCTGTGTGTGTGTGTGTGTCTGTGTGTGTGTGGTGTGCATATGTGTGTGTTTATCTTTCTTGGGATGTGTTTCATTTCTTTGAATCTATAGATTTACAGTTTCATTAATGTTGAAATGTTTTAGCAGTTATTTCTTTTAATATACTTTTCTGCTGTCCCTTCTCCTAGAACTTTTCCTCGTAAGAATAGCTTCACATTATACCATGGGTTACTGAGATTCTTCTTTTCTTTTTTCCCAATTTTATTTCTAAGTTTCATTTTGCACAGTATCAGTTGTTTTGTTTACTAGTAAGATAATTTTTTTTGGAATGGTCTAATTTTTGAGCCCCCTTAGTGATGTTTTTATAGGATGAAATGTCAAAAAAAAAAATCGCCACTAGATTTCATTATTTTTATATTTCCAGTGTATCTTCATCTTATGATTATATTTTACCCAAATTGATATACGTGTTTCAAATAGCTGTGTTTCATCGTTTAAAAACTAATTTCCCTTACTCCTTATACGAAAATTAATTCAAGATGGATTAGAGACTTAAATGTTAGACCTAAAACCATAAAAACCCTAGAAGAAAACTTAGGGAATACTATTCAGGACATAGGCATGGGCAAGGACTTCATGTCTAAAACACCAAAAGCAATGGCAACAAAAGCCAAAATTGACAAATGGGATCTAATTAAACTAAAGAGCTTCTGCACAGCAAAAGAAACTACCATCAGAGTGAACAGACAACCCACCGAATGGAAGAACATTTTTGCAATCTACTCATCTGACAAAGGGCTAATATCCAGAACCTATAAAGAACTCAATCAAATTTACAAGAAAAAAACAAACAACCCTATCAAAAAGCGGGCAAAAGATATGAATAGACATTTCTCAAAAGATGACATGCATACAGCCAACAGACACATGAAAAAATGCTCATCATCACTCGCCATCAGAGAAATGCAAATCAAAACCACAATGAGATACCATCTCACATCAGTTAGAATGGCAGTCATTAAAAAATCAGGAAACAACAGGTGCTGGAGAGGATGTGGAGAAATAGGAACACTTTTACACTGTTGGTGGGACTGTAAACTAGTTCAATCATTGTGGAAAACAGTGTCAAGATTCCTCAAGGATCTAGAATTAGAAATACCATTTGACCCAGCCATCCTATTACTGGGGATATACCCAAAGGATTATAAGTCATGCTGCTATAAAGACACATGCACTCGTATGTTTATTGCGGCACTATTCACAATAGCAAAGACTTGGAATCAACCCAAATGTCCATGAGTGACAGACTGGATTAAGAAAATATGGCTCATATACACCATGGAATACTATGCAACCATAAAAAGGATGAGTTCGTGTCCTTTGTAGGGACATGGATGCAGCCGGAAACCATCATTCTCAGCAAACTATTGCAAGAACAGAAAACCAAATACGGCATGTTCTCACTCATAGGTGGGAATTGAACAATGAGATCACCTGGACACAGGAAGGGGAGCATCACACACTGGGTCCTATTGTGGGGAGGGGATGGGGGGAGGGATAGCATTACGAGTTATACCTAATGTAAATGATGAGTTAATGGGTGCAGCACACCAACATGGCACATGTATATATACGTAACAAACCTGCATGTTATGCACATGTACCCTAGAAATTAAAGTATAATAAAAAAAGAATAAAAAAACTAATTTCCTTATCATTGTCTCTTTCAAGTATGCTTCTATTGACTTTTTTCCTCCTGGTTATGTATATTTTACTGCTTTTTATCATACCTAGTAAATTTCTAGTGAATGCCATACATTCTCAATGCTACATTGCTTCATATTTGCATTTTAATATTATTCTTTAAATATTATTAGCTTTGTTTTAGCTGGCAGTTATATTACTTCCAGATCTACTCAGTTCATTCAAGACTTATTTAAATTAGTGGTAATTAAAGAGTGACCTTTATTTGAGGGTTAGTTTATTTCTAATACTAAAGGTTACTTCTTCAGTCATCTTTACAATGTGATCTCTTCCTCTGGAATATCGATATCTTATTATCTTCCAGGCTTGCGTTCAGGATTATTCAGCTGCTACTTGGGAATTTGTTTCCTGGTCTCATGTAGTTTCATATCGTGTACAGGCAGATTAGAATTCAGCTAAAAAATTGCAGTGACTACTGCACATTCCTCTGGAACTCTTTTTCTCCAAAGATCCGTGTTCTCTAGTACATCAATTTCAGTCCCCCAAAACTCTTACCTCTCTCTACATAACTCAGCAAGACCACTTTTTGTTGATTGAATTTCATTTTTCTTATCAAATTTTGTAAATTATCTTCTAACAGAAATGCTTTGCGTTTGTGGGAATTTACCTTATTTTTGGTTTATTTTGTTTTTCTTTAGCTCAAGGTTCACAATCCTGCATACATTCTTATCTAGTTTCTGAAAATGGTGGGAAAACACATGTTGTAGTAGCTATTGCATTGTGGTTGCCAATTGTTACCTCTCTATTTTTATTTCTGAAAAACCATCAGTGAGATGGACTCCCAATGATGTCTACCTTCTAGTTTTCACCAGTTTACATACTCTGTTCCCTTGGGTATGAGGGATACCTTGACTTCTTTCCAGCCAATAGACAGTAAAGATAATAGGCATCACTACTATGATAATGTTACATTATGTGACTCTCACTTTCCCTTGGTAGTTTCCAAGAAACAAACTTCTATAAAGTAAATAACCATTTTTGAAAATCCCACATGGTTAGATACTGTATTTGACCTCTAGGATCTTTAAACGGTCAGCTAGCAAAAAAACGAACACCTCAGTTTGCAAGTCAGAAAGAAATAAATTTTGCCAACAACCTAGATGAGACTGGGAAGAGTTTTTCTCTCCCAAGTGAGCCACCAGATGACAATGCAGCACAACCAACATCGTGATTGTAACCCGGTAAGAGAAGGGTAATCTAATCAGTCGACACAGTCTGGACTTCCAATCCATTAATGCTGTATTGTTTCAGGTCACTAAGTTTGTTTAAATGTGTTGTGCACCAGTAAATAACATAATATAAGCAAAGCACCTCTTATTTGAAGTCAGAATAGTTAGATTCATTGACCTACAACATTCTGTTTCAGCTCTGATTCTACCTAGTTAAGTCATTTTGAAGACTAAACTTTAATTCTAGAGGATACTATTTTGGTAAATGAGAGAATACTTGATGGTTAAATTTAAACATTAAATACACCTTCTTTAGATTTACCATATGCTATGCCTCCTTTTAATATATCGGTCTTTTATGTTTCAATCTAGAAAAGGACTTAAAACCACTTAGAACATTTTCTTCATTTCACAGATAAGTAAAATAGAAAGGTGATCTATCTGTGTTATTATTTTAACCAATGACTTTCCAAAATTAAAATCTAGATTTTCTAAGCCACATCCTGTGTATTCTATAATAGTGATAAAAAACATATAAACTTAACCTAATTATAGGAACTATACAAGACATATGAAGTATTATGATATAATGTAGACCCATATTTACTAAATTACTGCAATTGGAACATTAGCTGTGAAAGGCCCTCTGAAAGAAAATTATTTGCTATTAAACATATTTGAAAAAATTCTCTTTTATTTTATTATTATCATTTTTAGAGGACCAATTCCTTGAAAGACACAATCTTCCAAAACTAACACAAGAAAAAATAGACAATAACAATAATACTATACTACTAAAGAAATTGAATTAATAATCTCATAAAAAAGAAAAGCACAGCCTAAATGAATTCACTGGTGAAATCTATCAAACACTTAAGGAAAAAAATTACTCAAATTCTCTACAACCCTTCCTAAAAGACAGAAATGGAGGGAATACTTCCTAAATCATCCTATGTGGCCAGCATTACTCTAATATCAATGCCAGACAAAGACATTAAAAGAAAATAAAACAACAAACTAACATCTTTCATGAACGTAATGCAAAAATCTTCAACAAGATACTAGCAAATAGAACTTTAAAATATGTAAAAATAGTTATCCACCAATATTAAGTGAGATTAATCCCAGTTATGCAAAACTGATTTTCAAAGTTTGAAAATCAATTAATGTAATCTATCACATCAACAAGTGATAAAAGATCCAAATGGTCATATCAACAGATAGAGAAAAAGCATTTGATAAAGTCCATCAACATTGTTAAAAACTCACATGATAAAAACTCACAAAAGGAATGGAGGAAAGCTTCCTAAATTTTATAAAGAACATCTAAAAATCCCTACAGTTAACATCATGTGTAATCATGAGAACCTAGGAATTGTCCTACTAAGATGAGGAGCAAGGCAAGGATGTTGGCTTTCACCACTCTTTTTCAGTGTTTTACTGGAAGTCCTAGCAAATGCAGTAAGACAAGAAATAAAAAGTGTATATTGATTGGTAAGGAAGAAATAAAACTGTCTATATTCATAAGTGGCATATTATCTATGCAGAAAATTTAAAATAATTGACATGTAAGACACCTAGAACTCAAAAGCGAGTATAGCAAGGGTACAGAATAAGAGGTTAATATAGTCAATTGTTTTCTTCTATTTCAGCAATTACTAAATGGGATTTGAGAATAAAAAAATATAATTTACACTAACACCTTCCCTCAAATAAAATACCATACGTAGGTACAATACTATCAAAATATATACAAGTTCTATCTGAGGAAAACTGTGAAACTCTAATGAACAAAATCAAAGGAGATCTAAATAAATAAATAGTTTATGACCATGGATAAGAAGACTCAATATTGCCATTATGTCAGTTCTTCCCAACTTGACTGATAGAACTGATGAAATTCCAGTCAGATCTCAGCAAGTTCTTTTGTACATATTGACAAACTGATTCTGAAGTTTATGTGAAGAGGCAAAAGTCCCAGAATAGCCAATCTACAATACTGAAGAAGAGCAAAGGAATAGAACTGATACGACCCAAAGTCAAGACTTACCTAAAGGAGACAGTGATGAAGGCAGCATGGTATTGACGAAAGGATAGGCAAATAAACCAGTGGAACAGAACAGAGAGCTCAGAAATAGGCCTGCATAAATATAATCAACTGACTTTTTTATAGAGGACCAAAGGTAATACAGTTGAACAAAGATAATCTTTTCAACTAAGGGTACGGAAACACCTGAACATGCACATGCAAAATAAATAAATTTGGACACAGACCTTGTAACATAATAAAAAAATGAACTCAAAATGGATTATAGGACTTCATGCAGAATTCAAAAATATAAAAGTCCTAAATGGTAACCTCCCTATGTTAACATATAGATAAACATCATATGGAAGATAATACAGTGATCTTCAATATGGCAGTGATTTTCATATATGATACCAAAGGCATGTTTTGTGAAAGAAATAATTGGTAGGTTTCACTTCATTAAAATTATAAATTAGGGCCGGGCACGGTGGCTCTTGCCTATAATCCCAGTACTTTGGGAAGCCAAGGCAGGCGGATCACGAGGTCAGGAGATCGAGATCATTCTGGCTAACATGATGAAACCTTGTCTCTACTAAAAATACAAAAATTAGCAAGCCATTGTGGCATGTGCCTGTAGTTTCAGCTACTCAGGAGGCTGAGGCAGGAGAATCACTTGAACCCGAGAGGCGGAGATGGCAATTAGCTGAGATTGTGCCACTGCACTCCAGTCTGGGTGACAAGAGCAAGACTTTGTCTCAAAAAAATAAATAAAATAAAATTTAAAAAATTATAAACTTGTGTTCTGTGATGCTGTTAAGAGAATACAACAAACCACGCCACTGGAAGAAAATATTTGCAAAACACACATTTAATAAAGAACAGTATCCAATATGTACATGAAACTCTTACAGCTCAACAATAAAAACATAAATAAATAACTTAAAAAATGGGCCAAAGATCTGAACAGACACCTTACCAAAGAAGATATAAAGATGGCAAATAAACTTTAAAAAATGCCCAACAGCGTATGTAATTGGGAAACTGCAAATTAAAATAATGAGGTACCACTGCATCCATTTTAGAATGGCCAAAATCTGTAACACTGATGATGGAGAATGCTGGTGAGGATGTGGAACAACAGGAACTGTCATTCATTGCTGGTGGGAATGCAAAATGTTACAGCCACTTTGGAATACAGATTGATACATTTGTACAAAACTTAACATACACTTACTGGGAGATCCAGTAATTGCACCCCTTGGTATTTACACAAAGGAGTTGAAATTTACATCCACACACAAAGAAACTGCACAGATGTGTTTATAACAAGTATATTTATAATTTACAAGTTAGCAATTTATAATTGCTAAAATTTGGAAGCAATCAAGGTGTCCTTTAACAGGCGAATAGATAAATATACTATGTTATATTCAGATAATGGATTATTATTCAGTGCTAAAAACCATGAAACTGTATAGAATAATCTTAAATGATTGTTTAGTGAAAGAATGCAATCTGACAAGGCTATGTTACCATATGATTTGAACCATATGACATTCTGAAAAAGGCAAAATCATGCAGACGGTAAAAAGATTAGTGATTGCCAATAATGTGGGGTGGGGAAGAATTAAAGTGAAGGACAGATTTTTTAAGCAGTGAAAACTTATCTGGATGATACCATGATAATGGATACATGGTATTATACAGTTTTCAAAACCCACAGAATATACCAAGAATGAACAAATGTAAACTACGGACTGTGGTTGATAATGATGTGCCAGTATAGATTCATTTATTATAATAAATGTAGCACTGAGATTATATAATAAAAATACACATTTATATTATACATGTTTGTAATACAGTTCCTACAGTTAAAGTCCACCAACAAATATCTCGTTCAGCTCAAAATTTCCTGCATGTATGTTACTGCTGGATTCATTTTTATATAACATCTATTTATATACCCTGGTCCTAGGATTCCATACAATATTTTTTTCAAATCATTAGATTTGAATATAATAGTTATAAAGAAAGTTTATAGAAACCTAATGTATATTTTATTCTTTCTCTCTGTGTGTGTATGTGTGTGTGTGTGTGTACGTATGTGTATGTATCTGTATATATTTCATGAATTTCACAACTTTTTGAAGCAGGCATAAAAATAAGTAATTGATATATGTAAAGTAATAACAATAAATCAAAGGTAGAATGTTCTCCTATTTCTTGATTCTTAGTGTCAGGACAATCTCACTGTCAAAGGAAGCGTCTATAGTTATTTAAAGGAGCTGAGCAGCTTAGAGTTTGATTGTGCTTTTCTTTAATCTACCCCTACAAACACACACATACACACATACACACACACACAGACTCCGATTACCATATTGTGTATAAGGGCCATGGCAGTTGATCTCTGTCTCAGATCTTCATATGAATCCTATTGTGCTTCCCTGGTGAAACTGCCTGATTTTACAGAAACATGTTCTCTCCCAGTAACTGTGCACTGACATATGCCTACTACTTTTGACTTGACCTTCTGCTCACTTTCAACTTGGTTTGAATCCTAGCACTTCAATTGCTCATTCTATTCTGTCTTTGGTTCCTATCTATTTCTTTCCACTCTATTTGGAAACTTTGTTGATGACCTCAGGCTATGCACTTGGATTTTACGTCCTGTTTGCTCCTTTCCTGTTGCCACAAAATCATTAGACTTGGAGCACGTCATCTCTCTCCGGACTTACAATATCTGTGCTGTCTAACCTCCTGTGCTTGGGTCTGTGCCGGCCAGACATTCACTGTCTTCAAGGCCCTTCCAGTTGGACTCCTGATCTTGGCTTTCACTGTTCTGCCCCAGCTGGCTCTGTGACAGTTTCTAATACTTAGCAGACATGAGTGAAGGCCTCCATTTCCTGTCACAGCATTTTGTAAGTCAAATATAATACTTTCTGCAAATTCACTGGGCCTAAATACCAACGCAGTGCAGTGGTATTTGCAAATGACACCTTGTAGATGAAGTCTTCCCTCAACATATATTTAAACTGTCAAATTTACCTCCTCATCACACCTTCATCCCCTTTCCTCACTTTACTTATTTATTTTTATCGAGAACACGTACAACTTTCCATCATACTAGAAAACATACTTACCTATTTCACATAGTCTCTGCCTCTTTGCCTGGAATATTAGCTCCATGAGTTCAGGGTTGTGTTTCTTTTTGTTTCTTCTATATCTCATTCATCTGGAAGTGTGTCTCATCCATAGTAGACACTTAATATATATGTGCTATGTAAAAGCAAACAAGAATGAATATGACTGAACCCTTGCTATGGTAAATTGGTGGTAATAATGCTGCAACCAACAATGGAAACGTGGTGCTCAGACATTTTAAACACTGAAACTGGACCATTGTGGTATTATCTAAAAACTTAGAAGAAGATTTATACTCTGGGCATCCACGTTTGCTATGATCTCACTGACAGTTTTCGAGCAGGGAAATCAAAATTTTTAGCTTGTTGACACATTCTTAAAAATAAAGTGAGCACCTTTTAAAACATATACAGATCTCAATTAAACAATTGAAAGCTAAAGGCTATCTAAGGCTATCTGGCTTATTCTCTTTTCATTATCTATTTCATGAGAAGAAAATCACATTACTCAGTGATTCCAAATCCTGAATCTCATGAACAGGGCAATTAATTTTTCACCATTTCTTTATTCTCCTGCCTTTTGTAACTAATAAGTAACATTTTTAAAGTTCGGAGTCTCTCAGTTAAGAGGAGTGGTTATTCCTCCTTCAATACATTTTTAAGTTTATTTCACTTATTTTAGGAAATATGCATTCACAGAAACTATAGTTGAAAATCTCAGAGTGCTCCTAGTTCTTTCAAACCACTGTATAAAAACTATAGCATATTTTGCTCAAGTCAAAGACAATATACCAAGTCAAAGACTACATACTTCTTTAGGAAACTATGTTTGGCACATGAAAAGGCAAAATTAAAGTAAATCTTTTAATTCCATTTGAATTTACTTTTCCAGAATGGTTTAGTATCTGCAAGTCAATAAACATGATACACTACATAAAAAAACTTAAAAAAAAAATCACTCGATCATCTCAATAGATGCAGACAAAGCATTTGACAAAATCCAGCATCTCTTTTATGATTAATACCCTCAGCAAAATCGACATAAAAGGAACATACTGTAAGGTAATGAAAGCCATCTATGACAAACCCACAGCCAACATTGTACTGAATGGGGAAAAGTTGAAAGCATTCCCTCTGATAACTGTAACAAGACAAGGATCCTCACTTTCACCTCTTCTATTCAACATAGTCCTGGAAGTTCTAACCAGAGCATTCAGACAAGAGAAAGAAATCAAGGGCATCCAAATTGGTAAAGAGAAAGTCAAACTGTCACTGTTTGCTGATGGCATGATCATATAGCTAGAAAACCCTAAACACTCATCCAAAAAGTACCTAGAAGTGACAAAGGAATTCAGCCAAGTTTCTGGATACAAAGTTAACGTACACCAATCAATACCTTTGCCATACACCAATAGTGACCTAGCTGAGAATCAATTCGAGAACTGAATTCCTTTATAATAGCTGCAGAAAGTAAATATAAAATACTTAGGAAAATATCTAACCAAGGAGGTAAAAGACCTCCACAAGGAAAACTACAAACTCTGCTGAAAGAAATCATAGATGACACAAACACATGGATTCATGCTTATGAATATGAGCATGGGTGTGTAGAATCAATTTTTTGAAAATTACCATACTGTCAAAACAATCCACAAATTCAATGCAATTCACATCAAAATACTACCACCATTCTTCACAGAAATAGTAAAAACAATCCTAAAATTCATATGTACCAAAAATGAGTCCTCATAGTCAGAGCAAAACTAAGCAAAAAGAACAAATCTGGAGGCATCATATTATCCAACTTCAAACTATACTATAAGGCTGTAGTCACCAAAATGGCATGGTACTGGTATAAAAATAGGCACACAGACCAGTGGAAAAGAATAGAGAACCCAGAAATAAAGCCAAATATTCACAGTCATCTGACTTTCGACAATGCAAACAAAAATGTAAAGTGGAGAAAATACACCCTATTCAGCAAATGATGCTGGGATAATTGGCAAGTCACATGTAGAAGAATAAAACTGGATCCTCATCTCTCACCTTATACAAAAATCAACTTAACATGGGTCAGACTTAAATCTAAAATCTGAAGCCATAAAGATTCTAGAAGATAATATTGGAAAAACCCTTCTAGACATTGGCTTAGGTAAAGACTTCATGACCAAGACCAAAAGCAAGTGCAACAAAAACAAAGATAAATAGATGCAACTTATAAACTAAAAAGTTTCTGCACAGCAAAAGAAATCAGAGTAAACAGACAATCCACAAAGTGGGAGAAAATCTTCATAACCTATACGTCTGGCAAAAGACTAATATCCAGAATCTACAAAGAAGTCAAACAAATCAGCAAGAAAAAAAACAATCCCATCAAAAAGTGGACTAAGGACATGAATAGGCAATTCTCAAAAGAATATATACAAATGGCCAGCAAGCATATGGAAAAATGTTCAGCATCACTAATTACCAGGGAAATGCACATCAAAACCACAATGCGATACCATCTCACTGCTGTAAGAATGGCTACAATAATAATAATGATAATAAAAAGACGTTGGCTTGGATGTGGTGAAAAAGGAACATTTTTACACTGTTGTTGGGAATGTAAACAACCCACCAACCACTATGGAAAACACTGTGGATTCCTTACAGAACTAAAAGTAGATATACCATTTGATCCTGCAATCCCACTACTAGGTATCTACCCAGAAGAAAAGAAGTCATCACACTAAAAAGTTACTTGCACACACATGTTTATAACAGTACAATTCGTAATTGCAAATATGGAACCAGCCCAAATGCCCATCAATCAACAAGTGGATAAAATGTGGTATACATATATACACATATACTCACACCATTAAATACTACTCATCCATAAAAAGGAAAGAAATAATGGCATTCACGCAAATGTTTGAGGTGATGGCTATGTTAATTACTCTGAATTTGATCATTACACATGGAATGTATCTATTGAAATGTCACTCTGTACCCCATAAATATGTATAATTATTATATGTCAATTAAAAATAAAATTTACAAAAGTTCTTTATTTGCTAAATTCTATGGCTACATGAATCCTTTGTAGTGTCTGTCTGGCTCACTATTTTGTTCTGTTAGAGTGTATTAAGATCAGAGGTTTGCAAACTTTAGCATGCTTAAGAAACTCCTGCGCAACTTCAAATTGGCAGAAATGAAGATCAGAAGTCATATCCTTAGAGATTCTGATTGAGTGGGCCCAAGTGTGGATCCAAAATTATTTTAATGAATATCTAACTGATTCTGATACAGGTCATTTGTAGTTCATACATATAAAATATTGACTTCAAATATTATTTTCCCTTACCTCTGTCTTGATCATCAATACTTACCAGTGTCTCTTTGGGAAACTTCTTTAATACTACCATCTCTCCCGTCCCTTCTAGTATCAGAAATCATTTTGTGCATGTTTATTTTCATGTCTCTTTAATGCTAAAACATATTTTGATTAAATAAACAAACTGATGAAAGTGTGTATGATGCTGTTTTCCCCCTGAGCTCTAAACCTAAATATCTTCCAGAAGTCATTAATTTAAAATGTATATCACCAAGCCAAACTCAGTATGAGTTTCCTTCTAATAACTGCCAATTTGTCAACATCATTATCCATGAAATAAGGTTCAGACCAAGATTAGAAATAAGAGAAATGGGTGACCACCTACCTGGATAAGTAGAATGAAAACAGAGCTGAGTATATTCATGGTCAAAATGGAGTCAGCTAACAAAGAGGGCAAATCCTAGCCAGTTGGGGGCAATCTAAATCAATCTCAGCAAGAGGAGGCACATGAACGGTATAGTCTTGTGGTAGAACACCTTGGAAAGAGCTGTGACTCTCACAAAACGTCTTTTCTGGGCTGGACCTGACTTCAGTGTCTAACACAGACTACTTTTCCAGTTCTATCACTAACTATATCCACAGTAGATGCCCTATCTTTAGGCACTTCATATTAAAATTCTTACCAGTCTTAAAAACACTGTGATATTTTATAACTCAGTGAAGCAGGTTGATTAATTAAATAGACCTGGATTTAATTGTTGGCTCAGTTAATTGTATAGAATCTCTGGAAACTTACCTAAACTGTCTGAACCATCTTTTCCCCATGCCATAAAGATTGACAGTGCCATCCACTTTGTAGCACTATAGATTAACATTTGACTTCTTGTGATATGACATAACATATAACCACTGGTACAGAATTCAAGATTACTAATATTATTAGTTACGACAGTTAAACTTGCACAAAATAATTAGTTCTTTAGTTCCTTCAGTTTATCTTCATTTTCTATTTATTATTATCCTCAAGTTTAAATGTTTAAAAGTTTTAAAGTTTTAAAAGTTTAAAAATTATTTTAAATATAAAATTAAAAGTTTTAAATTAAAATATTAATTTTTAATTTTAAATACAAATATAATTTTATTTGTATTTATTTAACTTAATAATTAATTAAAATTATTTTTTTAATACTTTTAAATTATTAAATTATTAAATTTAAAATTAAATTTTAAATATAAAATTGTAAATATAAAATTAAGTTTATTTTAAATACAAATAACAAAAATGTATAATTCATATTTATAAAATTATTGCATATATATGTTTGAAGGATGTCTAGACTAATATATTGTTCTAATACTACCAAAGGTTATTTCTGCATCATAAATTTGGGGTGATTTTAAAAAATATTTTATTTTGAGATAATTGGGATTCACATAGAGTTATAAGAAATAATACAAAGAGAACAAACATGACCTTCACCCACTTCACTCCAATGACAATATTTTGCACAGCAACAGCAAAATATCACAACCAGAAACTAGGTGTTGATATAATCATTGATTTTACTGAGACTTTATCAGTTTTATGTACCCTTATTTGTGGTGTGTGTGTATTTGGTTCTATACAATTTCATCACATGAATAAATTCATATTACCATTATCACAGACAAAAACCAGAAAAATTCTGTCATCACAAGATTCACTGCATTGCCATTTTATAATCGCCCTCATTTCTATGCTCACCATCCCTCATAACGCTAGTCTGTTCTCTATTTCTATACATATTATCAGTTTAAGATTGTTAAGTTATTAGAATTATACTTTCCTGAGATTGGCTTTCAGGATTGGCTTTTTATCCACTCAGCATGATTTCCTGGAGATTCATCCAAAGTGTAGTTTAGTTGATTGTTGTGGTTGTTGTTATTTGTTTTAATAAATGCTAGGTAATAGTCCATGATTTGAATGGACTACAGTTAAATTAACTACTTACCTATTGTATATCATTTGAATTGTTTATACTCTACTACAAATATGCTCCTATGAACATTAATGTCTAGGTATGTGTGTGAACATAAGTTTTCAATTATTTGAGAAATACAAAGAATGAAATTGCTGAGCCATTAGGTATCTGCATGTTTAGTTTTATAAGAAATCGTTTTCTGGAGTGTACCATTTTACATTCCATACACAGCAGCAACGTAAGAGCAATCCAGTTTCTCCACAGTATCGCCAAAATTTAGTGTTGTCATTACTTTTTATGTTAGTTTTTGCTATAGATGCAAAGAGTTATCTCATTGTTATTTTAATTTGCATTTACCAAATGGTTCTCCAAGATGTGGGGCAGAACAATGGGTAGTGATCAGGATTAAAAGCTGTCAGCAAACATCAAAAATGGAGAATGCACAGAGGACATGCTCGTCTATGTAGAAAATCTAAAAGAATCAACAGAAATGTCTGTAACTAGTAAGCAATTATAACATGGTTGCAAATACCAGTTTAGTGTACAGAAATTAATTACTTTTGTATATACCAGCAATGAAAATGTGGAATTTGAAACAAAAAACACAATACCATTTTTATTAGCATTCCCAAAACTGACATGCTCAGGTATAAATTTAAGAAAGTATGTACAGAATCTATATGAACAAAATTATAAAACTCTGATGAAATCAAGAATGAAATAATGAAGAAATATTTCATTATTCTTGGAGAAGAAGGCTTAGTTTGGTCAAGATGTCAGCTTTCCCAACTTGATCTATAGGTTCAATGCTGTCCCAGTCAAAACCCAGCAAGTTACTTTGTGGATACTGACAAACTGATTTTAAAATTTACCTGGAGAGTTGAAACCCAGAGTGGTCAATACAGATTGAGAGAAAACTATCCCAGAGAACTGATACTATCTGACTTCAAAACTTACTAATAAAGACAATAATGAAGACAATGTGATATTGGCAGAAGAATAAACCAATGTACCAAATATACCAATGGCACAGAATAGAGAACTCACAAATAAACCCACATAAGTATGATAAACTGATCTTTGACAGAGAAACAAAGAAACTACAATAGAACAAGATTGTCTTTTCAACAAATAGTGTTGGAACCACTGGAAATCCACATGTGAAAAGAAAAATGAATCTAGACACAGATCTTGCACCCTTTCTGAAAAATAACACAAAATAGATCATAGATCTAAATGTAAAATGTGAAAATAAAAAAAACTCTTAGATGATGAGAAAGCCTACATGACCTTGGATATGGTGATGACTTTGTAGATACAACACCAAAAGCATGATATATGAAAGAAATAATAAATAGGCCGTATTGTATTAAAATTAAAACCTCTGATCTTTGAGAGACAACATCAAGGAAATTAGACGACAAGTCACAGACTTGGAGAAAATATTTGCAAAACACACGTCTAATAAAGAACTGCTATACAAAATATACAAAGAACTCTTAAATCTCAACCATAAGAAAACCTACAACCTGATTTTAAAAATGAACCAAAGATCTTTAACAGACACTTAACCAAAGAAGGTGTAAAGTTAGCAAATAAGCATGTGAAAAGGTACTCCACATCATACATCATCAGGAAAATGTAAATTATAATAATGAGAACACTCCCGTTAAAATGATCAAAAACCAAAATACTTTCAGCAAATGCTTGCTAGGATGTGGCACAATAGAGACTCCCATTCATCGCTAGTAGAAATGCAAAATGGTACAAATAGAAACTCCCATTCATCATTGGTGGAAATGCAAAACGGTACAGCCACATTGGAGGACAGTTTGCTACTCTTTTACAAAGCTAAACATATTCTTGTCAAACAATCCAGAAATAGCCCTCCTTGGTATTTACTCAAGGGAGTTGAAGACTTTTGTCCCAAAAATGCCTGCATGTGAACGTTTATAGCAGCTTTATTTATAATTGCTAAAACTTGGAAACAACTAAGATATTCTTCAATAGGTGAATGAGTAAGTTAACTGTGGTTCATCTGGGCAATGGATCTTTATTCAGTGCTAAAAGTAAACTAGATAGAACACCATGGAAAGACATGGAAGATGCTTAAATGCTTATTGCTCAGTGAAAGAAACCAATCTTAAAAGACTACATATTGCATTATTCCCAATATGTGATATACTGGAAAAGGCAAAATGATGCAGACAGTAGAACAAAAGACAAGTGATTGCCAGGGCTTGAGGATGAGGGATAGGTGAGTAGACAGAGCACAGTAGATTTCCAGGGCAGTGAAAATACTGTATATACAGAGAGTATATACTGTATATACAGAGAGTATTTTCACTGCCCTAGAAGTCTGGGCAAATGGATAATGGATACATGGCATTACACATTTGTCCAAAACCATAGAATATTCAACCCCTACAGTGAACGCTAAGGTAAACCGTGGACTTTGAGTACTCATGGTGTCAATGTAGATGCACTAATTATAACAAGTATACCACTCTGTTTGAAATGTTTCAATAATGAGAAAGATTACGCATGTGTTGGGGTTGTGGTATATGGGAAATCTCTGTTCCTTCCTTCCAATTTTTCTGTGAACCTAAAACTGCTCTAAAAAACAGCCTTGAAAAAATAAATAAAAAAAGGTAGGTTTGCAAACGATAATTTTAAAAATGTTTCTTTAATTTGAGAGTATCTTTATTTTCTCTTCATTCCTAAATAACATATTAACTGGAGGTAGAATTTATAGTAAATAGTTAACTTTTTTCAGAACTTGAAAAGCATTGTTCCACTTCCTTCTGGCCTCTATATTTTTTTATGAGAAACCCATTTTCTTTTACCTTGATGTTCTTCTATTAGTAATCCATTTTTTCCCTCTGGCTGCTTTGAAGATTTCATCTTTGTCTTTAGTTTTTAGAAGTATGATGTGTTTTGGTTTGGAATTTTTTGGATTTTTTTCTACTTGGGGTTCATTTAGCTTCTGGAATATATAAGGTTTTGTCTTTCACAAAATTTAGGAACTTTCTTACCCATTATTTCTTTGAATATCATTCAGTCCCACATTCTTTCTCTTCTTTCTTGAACTCTAAGGATACAGATAATTGACTTTTGTTATTTTCCCATTGGTTTTTAGATGTTCATTCATTTTTATTTTCAGTATATTTTCTCAAATTTTTTCAGATTGAATACATTTTATTGATCTATTCTCAACTTCACTGATTCTACCGTCATTGTCATGTTACTTTTGATCTCTTCCAATGAGCTTTTAAGATAGTTATTATATTTTTTTGTTTTTAATCTCCATTTGGTTTACTTTTATAAATAATGTATTTGCTAACATTTCCCATTTTATACTTGTCCCAAATACATGCATAATTATTTGTTGAATTAATTTAATTTTAAGATTGCTGTTTTAAAATCATTGTCAGATAGCACCAATATCTGATTCATCTAGATATTTGTGCCTGTTGATTTACCTTTGTCTGTTATGTTGTGCTTTACTTGGATCTTGGTATGACAAGAGATTCTCAATTGTATCTTGCGTATTTTGAATATTATGCTAGGAGATGGTTAGTCCTATATAATTCTATTATTTTACCAGGCAGTCACCTTGCTTAATTTCATCATGTGGGTTCTGGCGCTCTCACTCACTCTACCATGTAACTGCTGGGGATAGATTCAGATCCAACAATACTAGCAGGTGTGAGGTGGAGATGGTTTAGTTTAGCTCACTTGGTTTCTGTAGGTAGATCATGTCACCAGTGTTGATTGGCATGTGGTGACAGATAAGTTTTCCTGAGTAGTGTCTGTCGGTAGCACTGCTGTAATTAGATTGGATTGCTTTGGCCAGCAGATATGAGGCAAGGGATCCAAACTTTGAAAGCAAAGTTCTGTCTTTCAGAAGGTAATTCCTCTGGAAAGACTGCAATCAGCTAGGAAAATTAACCACTACCATTTATTGGATGTTATAACTTTTTATTCAAACCTTTGATATGACATTTTATATGAGATATTTCTGTATATGCCTGTCTCCCTGACAAAAAAATAATATGTAGCTAATAGATGCTTTTTGAATGAATGACTCTAGGTTGTTATACTAATTTCAGAACTTTTCTATCCAGTATTTTTCCTTGTGCCTTTTGTTCCACCCCTGCCATTGGTATTATGTGGTAAGTCGAAATAATTTTGAACCACTTGAAAAGTGCTGTGAAAATACAGAACTATTTTAAGCCAGGATGTCTGTTTAAAAGCCTAATATTAAACTGTCTACAGTCTAATTTCCTAATTTGAGGGAAAAAATGGCAGTAATAGAACCCTTCTTCTCAAAGTGTCAAATTAATATTTTAGAAACCTCAAGGTCCTAAAATAAAAGCCTCTAAAACATAGCACATATACATGATGCTTTCCTTTCTGTTATTTTATGCTCTGAGAATTCTGAACAGAATACATTGCATTTGTTAGAAACACAAAAATGTATTTATCATATTTCTCATGACACAAATATGATAGATTGGAAGAGCTTAGTTTTTATGAAAATAATTCACAAATCTTTCCATGTTGTTTTTATACAGCTAAAGAAGAATGAGTGGGGTTTTCTAATTTAGAGTTTACTAATGTAGTCTCACTTAAAGTTGTTTTAAGATTATACTAACAAATAAATTTTAACATAGTACATATTATATGAATTATTAATGTTTATTATTACACAATTAGAGTTCCCTTCCCTTGAGTTTATACACTATTTTGTTTATACCTCTCTTTTGTCATTTCTAATGTTTCCCTATAAATCATAAATTATTCATGTTACCCTCTATTATCTCCTTCATAATTATTCAAACAAAACTACAGAGTGAAACTATCCTCATGCCACTCTTTTCCCTGCTCTGCACCAAGAGCATCCATTTTCTCTTTTCATTGGAATGATTTCGTAAAAATGTATGTATAACAGAGATAAAGCATGTGAAAAAAATTACAGTTTTCAAAATGCTAAATGCTAGTGACACCTTCCTAAATCTCCACCTGGGAGTACAAGATAAATGAAGCTCTGAAACGGATTTTGGGACTTTGCTCTTGGTTACTTAAAAAAATAAGTGGGCTAGGAAAGGGTCTCCTTCCCTTATCCTAACGGAAGGGGTTCCATTTGAAATCATCTTAAACCATTGGTGTCTTTTTCCAGCTAGTGTCTCTATGGAAACTTGCTTATCCATGGGCCACCAAAGTCCTCAAGTAATGAGACTTTTTACCATATCTGTCAAGATGTAGAAAGTAAACAGACTGTCTGACATCTCACTATTCCTTCATAGACAAAGTTAAATTTTAAGCATCACCATTTAAGCAAGGGAGAGCGAGGGTTTTTTTCTGTGGCAGAATCGCTATCCTGGAACTTCAACCCTCTGATTTCCCATTGAATCTCCTGTGTCTTTTGTGGGAGGATGAAAATTTGGAGTTTGCATTCCTCCTCTTGGTAATTCTTTTTTGTATTTCCCCAACAAATACTGTTTCTTTACTCAGATTGTGTGAAATTATGTCATTCTCTCCAACCTCTGTTATATATTAGATGGCAGCTATATAACACCTCTATGTTTAGTTTTCTCATATCTTTAAGCCTTTGTTTTAGAAAAACAAAACAAAACTCTGTATGTCTCCTACCAAACTATGAAAGAAAAGATTGCCTTTTTCATTTTTGTATATTAAACACCTAAGCTGAATTAATGAATGCTTGAAGGAATGGCTCCTACTAAACTCTGAAAGAAAAGAGTGCCTTTTTCATTTTTGTATATTAAACACCTAAGCTGAATTAATGAATAATTGAAGGAATGGCTATATTCTCATTCCATTTTAAATTCTACCTCTCTTAATTGATTTTTCCCTGATGTATCATTGCTAAATAAATTTTAACATGTTCAACACTTTAAAGATAATGTTATAACATTCTGTTTTTTTTTTTCTAAACGTATTGATATATTGTCTTTATATTGAATACCAAACAGGAGTAGTAATATCTTTAAGAAAGTTTATTTGTTTTATATAACTTTTATCTGTATTCATTTGATTGTAACAATATTTACTTGCTAGTTTACTTCAGGAGAATTGTGAGAATTCTTCTCTACAAAAAAATTTTAAAATTTTCCAGGAGTGATGGTGCGCACCTGTATTCCCAGCTACTCGGGAGGCTGAGGCAGGAGAATTACTTGAGTCTAGGAGTCTGAGACCTGTGTAAGCAATGTATTCAGAACCCTGTCTCTACAAATTTTTTAAAAAATAGCCGAGCATGGTGGTGCATGACTGTAACCCAGCTACTCACTAAGAGTTTGAGGCTGCAGTGAACTATGATTGCACCACTGCACTCCAGCCTTAACACTAGAGCAAGACCCCATCTCAAAAAGAACAAAACGTAGGAGGTCTTTTATTATCTATACACTCTACATCCAGTGATAACCAATGCAAAATTGTGTTTATCTTCCCAATATTTTTATAGAGGTAAAAATGCTTTACATATATATAATATATATATAATATGTTATATTATATATTATATAATATCTAACTCTAATAATGCCCCATAAAAATGAAGACCTATGAATCATTTTCTCTCTGTATTAGGAGATATGATCCTGTTTGTGCCAATGTTTTCCTAGTGCAACTCTAAATGTTTATATAATAATTTATCACCATCTCTTCTTAAGTATACCTGTATGCCTTGATGTGTTTCTGACAAAATTTATTAAGAAGGAACAAGAGAAAGCAAAACAACAACAAACCATAGTTTTTTTGCCCCATGATATTTATAATTAAATTACATAGTATATTTTGGTATAATTGAGTTACTGGCTGAGTTTTGTAAATCAAATAGAATAAATAAATATTATTATAGTTTATCACATAGTCCAAATAACAGCGAATTCACATACTACGTTATGTAAATAATGGAACAACTAATTCATGTAGTCTACAACTGACTTTGTACTACCAGTGAGACTATGGATTTCAGAATCTAGAAACCTTTTCCACACCTAAGGCAGAGTGAGAACTACTCATGAAAAAGAGAAAAAAATATATACTTAAAAATTATCCAAAGGATTCAGAATGAATTATAATAAAATAATTATATTTCAAGCCTTCCTTTAAAGATACAAAATATATTTACTCTATCTTTTTTTCTTTTCTTCTCTTTTTTGTTCAAAAGAATAATGATATGATTGAAACATTATAAAATATCTTTAAAAGAAAATATTTAAGTAGATATATTTTCTAACAGTTGAAAACAAAAAAACAAAGTTGAATATGAAAGTAGAAGAAGCAAAAGCTACTTTTGACTGTATTGCTAATAACAGACTTTGAAAGATAGGAAAAGTATTGAGTTTTGAACAAATGGTACAATAATGGAAAATTTTTTGTTGATTTCTGGCAAGTTCTGCTTCTATTCACTTCTAAATATACTAATTGTTTCTCTTCTTCATTGATTTTTAAATTAAATATTTTGAGAGTAATCAAAATAAGTAAATACTTTTTCGATATTATCAATACTTTAAAATGGAGAAATTTATTCTTATGTATTGATATTATTTACAAATAAGGAAAACATTTACTGTACTTATCTAAAGAAGATAAAAGGGACTTCCAAAGAAAACTATAACCACATGGAGTCTCATAATCTAAAAAGGCATGGCGATCTTTACAATTTTCCCTCCTCGTTGAATAATTACTCTCTAATTCATTAAATAGAACTATATTATAATATATTTTGTTACCACGCATAACCTTATATTTCATTTTCCAGGTTGAATTTAAATGTATATATTGTATAGGTTGGCTATAGAAAAAAATGAATAAAAATGTTTAATTTGAAACTTCCAATCAGTTTATACACAGCTGGATATGAAAGCACTAGACCATAAAAATGAAAGCAAAAAAACAAAAAGTGTAAGTGCAAATATTTAAAACTTTACAGAACAAGTATTAGAGTTATACATTCTGACTCTTTTTTGATGCCATTTTATAAAGTAGAAATGAGCTTTTCGTAAAGATTGATGTATTTGAATACCCAGTTTATTTGGAAGCATACTATGTCACTTCTTGTGGTTTATTAAATTTGTTTATTTTCTTTAAGTTTAAGAAAAACAATTCTTACATAACCGAAATCACCATATGCTAAAAAGGTAAGGAATACTCTCAAAATAGAAAATAACTATTCGTTTTTCTCACTCTCTTTCCAACTGTATATTACAACTTTAGTTTCACCCTGAGGCTGGGAACCTACGCTGTCCCATGGAATTGTAAGGTTTTAATAATTATTTCTTTCCCTTCTCATATTATGTTTTGAGTTTGGGATCCATCATAAATATTAGTATTGTCATCTGAATCCAATGAAATGTAATGGATATGCAGTTTTGGAAAATAACCTACTTTTGCCTATTAGTAAATAATATTGATTCTTCTTTACACAAATCACTCAAATACTATAACACCTAGTAAAACAATGGTCTTTAATAGCTTGCCCAGAATTATATATAAAGTTTTATTTTCATAGTTTAATTCAGTCTGATTATTTTCATTGTTTTTTTACCATAATAGCTATGAGATTACCTACCGACATGAAATATTTTAAACATCCATAATTAAAACCAAGAGGGAAAAAGACAATAAAACTTCAAAACTAGTTTAAAGCTTTGCAGTAATATTTTACTGCCAAAGAAAGCAGATAAGACTTTCACACTGTGCTGAAAACTGCAGGTAATTAATTCCCATGGCAGAGAAGTGAAGGAAAAGCACATTCCATATTCTCAGGGCAAAGTGTAAAAGGAATTTGCAGTAGATCCTGTTAGGTTTCAGTGTTAACCTGTAAGGGACACACAGAGTAGACTGGGGCAGGGAGGGGTTGCTGTGAAAGTATAAATTATTTAATTAACATGTTTCTGGCAGCTAATCATCCACAACAAGAGAAAAAGCTCTAAGTAATAAAACAAAAAGGACTTAGTACAGAGTCTGAATTCTTCACTGATTTCTCTTTTGGATTTTCTTACTCACCCATGTGTCATTTCAGGGTTAAGAGTGTCCCTGACCTTCACATACTCTATCTTTTGATGTATAAAGACTAAATTTTTTGTCCTTTTAATATACAAAATTCTGATTTTCATTCTCCCTTCCAGTCTGATTTCAAAAGGTACTCTGTAGTTCATCATTAATTCAGGGAAAAATGCGTGATCTCATGAATCCTGGAAATTGTAAAATAAAGACAGGAGTGGTGCAAGCTGGAGAAGACAGAGGCCTGCACAGCATTAATGAGGAAAACTTGTAATTTTCCTGGGTTTTGCCAAGATTTGACTGTTTCAAGCTTTCTGCAAGTGTTTGATATATCAGGAGGGAATATAGTAAACAATACACTAGGGGAGCTAGAGCAGATTCTAGCATCATATACAAGGCATTTATATAATATAGGCTTTCTTTAAATTCTTCACAAGTGGTACTCAGGTGGGCAGCATTTGAATATCTGATTATGACCATGCATAGAACAATGAAAACATGTTTTTGCCAGTGAATATTTACAATTAAAAATGCACCAAAACACACCTTGACCAAGGCATTGTCTCTCATATTTAAAGAAATAATGAAAGCAGATACTGGACAAAAAATATACAAATTCTGATCCTTCTTGAGGGACCAATTAACAAACAGGTTCAAAGACATCTGTGCAAATATTTCTAAGAATGATAACTTAGGAAAAGACCTAGACGCTATCACATAGTTATTCCTATTTCTTTCCCTGCACTTCATAAAATTTTAAGTATTCCAGAATTTTAGAGCCTGTGCCAAATAAGAACAAAGGTCCTGCAGCTGCAGGTGCCTTGTATACATATCAAATGCCTTTGAAATTACTGAAAGATTTTGTTCATGTGTGCCAGTAGATTCCTCTGGCAATCTGATTGACCATGCCAAATCATTTGGATAGGTGAAATCTGATTGAACAAGCCAAATCATTTGGATAGGTGAAATCTGATTGAACATGCCAAATCATTTGGATAGGTGAAATCTGATTGACCATGTCAAATCATTTGGATAGGTGAAATCTGTTTGAACATGCCAAATCATTTGGATAAGCGAAATCTGATTGACCATGCCAAATCATTTGGATAGCTGAAAAGGGAAAATAATGCACGTTGTTTTTCCAGGTAGTATTTCTGAAACAATGCTCAGCAAGCTATCTGGATTCTACAGATCCAGAACTCCTATCCTAGTGATGAGGGGAGGGATTGGAGGTCCAAGGAAACAGTGTTCTGTGTTCCCCAGATGTACTTCAATCAGAACAGGTTTGCTTTCCAGTGCTTTTCTGGAAAACTTCTCTAGCTTAAGCACCCACTTCACTACAAAGGCTGATCTGGTGTAGGTTAAAAGATCCAGACCTCGAATGTATATATGTAAAATGAAAAATAAATTGTAAGTGTACTAATTGTTTTTACTGCTGTACTGTTAGAGTAGACATAAGGAGTTTGCTGTTGTGGTCTTTGTCACTCAAAACGACTGACAGATAAAAAACGATTATTCATATAGTCTTCTCCACTCCATTGTGTTGATTTAAATTTGGTCTTGTCACTCAATACAATAACTTAATAAGAATACAGCAGTTATTTCTAAATAATGAGAATGACATTCATTAGTTTTCGGAGCTGTAACTTTCTGT
Organism: Rhinopithecus roxellana; assembly: GCF_007565055.1. Classification (NCBI taxonomy): domain Eukaryota; kingdom Metazoa; phylum Chordata; class Mammalia; order Primates; family Cercopithecidae; genus Rhinopithecus; species Rhinopithecus roxellana. Next base: position 195,038,121 of record NC_044550.1, read on the forward strand.
TTCTGTTTTGTTTTTGGTTTAATCTGTATCGAGAGTCACAGCAGGCACAGAATACTCTACAATCATGACAATAAAATATACATAACATTTGCAAAAGTGAAATGGTCTGAAGTCTGGATGTATGCTTTTTATACTCAAAACCTATTATTAATATTAAACCCAATGGCCTTATAAAATCTATTTAAAGTCAGGCAATTAATGACTGTGATGCTTATTATTAGGTACATATCTCAAGTAGATGTCTTGGAACTTGAAGAAATTTAGGCACACAGGTGACAGTGCTATGTTAGGTACAACAGTATTTGGTCCCAATTTTTCACAGAAGACTGAGAAAGAGAGAGAGAGGTAAGAGAAATTGATTCAGCATGATTGATTTCTGACAGTAAAAACTCAAATCTTTCTCAACTCAGTTTTTCTCCAATAAATAAAAGTTGCTTTTGTAGACAGATTTTGGTTATACTGCTATATAAAATGACATGACAACCATCAGGTGTTTCTCTAATGCCCTTCAACCTACATGCAGAAAAAGGGCAATGTACAAATTTTTATCCACTGTGTTCTCTGTGTCCCCAGTAGGTTTGAAATACTTCGTTGGTGCTTATTCTTTTACCAGTCTAAACTATTGACAGGGTACTTTTCACATTCTAGCTTAAAATATAGCTTGTTACAAATAAAGCATTGTATTTAATATGTCTTTGAAAGCCTCACAAAACATAACATAGTTTCCGAAACATTGTAGGCCATATCCACATATCTATCAAACATAAATATGTGTGTACGCACATACACACATATGAGAAATGCTGAGTTTGGAAAGAAGACTCATGCTACTCACTTTAGTTTGGTCTTAGAAAAGGAAGGAGGTATTTGAGTCATTCGTCCTCACTTGACTCATTTTCTGCAAATGTGTAATAAAGAGATGACCACAGTGTTCCTGAAAAATGTGGTTTCTAACACAATTCATCTTTCTAGAGGATAAAAATTACACCATAGTTTGTAACATTTTCCCCAATACAAAAGTATTATCAAAGATAAAATAGTGAAAGCACCGTATCACTAATTTGACTCCAATGAAGTCTTTTGAAAACACAGAATAAAATGTCTATTTAAATTTGTGGGTAGTAGTTCTTACTGCAAAAGCTGACTTGCTTTCTCCTCATTACTCTCCCTCACTCTCCTTATTTATAATTCAAATTCCTTTACTTTTTGTCATGGTCATTAAAACATAGCCAAAAAAAAAAAAAAGTTTCTTGCTTTCCAAAAGTATCTGAAAGTGTTGGGTTCAATTTTGTTTTCAGATTAAATTGGGATAATTACATAAGTTGTTGACAAATAAATATTTGAGAAATTTTTATGGAAGATAATCTTGGCAAACCACAATAGCTTTTACATTTTGCTTTAAATTAAAATTCTAGCAGTTTATTATGTTACTTTGTGCCAGGATAAGGCAATAAACCGTTCTCATATTCAAAAGAATGTTTCCATTTAAATTTTACATTTACAAGTCTAATAAGATGTTGGAGCTCATTCTATTCACAGAAAATCTACTGAGTTGCATAACTTAACTTTATTAGAAAACCAACTCACATTGTTTCTTGAATCAATTTCTCTTAGTTAATTTTTTATGATGGAATATTGGAGGTAAAATTAGAGATAATGATGGACTCTTAAAATAAGGTTACCAAGTGGTTTAATATAGACAGATAAGTTATGAAGATCATGTGTCCACAGATGCATCTCTCGAATCAGTTTTGAATTTTACATTACTTTATGACTAGTTTAATTAGATTGTTTAAAATACTCTCTCATGCCCTGTTTAATTTTAGAATATAATTTACAGAAGGTATTTTGAAAACTATATTAAGCATAGTAAATTCATGTGGCATATGTTTTCATCTATGAGAGATGCCTCATTAACTATGATAAATACTATGGCCAATAAGTGTATTACTCATTCTACATAGAAAGTACTAAATTATAGGCCAGTTCTGTGAGAATATGAATTGCAATCCTACTCTTGCAGAGTTTCAGAATTCCAAATTATGGGACATAATTGGTATATCTGATACTTAAATGCTAAGAAATCATTTTGGCAACTGGGTTTCTTCATGAATAGTATCTAATTTGCAAATTCATACCCTACATCTCTGTGCTTAAGTGATTTAAATTTGTAGTCATTTAAATTATTTAAGCACATTGATCTGTAATTCTCTTAGCATGTATATCCTCTACTATACTTAAGTATATGTCAGAAATAAAAAGAGAAAAAAAGCCTAATTGGTGACAATGATAAAACTTAAATCAATTTCTGTGAGAATAGTAAAGATCTGTACTTTATGATTATTATATAAGTGATTCCAAAAAGATAAGTTCTAATGTGAGAGGTAGAGTTTGAACTCCTCCAGAGGATTACAGCCATCTCTGTGAAACTCTTTATAGCGGTTATTATTTATTGGATAACCTTACAGAGGCAAGTGTTTACAGTCCATTTATAATCTTCTATTGCATCTTTCCTTATGACATCACAGAAAGTGCATCCAACTGTGCTAAAATGTTTTCATGAACAGAAAGAATACACACACACACACACACACACACACACACACACACACACACACACACACAGAAGCATACACAGGCAAACACATGGGGAAGGTTTCCCAAGGTTGGGAAGTAGTAGAGATATGCTATTGAAACTGAAATTAAACAAAGAATGCCTGGCCTATCTTGTGGTATGTAAACTACCACGGACGATTTAAAACAAAATGGAAGAGATAAAAGATGCTTGAAACTGGCACATAGAAAAGATATAAAGAAATATAGACCAAATTCTGCTTCTGTATATGTGTGCAAATATAATACAGACTATCATCAGTTATTAGTGTATACTTAACATAGGAAAATAACATTTGCTCCATTTTAACAAATGACAAAACAAATAGAAATAGGCTGTGGCTTACGATCACACAGATGTGTTTAAAGGGCAAACCCATGATTGCTACCCAAATATTACCTCAAGGTAATATCTATCTGTAGTTACACACAGCATGAATGTAGAATGTATGTTATATAATATTTGTAAAATACTAAATATAGTGCTTGGCATATGGTAGATATTGAATAGTAGCTATACAGGTTTTATTAACAATTAATGCTTACTCTTTGGGAGGTTCTGGGCAATATAAAATGAAATGATTTTGCATATCTTCTAATGTCCACTTCCATTCTATCTAAACTGATTAGGATTAGAAATACACTTACAAACATAATATAAAGAGTGAAAAAATGTCATAAACTACACCTCTTTTGCATGCATTCCAATACTCTGCTTCTAATAGTGACACTAATTGCAATAAAGTTTGTTACTCAATATCCTACTGCCAATCTCAACAAATAGGAATTTACTTATAATAATAATCCTAAGTGCCATTATTTATTAATTATATTTCCATAAACATCTAATGCATTTAAATTCTTCTGGAATTTTTGTCAAAACCTACAAAATGTTTGTCGGGGAGTTAGTGTGCAGTCGGAAGTAGGGAAGCTTCCAGACAATCAAATAATTCCTAGTCATATTGTAACATAATCCTGACCTCAAACTCTTTTATTCAGCATTTCTTCAAGCAATTTATCCTCAAGTCTTACAGAGATTCAAATATCGTGCAAGACACTGATGATACAGTAGTTTGCAAAATTTCACTCTGCTTTGCTACCATGAAATTTAGAACATTTACTGGAATTCAGACAACGTTAGATGCACACACAATGATGAGTGATAAGTGCTTTGATAAGGAAATAACAGAGTGCTATGAAATCGAATACAAGAGAACCCTGCTCAGTCAGAGATATTCCCAAAGAGAGAATGATGTTAAAGCTGAGAACTGCTACAAATTATAAACTGTGATCCCTAGTTTCCATTTTTCTCATTATTAGAGGGAAGCTTTTGTACTTATCAAGCCATAGTTGATGTAAATATTATAGGCACTGATTATATCCTTACATTTGCACTTTTGCACAAAAAAAGTATAACGAATATAATTAAGACATTAAATAAGTTATGAAGGGAATTGATGTAGCAACTTACAAAAAGTGCGTTTTAAATCCATATATAGTCAACTGTTCCTATGCCAATTGATTTATCTGTCTTGTATGTTTGTGCATTTGTGTACATAATTTTGTGATGAGCCCAGATTACATCTGATGACATAATCTGTGACTTCTTGCACAATCTTTCATAACAATGAGACTGCATTCAAACAATATACTTTGAATATCATAATCGGAATCTAAAAATATATAGCAAAATTTCAGAAAATCAAAAATAAATAACAAATATAATACAAAAAGAAATTTGAATTATGTCAAATTAAAGAGATAAATAAGCAACTCTGTACTTCTATATAAATGTTTCTGTTTATCTTGGCCATAAATACAGAAAGGTGAATATAATAACTCCTAGATAAAGGGAGTCTGCTATGGCAACCTAGGAAACCCATCTAGTCACTGAGAGAGCACCATAACAAACAGCATTTTGGTAAATGAAAAGATATATCAATTCTTATATAATGAAAACAAAAGCAAGGAAGATTTTTCTTCAGAACACAAATAATTGAATCTAAGAGAAATTTTGTTCCTAAAGCATGAAAATAAAATGTAAACTTCAGATAAATGATGTGACAAAATAATATTAAAATGAGAGTTGTATTTCAGGGATTTTCATCATTCTGCTAAGACTGTAGTAGAAAGTATTATATTTATATAGAAAACTCAAAGTTTGGCTCACTTTTATTACCATGAGTTGCACTCTATTCTAAGTGATTTACATGTTTTACTCTCCAAACAATAATTAATCTGTATTTTGTTCTGATTTCTCTTCATTCTACAGATGAGGAAGTTTGAGTATAGTAATTTTAATATTACATATCCATATTATTTGATACTCCTTTCTTCAAGAGTTGGAGTTTATTTCCACTCTTTAGAGTGTGGGGTGGACTTAGTGCCTTGCTTATTATGAAGAGAGTATAATTGAAATGCAGTGTGCGATACATGAGACTATTTTTATCTAAGATATTGTTGCTTACCTCTTGATTTCTCTGTCAGATCTCTTGCTCTGAGGGAAGTCAGAGAACATGGTGTTGGGATTCTCAAACATCCCTGTGAAGAGACCCACGTGATAACTGAGGCCGCCAGCAACACATAGCAAAAAAGTGAGACCTCCTGCCAACATCCATGAGTGTGAGCTTGGAAATCAATCCTCTGGCCTCAGTGAAGCCTTCAGATAATCACATTGTTGACTGACACCTTGATTGCAAACTTACAGAACGTCATGAACCAGATAAGATGTTTCCAAATTCCAAAACCACAGAAAACGTAAAATAACAAAATTTATTGCTTTACTCCACTAATTTTGGAGACAATTTGTTAGACAGCAATAAATAAGGTGAGTTAATTGACATGTCTATGTGAATGACTTGAAAATTAAGCCCAGAAAGTCTTGCTTCATAGATGTCACTTTGCATATAAAATAGTAGTATTAATGGCAATTATTTATGAGATTCTGTCATGTGCTAAGAACTCTTCTAAAACTTACAATGGCACCAATTACTAGATAACCCTTCTCACATTTTACTTAGGTTCGGATGGCTTATGGAACATGCCAGCATGACACCCAGGTCGACAATGTATAGAATATTAAGGATTAAATGAGAAATATACAAGTCGATTAAATTAGGGAAATAATAGAGGGATTTGATTTTTGTATTAGCTCTACCTACCTACAGAAAAACTATGAAAATCAGAAAAAAATCATTTTATAACATATTTATAAATACTATAGAATTGATGATGGTACTAATATTATTTTTGACTAAATAAACAGATTAAAATAAGAAATTAGTGAGTAGACATATACTAGGTGAGAGACTGAAGATGAAATGTTGTCTTATTTAATGTAGTCCTGTCAGAAATCAATGAAGTGCCAAATAGTAAACATTTTAGGTTTTGACCATAAGATCTCAGTTTTAACTACACAACTCTTTCATTGTACTGCAAAAGGAGCCATGCACAACATATAAATGAATAGCCATGATTTTTTTCTAAGAAAACTTTATTGGTTAAAATAAATGATGGGCTTCATTTGGTCAATGAGCCATAATTTGCTGACCCCTTGTCAAATATAAAGAATCTGCTATGCAGGAAATAAATGATATCTCTGTGGTATGTTTCAGTGTATAGATTACTTTAACATACATATTGCAATCCCCAACCTTATACAATGCTGTTTAGAAATGGAAATGTGGTCATGTAGAGACAGCACCAAAAATTAACAAACAGGATACAGTTATACTTCCTGATCACAAATTAGGAGAGACAAGATCAGAACTGAAACTTCACAGAAGGAAAATAAGGAAGAATAAAGCAGTATGGGACTGAAAACATGTCAAAGAAGATTATCAAGAAACATCAAGTATGGTCAAATTACTGGAAATGTAGTGGGAATTTTATGGCAGCTGTTGATGCTACATTCAAAAAGTGGACTATTAGGTGACCGTTAAAAAGAACACAATTATGTTTTGTTATTCACAGTACAGGTAGTTATAGTCTATAAAGTTGCTGCACACACTGAATCAACAAAAAGAAACCATTGCTCCTGGAGAAAATACAAAACTAGGTTTTCTGTGGTAACAACATTTTTGTCAACCAATCAATACATAACCTTGTTTTATGTGAGTTCTGTTTAAAGCACCCTATTTAATACATATTTCTTAGAAATAATTAGTTGCATGGTCCTGGAATGATTTAAAGCCGGGGGCTTTGGAGGCCATGTGTGTTATACAGATTTGTTTGCCAATGTTCTTGTAAAACAAGTCAACCTCATCAATGTTGAAAACCTGCTCTTACACATAACCCTTTTCCTGTTTAACACTTAGTCGGTATTTTAAAAATTCTTCCACAACCTCTTGATCTGCAGAACCTGCCTTTCTGCAAGCTTAACATTTTTCAAGCCATATTGCCTTTTGAAAAGTGTGAGCCAGCCAGCATTAGCCAAGAAGGATTTAACATTTTCATGACCCTGGGTAATGTGGCCGTAAATTTCGTTGGCTTTCAGTCCCACAACAACGCTATCCACTATGTTTTTTAATCAGTCATCATCTCATGAATCCACAAAGTCAGCAGCTTTTTCATCTTTTCCATAGCCTCATCATTGTTATAGATGCTATGGTAGCATTCTGCAGAAGCTTCACATACAAATGGGCAAATTCCTCCTTCAATTTTCTTGGTTTATCCTCTTATTGATTCATTAAAATTGAACTTGCAGCCAAATGCATGATAACTCATGCCTGAACGGAGCCTATCTGTGTCTTTCCTGTAAGGCACATGGATGACTTCTTGAGCTCAGGATCACCGGACAATGCTTCCACACTATGCTTGGGGGCCACTTTATTTGTTTTATTTTTATTTATTTATGTTTTGAGACGGAGTCTCACTCTGTCACCCAGGCTGCAGTGCAGAGGCCGGATCTCAGCTCACTGCAAGCTCCGCCTCCCGGGTTTACGCCATTCTCCTGCCTCAGCGTCCCCAGTAGCTGGGACTACAGGCCCCCGCCACCTCGCCCGGCTAGTTTTTTGTATTTTTTAGTAGAGACAGGGTTTCACCATATTAGCCAAGATGGTCTCGATCTCCTGACCTCGTGATCCGCCCGTCTCGGCCTCCCAAAGTGCTGGGATTACAGGCTTGAGCCACCGCACCCGGCCGGGGGCCACTTTAAATAGTGAACAACAACAAAGGTACACAAACGGTTAAAAAAAAAAAGTGGCAATAAATACACCATGAGAGGGACATTTCTTACAGTATAGGAGCTGAGACAAAGCAGAGCATCACCTTGCTTGACCTCAGCTGGGGACATGTGCATCAGACGATTCAATCTTTTTTTTTTTTTTTTTCCCCAGACGGACTCTCACTCCGTCGCCAGGCTGGAGTGCAGTGGCGCGATCTCGGCTCACTGCAACCTCCGCCTCCTGGGTTCGAATGATTCTCCTGCCTCAGCCTCCTGAGTAGATAGGACTACAGGCACGTGCCACCATGAACAGCTTATTTTTGTATTTTTAGTAGATATGGGGTTTCACCATTTTGGCCAGGATGGTCTTGATCTCTTGACCTCGTGATCCACCTGCCTCTGCCGCCCAAAGTGTTGGGATTACTGGCGTGAGCTACCGCGCCTGGCCTCAAAATTTTTACTCCTCTGCACATGGCTCTAGATAACTACAAAACTCTAGAATTATTGATTTTGGAATTATAAATAAATTCTAGTGAGTAGGCAAATTAATAAATATAAAATCCATGAATCCACAAGGATCAACTATATATACAAAAAAGAATAAATAATATAGTGTATTAATTTATTTGCTTTGATTCATTTATCAAACATTGTATAAGCATTTGATATGTGATGCTAAACATCCATGTTAGAAGTGTATATGACAATTTGGTACCTTAGGAAGTAAAAATATGTACAATGGAAGAAAGTATGGTTGCAGTAGAGAAGTTAATATTTGCATACATGTGGTCAATGTTAATATCTTAGTATCTGTATGAGTTTCAATATATAATTTACATTTTCCATAATGGAAGATGAGTGCACAAAAGAGAAAATAAAATATGCACCTGTTTAGCAATAAAAAGTTTACCGTCTTTTCCTTTTCATCCTTAGTATGCACTTCTACTCTGGCCAACACCATCCTTATATGGTGTTCATATTCACTTATAATTCATATTCTTCATACCAACATATATAAATGAATACACATATTAATTAAACTTAAAATAATTTAAATTATTAATTAAATAAAATTAAGTTAAATAATTAAATGAAATAAACTTTAGAGTGATATTAAATTAAAAGAATGATACAGATTAAATAAACTTTGTTAATATGTATTGCCTGCTTTCTTCTGATTTTAATAGCAAGGTACTCAATCTACTTAAATTATGGAAAATAGAAAAGACATAAGTAAAAAATACATGATTTTATATTTTTATTGTATTTTTAATTTTATTTTCTTACCTAGTATAATAATACTTTGACAAATGGCCTACACCGACAAGGTCAGCTTACAAGCAAATGTTATTTTATTATTATTTTTTCTACATTTCATGGTCCATCACTTAAAATTTGCATACGCAATTTGGTCAACAGTGACCTGTATGGTGAAATCATACCAAGATGTGAGAGACCGAGCTCCTTGAAGGCAGGACCTATAGTGCATTCACGTTTATATCACTGGCTTTCTATACACATGCCTGGTATACAATAGGCCCTCAGCAAATAGTCGCATGATTAAACAAATAGTAGCTGTAGAAAAAGAAAATATTTCAGTTTCCTAAAATTTATTCAAAAATGTGTTTCTGATATTCATTGGTCGGTGGTAGAGTAGTGAAATGACATTCTAACCATGGAAGTGAATATAAACAAAGAAAGTATATTTTCACAATGAATTGAAGTAATCTCTGCCTCAAAAAATTATTCTGACTTCTATCCACAAACTTTAGACCATTTGATCATAATTATTAAGGAAACAAAGTAATTTGGAAGATTTTCTTGATAAAACTTAATGATATTGCAAGGGTTTTTTGTGTAAAAGAGTGGTGTGTTCGAAGTTTCTCCTTACAACACTGAATGTCTTCCTACATTAATTTCATGTGAACAATGTAGCAGAATAAAATAATTAGAATAACACAAGAAAAATGTTGTGTTAGTGAAGTGTTAGTATACACAAGCTATAGTGTTTAGTTAGGTTAAGAGTCATTGCAAGAATTCACTTATGAGGAGAGCAGAGGCAGTGCAGATTATTAAATCCAAGCATAATATCTTCCATATGCTTAATACCCACCCACTGTGAAATCTGTTATATAGCTGATTGCATTTTAATTAGGTTTCTGCTTCCTAAGTCATCAAAACACACATACACACTATAAACTTCTCTACTTCACATAAATTGAGTGTAGTAATTTTCTGTCATCATTAAGCTATATAAAATAGAACAACTTCTCAGATCTAGAGTTACAAAAGAAATGTAAAATTTTACTCATCAAAATGAGGAATGAAGGTGATTCTTCTTAGTTTCATTACATTGTAAAACAGAAAGTCATACTGATTCTTAATGTAATTGAAAGAGTGTACCCCTTTAATTTATGTTTGTACTTTTTTTCTAGCAGTTCCAATTTTATGCTCACTTTCAAAAACAGATAAAAAATATATTAGAGTAAATTATGGTATACATATAATAAAATATTATGCAGCAATAACAAATATTGAATTATGTAAGTGACCACAGGATGAATCTCATAGAAATTATGTTTTGTGAAAAATTCAGGTACAAATGCAGATTTGCTATATATACTTGATGATTTTATTAATCGAGACAAAACAATGTGACAGTGATAAAATCAGAAGAGTTACCTCTGCTGGGGAGTTGGGGGCAGTCAGGTTTTGGGTAGGTATTAACAGGATGGGATATGAGGAATATTCTTAGGCGCTAGATATGTTTTATATCTTCTTCATGCTGTATTTCTAAGATTAATACACTTTATTGTATATTATCCTCAATGGAAAATCTTTTAAAAGTACTTACCACATAGTAAAAACTTAATAATGTTAGAAGGATTCATTTTATATGAAATGAATACATGATGGAGAGGGAATACATTTAAACATTTCTAAATAAGAAAAAGAAGTGATTTCAATCTATTCAAAACTTTTTTTAAAAAGAAAAGTTAAGAATATTCTGTTTTGCCAGTCACAGTGACTCATGCAGGGCAAAGTGTCTCAAAAATCACAGAATTTAGAGAAACAGAGGTAGGAGGATCACTTGAGCCCAGGAGTTCGAGACCAGCCTGGGCAAAATAACAAGACCAGTTTTCCACAAAAAAGAAAAAAATAAAACAAGACAAAATGAAGAATATGTTCTGTTTAATTTGTCTTCTATGAACATTTGCATATAAACTATGTTCTGTTTACAGAACACAAAAAATATGTTCTGTTTAACCAACTTATATGAACATTTGCATATAAAAATTTTTAGATAAATAATATTTTGCTTCCAAATAGTTCATGTTCTTTAATTTGATGTGATCAAACTGTTCATATATATAGAAAGAAAACACTTGATACTGTATCACATTTGAGTGCATTAATTAGGCAAAATTACATCAACCCTTATAAAATGGATTGTTGATACATTCTATGTTAAGATGTGTTCAGGAATGCTGCACAAGGTTGTGCTGGCTATGCACTGTACCAACATTAATTGTGCCACTCACATCATAATTCACATGACTGGTGCCTCTTACAGTTGTCCATTGCAGCCCCCTGAATATACACACATACATATATATTCACAGTATTTCACACCAAGATCCATGTAATTTCTATAATTATCCAAGTAGGTTTTTAATATTAATTTCTAATGTCTTTATGTATAAAGCCACTTCACATTTAAAAATTGTTTTATCCATTATATATGAAAAATTCTTAGGAGTTTCACAGGATCAGTTCTTACAAAGGTTTTTCATGGTATTAAAATCAAAACATAAAACTACATAGCAGTTTTCTACATATATTGCAATGGCATTGTGGATCTCATATGAATATGAACTAAACTCTACTAAAATTTAAGTGCTTCCTTAACATAACACAAAGGTAATTACAGTTGTATAATATTAATTTAGAACTAGATGATTATAGAGAACTAATGTTGTATGTTAATATATGCCTTCAATGTTTAGGTGAATGCACCAGATACATGGAATCTCATTCAACAGGGTTTATTGAGAATACACAATTAAGAAATGCTTAGAAATTCCTAAGTGCACCATGTGCAACAAAATGTACTATGTTGTGTTGGAACACCAAAAATGATGGTTATCTATTAACTACTGAATAAAAGCTATTACAGTTCAAATGAGAATAAATGCAATGTGATTAATAGAAGCTTTATTAAGGAGGCAGATACGGGCTGAAGTCTGAATAGAGAAGATATGAGAACCAGCAGACCAAAAGTAAAAGAGGCAAATGACATTATCAAAGGGACAGATATTGGGAGGGACAAAGTATTGTTGGAAAACAGCTTGGGTGTTTGTGTCAGGGAGCAATAAAAGCATGTATGGCCAGAAAATAAGCATCAGCATAGAAGGTTCTTCATTCCCACATGAAGAAACCTAACTGTCCAATAGACTGCACAGTTATTAATTTTGAAGTTAAATCACAATCAAATCATAATCAAAGCTGAAATTAAGCCAAAAACATCTGTGGAGATATCTGGAATAACACTGAGTTGTTGGTGAGGATCAAGAATAATCAACATCTCATTTTACATATCTTACTTGTTTTTTTCAAATAATACTTTAGATTTCCCACTAGCAGCCACTGCATGAAAAAAAAATCCACTGTAAAAATAGGAGCAAGAAAATTTCCCTAGGATGACTTCCAATGCAAAATGATCTTTCCTGTTCTTTATAAAATTTCATATCATTATATAAACATTTTTCATGCTTTTTTAACTAAAAAGATAAGGTAGATATTTTCCTTTGGGGGTTTTATTCACCGTGTATTATCAGAAAGAGACAGTTTTCACAGGAAAACAATATATTTTAAAAGTAAGTTCTCAAACCTTTTGCAGAATCACATGCAGTTTCTTATTGTCCAGTATATTTCTGAGCTCTATACAAAGTATGTTGTTTCATCTAAAATATTTTTTCCTCTCAAGTTCATTACTAACAATGAAAATAGTAAATGTATATGATTTTATTACGGAGTCATGTGTTGGCTTGAAATTTTACTGAGGAAGTGAAGCAGTGGGCAGGAAGAAAGGATAGAAGCATTTAGGGCACAGGAGAGGAAGAAAGGAAGAATAACAGAAACTTAGATAGGTGAATTGGGAATTTATAGGAATGGAGGAAATCATATTCAGCAATAAACTCAGCAACATGGACCTAAGGGGGGAAAAAGGAGAATATTAAAAGTAAATATTCATAAAATAAAATTGAAAGCACAAAGTGACATGGAAAAAGTCAGCGTTTTCTACATTGCTTGAAGTACGTGTGCAGAGTATGTATTTTTGGAATGACAAAATAGAATTTAAATATATGTAACTCAAAATATGACACTGCTTTAGATTGAAATGATTCATATTAAAATAGTTAAAAATATCTTGGTAAGTACTAACGGGGGAATAAAGATATTGACAATGTTCTAAGTTTAAAGTCAAGGATCCCAAGCCAACATTTTAACTACTGCCTTTCCACTGAAACCTGTTCTTTTTCCAGTCTATACTTTGCCACTAACAGTATCAAGTTTAGCCTGCACAAACCCATGTGGATTTAATTAGGATGGAAAAAAAATCATTCTCAGATACAACTCCACACCCTACTATGATATTTTCTGACACATGCTGTCCCCAGATATTATAAAATAAGGACTTCACATAGAGAACAAACTTTCTGTCCTGCGCAAAGTAGAACTGCGTTCACCCCTTTGTAGAAAGCAGACGCTCAAAATTACACAGAAGCTGCAATACCTCAATGACAGTCTTTCATACATTTTCAACATAAACATTAAAGGTTTGGTTAGTCCAGAATTGTTATCATGCATACAGTGTCACTGTGGACACGCACATTTTCTATATTTCTGCTCAAATATCTTAACACCAGATTTCTATCTCAAGATCAACTCCTAGTCCAAGATAGCTAGCTGCTGGAACTCCAACTATCACATCTGAGTTGTAGGCTGAAAGACATACAAATGGGGCAAATGTCTGTCTTATTTTAAGGATTCCTTTCTCTCCCTCTAGCTTTCTATCTCTATCTCTATGTCAGTCTTTCTACACACACACACACACACACGAACACACACTCCTTCACATACACGGATACACAAAAAATGTATGTGTGGGTATGTGTTTGTAACGTTTACATTCACGTAAAGAACTTCCATAGATGGGTTCTTTTTTTTTTTTTTTTGTGGTTTTGCATGTACATACAGACACTTACACATGTGTACATGAACAAAATTTTCTGTAAGAGGCATATAAAAAATAAAAGTGTATATGGGATTATATACACTTTTCCCTTCCAAATTGCACTAATTTATATTTGGAAAACAATATTTAACGTTACCAAATATTTTAATGTTTACCAATATGATAAGTAAAAAACGATATCTCATTTTTGTTAGTATTTGAATTTTGCTAATTACCATGAAGCTGAGTTTCCTTTCACATGCTAATTGCCCATTTGCATTAATGTTCTTTGCCATTTATGTCTTTTGCCTACTTTTCCATTAAATTGGTTGTCTTTTTTTTTTTTTTTTTTTTTTTTTTACACTTTAAGTTCTAGGGTACATGTGCACAATGTGCAGGATTGTTACATAGGTATACTTGTGTCATGTTGGTGTGCTGTACCCATCAACTCATCAGCACCCATCAACTCATCATTTATATCAAGTATAACTCCCAATGGCATCCCCCCTCCCCCTCCCCATAATAGGCCCTGGTGTGTGATGTTCCCCTTCCCGAGTCCAAGAGATCTCATTGTTCAATTCCCATCTATGAGTGGGAACATGCAGTGTTTGGTATTCTGTTTTTGCGATAGTTTGCTGAGAATGATGGTTTCCAGTTGCATCCATGTCCCTACACAGGACACAAACTCATCCTTTTTTATGGCTGCATAGTATTCCATGGTGTATATGTGCCACATTTTCTTAATCCAGTCTGTCACTGATGGACATTTGGGTTGATTCCATGTCTTTGCTATTGTGAATAGTGCCGCAATGAACATACATGTGCATGTGTCTTTATACAAGCATGATTTATAATCCTTTGGGTATATACCCAGTAATGGGATGGCTAGGTCATATGGTATTTCTAGTTCTAGATCCTTGAGGAATCACCATGCTGTTTTCCACAATGGTTGAACTAGTTTACAATCCCACCAACAGTGTAAAAGTGTTCCTATTTCTCCACATCCTCTTCAGCACCTGTTGTTTCCTGACTTTTTAATGATTGCCATTCTAACTGGTGTGAGATGGTATCTCATTGTGGTTTTGATTTTCATTTCTCTGATGGCAAGTTATGACGAGCATTTTTTCATGTATCTGTTGGCTGTATGCATGTCTTCTTTTGAGAAATGTCTGTTCATATGCTTTGCCCACTTTTTGATGGGGTTGTTTGTTTTTTTCTCGTAAATTTGTTTGAGTTCTTTGTAGGTTCTGGATATTAGCCCTTTGTCAGATGAGTAGATTGCAAATTTTTCTCCCATTCTGTAGTTGCCTGTTCACTCTGATGGTAGTTTCTTTTGCTGTGCAGAAGCTCTTTAACTTAATTAGATCCCATTTGTCAATTTTGGCTTTTGTTGCCATTGCTTTTGTTATTTTAGACATGAAGTCCTTGCCCATGCCTATGTCCTGAATGGTATTACCTAGGTTTTCCTCTAGGGTTTTTATGGTTTTAGGTCTAACATTTAAGTCTCTAATTCATCTTGAATTAATTTTCGTATAAAGAGTAAGGAAAGGATCCAGTTTCAGCTTTCTCCTTATGGCTAGCCAATTTTCCCAGCACCATTTATTAAATAGGGAATCCTTTCCCCATTTCTTGTTTTTCTCAGGTTTGTCAAAGATCAGATGGCTGTAGATGTGTGGTATTACTTCTGAGGCACTCCCCAGTGAGATGAACCCAGTACCTAAGTTGAAAATGCAGAAATCACCCGTCTTCTGCGTCTCTCGCGCTGGGAGCTGGAGGCTGGAACTGTTCCTATTCGGTCATCTTGCTCCCGACTGGTTGTCTCTTTTTCTAAATGACCTCTCTAATTTTCTTAATTGTTCAGTTCCAGTGTACATGTGTAGCAGTTTTAGAACTGTTGATCTGTATCCTCCATGAGACACCACTTTATCACCAAACATACATGCTTATGTAGATTACGTGTGGTTTCTTTGGACTTTATTCTTACAGACTCCACTCATTTCTAGTTATTTAGATCAACACCCCTTTTCTGCACCCCTAAGAGTGAGGTTGTTTTGTACATTTGTAATACATTTAGATAATTTTGTCACATTCTGTATTCTATTCCAGAATCCTCCACTTAAGTGATTTAAAAAATTGCATAGTTTCATGCTTTGAGTCGTATAATCCTCCAGATTTTAACAAATTATCTTTAAAAATTTCTGATTACTCTTAAAAACTTACAAAAGTTATTGTGAAGGAGATTCTGGATTATTGCAATCTTCTCTGATCTTTCACATTTCTATTCATCACTACTTTGGTCTTCATGGTTTCACTTATTCCTGCTGTGTATGAATAATAAATTTAGTGGAGAACATGGCAACTCCTGTGGCCAAGAAATGTAATGACCAGGAGATTTTAGCTTTTCTCTTTGGCAATACAATTGATCTAAGTTAAATGCAATTAATTAATTTAATACAAGAATTGTGCAGCTGAGAGTAACATAGACTCTCTAAGCTTGTTATGTTATACAGATACAAATCCCATGTAATATGTTTTCACTGTTTTGTAGTTTGAACAGTTGGAAAGAGCTCCAACGGATTGCCATGTTGATTTTCTAAAACTGGAAGAAAACTATGACCTACATTAAATGAAATTGAGATACCAAAGGTTTCTTGATGTAAGGTAAACAAAATAATTCAAAACTTGGTAAGACTGGAATATTGGAATGCTTATATCAAAGGTTTTATTTGAAATGCATGTTAAAATTATGTTTTATGCAGCTTATATACTTCAGATACATGGTCTTTCATTTTTGGTATTTGTAAATAGACAGTTCTTTCTGATCTGCAGACTTTAGTACTGATCACCATCAAAATAGATACCTACTAATGTGATTAAAGATATGACTGTATTCAATCTACCTACCAAATAGATTCAATACTAAAATGATTCCTAAATGAGCCATATAAGAGTAGTAAGACCAAATGACAACCACAGTTTTGATGTTTTTAAAACAAAAATCTCTTTCTGCTTAAGATATCTTTGCCTAACCTTGGAATATCTTCATGCTACATTCCCCTCCTTGATCTTTGTCAACTGACATTCTTTCCCTTTCTGGAACGCGACACTTTTTTCACATCACAGAGTATTTGCACGTATTATTCTTTGTCTGAAATTTTCTTTTCCTCACCCTCCTTTACCTAGTTGCCTCTTAATTTATCCTCAGATCATAAATATTATTTGCTCAATGAAGTTTTTCTTACCACCAATCTAGGTACATATCCTTTTGTATTCATTGTCATAGAACTATCCTTTGCAGTATTTAGGCCTTTCATAGTTATACATTTATAATAATTATTATTTATGATACTTAAAAATTGCATATTCTTTTTCATAGTCATGTCAGTATTAGTCAGAATTCCTCAGAGAAAAAAAACCAATAGTGTGCGTGTGTGTGTGTGTGTTTGCTAGATCTTTTTGATGTGTCTATCACAAGAGAAAAGTTTTAAAAAATCATACATTTGCTAATACGAACAGTGCTGTGCTAAATATCCAATGGTGGGAGAGGGGAAAATTATGAAAAATTACTTAGTGGGTACCATGTACACTAAGGCCCAGACTTTACCACTGCTCAATACATCCATGTCACAAAACTGCACTTGTACCACTTAAACGTATACAATTGTCTTAAAAAACAGCTGTAAGTTAATAGATATGTTTATGCAGAATGCTAAGTAAATTATTCATTTTTTTGTTTTGAACTTAAGCCGCTCTTTTTTTTTTTTTTTTTTTTTTTGAGACGGAGTCTCGCTCTGTCACCCAAGCTGGAGTGCACTGGCCAGATCTCAGCTCACTGCAAGCTCCGCCTCCCGGGTTCCCGCCATTCTCCTGCCTCAGCCTCCCGAGTAGCTGGGACTACAGGCGCCACCACCTTGCCCGGCTAGTTTTTTGTATTTTTTAGTAGAGACGGGGTTTCACCGTGTTAGCCAGGATGGTCTCGATCTCCTGACCTTGTGATCCGCCCGCCTCGGCCTCCCAAAGTGCTGGGATTACAGGCTTGAGCCACCGCGCCCGGCCTAAGCCACTCTTTTGAAATCATTAGCAAATGCCATTTTACTTCATTATTGCCCTTGTTTTATTATTGTCATGTATTTTAATATTAATGTGGTTCTTATAATTGTATTTTTACATTGTTAGAAGAAAAAAAATCCTGAACGATATGATCGATTTCCATTCTACTAGTGATTTT
The DNA here is from genome assembly GCF_007565055.1 of Rhinopithecus roxellana. Taxonomy (NCBI): domain Eukaryota; kingdom Metazoa; phylum Chordata; class Mammalia; order Primates; family Cercopithecidae; genus Rhinopithecus; species Rhinopithecus roxellana. The sequence continues at coordinate 195,056,364 of NC_044550.1, forward strand.
GATGAGAGATGAGAGGAGAACTCCATTTCCCTTAAGGAGGGCATATTACTGGGGAGGTATGATTTGAAAAGGTTCTCAAAGTGATTCTGCTGTATTCACCTCTGTGACTCTATGAACAGGTCATCCCACTTGAGAATCATTACTTAACACTAAGGAGATTTCTCTTCTGTTCAAAGTAAGTGATGCTTATGTGTTGGATTAATTTGAGTAATTCAGTTGTGTCACTTATTGCCAACTGTGCCTCATTTAATGTATTTACTTTTATTTCAAGGACCCTTCCATGTGCTCCTGCAGCCTTAGACATGTGCCATTCATCACTTTAGGGAAAGATTATTGGAGCCAAACAAGAGGACAAAGGGGTGAAAATCTTAGTTTGAAAATTATTACAGGTGAGGTAAAAGTGCAAAAAAAAAAATGTGGTAGGATGCTTAATGCTGTTTGTTTCCTCACATGGTCATGAAATAGGTAAAGTTTTTACATGCTGGATGTATGGTAGATAAATTATTAGTCATATGAGTATTAGTCAGGTATTAGACAGATGGGGCTTATGAAAAGTGTGAGAATCAGTAGAATCAGTAGAAAGATCCTGTCAGGCTTTATTTCAGCAAGCCCAGCCTACTCTAGTACCCAGAGACCCAGGTGCACCCAAGTGCAATGAGTTGGCACTGCACATCCTCTGCGCACACACTCCTAATGCTACACTAGATGCCATTCATGTGGCTCTCTGGGGAGAGGTACACTTCTCCCAAAGACCATCAAGCAGGAATGATGTGCTTCTGTGCCCTGACATTTGTCTCAGCATCCAGCTAATTCTCTTACTCTGGATAACCCTCCTTTAGATATCCCAAGAAGATATTCCCAAATGAAATGTAGAGTCTCAGACAATGCAATATCTAGAAGGGTGTTTGTGGCATTGAAACATTTCCTGTAACTGGTTAATCCAGAAGAAAATGGGATGTTCCATTGTAGTTGGAATAGGGTAATACTCATCACACTCTTACCTATTATTTTCCAATGTTCAACAGTGACCAATGACAAGAAATCTTTGATGCCAATGTAATTTTATAAAGATTTTATTCTACAGCTTCAGTAGTATGGTGATATTTTATCTAAGGTATCAGTGGCATTTCCCTGATATGTTGGGGATGATGGTGAGAAGAAGGGTCGTGCTTGGAAAATCTGCAGAACAAAACTGCCAGGTAACAATGAGAAAAAAGAAAAAAGGAACCTCAGTTGAAAGAGGCCTTCACCAGGGAAGAGCCAATTGAAGTGTTCAAGCTCCACCCTAGGTGTGGCCACATGTGGGTGATTCAAAGGAAAATTCATTGTTAATCACTCGGATTGATCTTAGCTACTTCCTCATAGACTCGTGTGTTTTCCTTTCCATTGAATTAGGAGAATGGGTTGCGGAATCAAACAATTTTATTAAGATATCTGCAATGCCTTAGGAGCACAAAGTTCAAGTGTTGAGGTGTTGGTGGGGACGTGTTAAAGCAATTTTGAAACGCAGAATTATATGACAATTGCCATACCAGTTAAGAGATAGAATATCCAATATTAGCACCCTTAATAGGGGGTGTCAATTTGCTGCCATTGCAGGGTTAATAGTCGTAATTTATTTGCAATGCCTACACACCATCATTGCCATCTTCAACTTTGCAACAATAGACATCAGGGAGCATGAAAGGGATAGAGGAATGGCTAACCCTACATGTAATCATGCGTATAACAGTATCAGGGAATTCAGATGTGTGTGTAATATTAAAGTGTTGGGAGATCTCACAGAATTGAATGGAGTCAAAGCCGAGGAAATATTCCAACTCTGTGGTTTCAAATTCCACTGAAACTCTGTGCCTCTATGGATTATAAAAGGTCATTGCAAATAGCTGCTATTCATTTACTATGTTTAATAGAATATAAATCAAGGCATAGTTATTTTGTCATATAGAAATGAGACAAATGTGTTTTTCCTTTTCATTGAATTTTTTTAGATTCAAAAAGTATACTTATATAAACATGTTGTGTATCACAGGTCTTCATAAGGCAAAATATTTTTACAAACATGTTACAGGTGATGATTGTTTGGAAGGCAGATTGCTCCCAACTGTGTCCCATAAAAATTAATTAAAGTATATAATCTCATACTATTATTTTTATATTTTTAAGGCAGCCCAAAAGTTTCCATGTGAAAGAAGGAGCTCTAAAAACCATCTCCACCCCTTCACATATGATTTCCTTGTTCATTGTTAACCAAATACTATAGGGCATAACATGATTGTGAAATATTTTTTAAAACATTTAGTTAATAAAATTTGCCAGAAAAATTTTGATCCCCAAGGATAGAATACATTGATAATGAGAAGAACTTATTAGCATCACCAGGCACCCACATACTCCCCTATCATGTGTAACCATATTATCCATATGAACCAATGTCTACTGCAGCCATGAGCTTAACACTCTTTTTAGATGGCATATACCAGGCAGAATACTTGGAAACTTCTAATTTCAGAAGAACCAAAGATATGCTGGGAGCACCTATGCTTTCTGATCCTTTGAAAATTTTTTCTTCCTCGTGTTGGTAGATAAACAAATCTATGTAAAGTATAGGAGGTTATGACATTATTTTTAATAGATACAATGAATGTATCTATGAATATACTATTTAACAGTGAGCTTTGTGGTAAAACATTGAATTGAACACTGAATCTTAATTTCGTAGTTCAATATAAACTGCAAGCATGGAAACTTTTTAAGCCTTGGTGCCTGTGTCTGGATATGTCTTGAGATAATTATACCAGTCTCAAAATCCTTGAGAGAATTCAGTGAAGTAATGTCTAGAAAGAGATTAACACAATGCCTGACATAGTAAATGCTCAATAAATTGTCAGTAGTGTTATCATCATAAATTATTAATAATAAATTATAATTTGAGAATAGATTTATATTAACACTTAAAGATAATAACCTTTTTGAGAACAGACTGTGCTTCATAAGTTTGTTTCAATAAAAAACATTCTCAATGTGACTCACTCTTTTTTTTAACTCTACGTTTTTCTTTCTCATTCCACTATTACAGTTGGGGTTTCTCTGTAGCTTTATCATAATTCATTTAGCTTTTTCATCAATTCAATTATCTCAGTAGATAAGCCAACTAGCCCCTTTAAGAGTTTACTCACTTTTTTTTTTCATATAAAAATATGTTTCTCAACTATAGTTTACTTGCTTAGCTGGTCTAATTTAGTGCATATTTTATAATGCTTACCTCTCCATGATGTTTACATTTTTAAATGTTATATGGAGATTACATGCATGTTGATACATAAATTTAAATTCATAGTTTAAAGATTTTTATAAGCCTCAAATTCATGATTCTTATTTGTTTTCAGATTAATCCAACTATTGCTATGTAAAGATTAACCTATTTACTTTATGAAGAAGTATATGAAGTTCATGCATCCCATGGTTCTTCCATATAAATAATCACACAGGAAGTCACCCAGCACATGATAAGCAGAACTGCATTGAGAATTAATGTATCCTTAGCTTGCTCTGTGATGTTGATCTGTGGTACAATAGACAGTCTTACTCATGTTTAATCCTGATAAAAGAGCCCTGGAACCAACCAAAACAAATTTAAACCTCACTTGGTAAGTTGAGTTTGCTTTGGGCTTGTTCCATTCGATCCTAATAAGTTGAACCTTAATAAAATCTTGAAGTGTACCTGTACAGGTCTAGCAAATTGTCAGCTAAACAGGTGTTCCCAATTCCTCTTTCAGTGTATTCTGATTCTCAGTGCTGCTTTTCCTTCTTCTCTAGATGCCTCTTTAAGTCTATGTTACTCTCAGCTGCACAATTCTTGTATTAAATTAATTAATTGCATTTAACTTAGATCAATTGTATTGCCAAAGAGAAAAGCTAAAATCTCCCGGTCATTACATTTCTTGGCCACAGGAGTTGCCATGTTCTCCACTAAATTTATTATTCATATACAGCAGGAATAAGTGAAACCATGAAGACCAAAGTAGTGATGAATAGAAATGTGAAAGATCAGAGAAGATTGCAATAATCCAGAATCTCCTTCACAATAACTTTTGTAAGTTTTTAAGAGTAATCAAAAATTTTTAAAGATAATTTGTTAAAATCTGGAGTATTATATGACTCAAAGCATGAAACTATGCAATTTTTTAAATCACTTAAGTGGAGGATTCTGGAATAGAATACAGAATGTGACAAAATTATCTAAATGTATTACAAATGTACAAAACAACCTCACTCTTAGGGGTGCAGAAAAGGGGTGTTGATCTAAATAACTAGAAATGAGTGGAGTCTGTAAGAATAAAGTCCAAAGAAATCACACGTAATCTACATAAGCATGTATGTTTGGTGATAAAGTGGTGTCTCATGGAGGACACAGATCAACAGTTCTAAAACTGCTACACACGTACACTGGAATTGAACAATTAAGAAAATGGATGGCAAATATTGGGAGTCCGATAACTCACTGTTGAAGTGGGAAGTTAGATTTAGGCAAAGGGAGTAAGCTTAAATAATTCGCATGGTATTGGATTAGAGGTATAGACATCAGTATGAACTTACCTTCAGTTTAATGTAAAGGTAGATGGTTATATATAGAAATATATATCAATATGTGTTTATACATGGCTGAGTATGCACACACACACACACACACACACATTTCCTTGCTTTGTCAGCTGAGAGAGCCCAAAACAAGGAGTTGCAGCAGCAAAGAGCACACCTTGCATCCTGCTCTTGACTGTTAATGCCATTACCTAATCAAAAGAACCAGGACTCCTTAGAGAAATGGCTGATTCTTGGATTAGGACAGAAAATATACATTATGAGCCTGGAGTACCTTGTAGTACAAGAAAGTAAGAAAATTTTCAGAATGAACAAACAAATTTTTAAAAACAACCTACAATGATAGAGGTATGTTAAACGGATACAAGATTCAACCTTTCAAGCTTCCAAATGGCCAAAGCTAGAACAGTTTGAGTAGCAAAACGTAAAGTATTATTGGATTATATCCCAAAAGATGAAATAAATATCCAGATTCCATACTAATGTAAATGGTTGAATAAATAAATACATGAAGGATAAGAGATCTCCCGTGTCAAAGAATTCCAATTAATTTATGTTGTTACTCTACCCTCAAGGAAGTGGAATATAACTGCCCATTCCTTAAGTGTGGGCTTCATATGTGGACTTATTTACAAAGAGCACAGTATGGAAAGGGTTATACAAAGGTAACTCTAGAATGGAGATGCTGGAAAACACTATCTCAACCAGGATACCAAAATTAGGACCAATAGTGATGAACCATGTTAACTGTATGTACACTTGACATGATCTAATGAAAAGCATCTTAAACAGTTTGTTACTTTGTGTTCTTCTTTCCCACAAATTACAAGTTCAGTCTAGTCATGAGAAAATCAATGGACAAATCCCAACTGAGAGACATTCTATAAAATACCTAGTCAATATTCCTCAAAACTGCCAAGTTAATCAAAATCAGGAAGACAGGATGACTAAATGTAATGTGGTAATGTGGATAGGATGTTAAAACAAAAAAGGGGCATTAGGTAGAAAATAAGGAAGTCTAAAGAAACTATGGACATTACTCAACAATAATGTACGAATATTGGCTCTTTGTGACAAAAGTATCATACTTAATATGTCAATAATGGGAAAACTGTGTGGTACAAGGGAAATTGCTCTACTACTTTTGCAATATTGCTAAAATAAAAAGAGTTTTCTAAAATAAAAACTATTTGAGAAATCTACATTGACATTGTGCTGAGCTGACAGGCAGGTAACAAATAAATCTCCACACTGAGTGGAACAATAAATTGATTTTCTCTGTGTAGAAAAAAATACTTGGCTTTCTAAAAGCAAGACATATATAATATATATAATATATATTTAGAGGTTGTTTTAGGGGCATTGTAACATACATTTAGAAATTACTGTATGCTTTTGACAGAGAAACAGTAATTTATTTTCAAGTTAAATAAAAATAGAAATGTGACTTCAAGTTTTAAAATGTTTTGCCATTTACTGAGTGATTTAATATAAGGTTTCTCATTTCTTACAAATGGTAAGAAAATATGCTGCTATTTATAACTTTATAATGAAAAATTAAAGCTCAGAAGTTAAACAACATGTTTAGTGCCATAAAAGAGTTAGCACATGGTAAAATCAAACACAAAAATTATCTCTTCCAGTTCAGTAATGTATTTCTTAACTTTCCTTTGAAAAAAAACATCTAATGAGGTTCTTCAGTCTTTTGAAAGGTAAGGGCATGTTGGAGTGCTGGAATTTACTTCAGTTGCCTTTAAAGAGTACAGTGTTAAACAATGTTCAATGACAAGGAAACTTAAATATAATTGTACACTTTCTACTTTCCATTAGTGTCAGAGGCTAATTTTTATTTTAATACAACAGGAAGCAACTTTTCCATGTCAGGAAAAAGATCCACAAATTTTTCACATCAGGACTGTGAATCAGTAGATCTTTGGATCTCCATGTCAGGAATTAAACCGATCTGTCTACAAGAATAACATCCAATGACAAAAAGTTCAAATGCCCTAATCTTCTCCATGCTCCCAATATAAAGATTGCAGATTCTCAGATAACATCCCTACTTCTCTTTACTTCTGATACTGATCTAATAACTACTGGTATTTTGCCTTCCATTTCAGCCTAATAAAAGTAAATGCAGTTCTCTGAGTATTCAGAGGATTGTTTCTAGCCCTCCCCCATACCAAAATCCAGAGATGTTCAAGTCTATTATATAAAATGGTGCATATAACCTACCTACATCCCCTCATTTACTTTAAATCATCTCTAGAGTTCTTAAAATACCTAATACAATGTAAATACTGTGTAAATGGTTGTTGTATTAATACTATGTTATTTAGGGAATGATGGCAAGAAAAAAGGCCTGTACACGTTCAGTACAGACACAACCATTCATTTTTCTTGTCTGAATATCTTCAATCTGTAGTTTCTTGAATCCACAGATATGGAACTCACGGATACAGAGGGCTCATTCTATTTTGTTTCAATTAAAATAGAATTTCACATTCATTTGAAAGTGGTGGCCTTCTTGTTCTTTTTCTTCCTTTTTACTATTTTTACTGGTAAACTAACTCCTGCATCCTCTCCCTGTTAACCAGGAGAGACTGTCCATAGACTCCAGATGCAGAGTTTGGCCCACAATTTATGCCTGACTGTTGTAAACTGCTTCCCCATAGGTACAGTAATTATTTCATGAGTGGACATGTAATAAAAGTTGATGAGATTAAATTCCATCCTGAAATTTGTAGGTTTTAAATGGCAAACAGAGCTTTTCACTCACCATTATTTTTTTCACAGTTTTATTGAGTGATAATTTATAGGTCATAAATTATGTCTGGAAGTACACAATTCCACAATTTTTAGTAAATCTATTCACCTTATGCAACTATCACTCAAAATTCACTGTTAGAACATTTCTACTAACCCAAATAGTAGCCTCATACCTGTGTGCAGTTAATTCCTCCCCTAACAACATCCTTAGAGAGCCACTTGTCCACTGTCTGTCTATAATTTTTTCTTTTCTAGACATCTTATGTAATTAGAATCAAGCAACTTGAGGCTGTTTGCATCTGACTTATTTCATTAAGAAAAATGTTGCGGGTTTTTTGCTTGTTTTTTCAATGAAAGCATGTTGTGGTTTGTATCAATAAAAGGAAAAAGTGTGTCTTTCCTATTATTGACTAGTTGTTCTATTGTGTGGCTAAGGCACCTTAGTTTATGCATGTAACTATTGACAGACATTTGGATTAGATCCTCCAGTCTTCAGCTACTATGAATAACGCTGCTATGAACATTTACTGACAAAGCTTTTGTGGACAGAAATTTTCAATTCTGGTAATTAGATTTCTAGGAGTGGCATAACTGAATCATATGGAAAGCTTATGCTTAACTTTTTAAGAACTGATGAATTATATTCTAAAGTGACTGTACCATTTTATATTACCCTCAGCAATATACAAAGATTCCAGTTTCTCCAAACCCCTGCTAACACTTGGTGTTGCTTATGGTTTTTAATATAGGCATTCTCATGTTAAGTGGTACTTCATTGTGATGTTAAGATTTCTCTAGTAACTAAGGATTTTAAGCAATTTTACCTGTGCTTATTAGCTACTTATATATGCTCTTTAGTAAAATCTGTCTTTAAATAGCATGTCTACTTAAGAAAATTGTTATTTATCTCATTACTGTGTTTAAAGAATTTTTCAGTTACTATATACAAATTCGTTATGATATAAAATTTGTAAACATTTTTTCCTATTCTATCGATTGTTCTTTCTTTTCTAAAGATCTTTTGAAATACAAAATTTTTAATTATGAAAAAATCAATTTTTTTCTTTGTATTATGAATTAATTTTGTTACCATATCTAAGAGCCCTTGACTGGCCCAGTTTCATGAATATTTTCTCCTGTGTTTTATTGTAAATTCTTACTTTTTCTCATACATTTAGGTTAGAGTATTTGTTAATGTTTGTGTTATATGGGGTAAGGGTCTACGTTCCTTTTTATATCCAATTTTCTCAGAATCATTTGTGGAATTTAAAATTTTCCCCATTGGCTTATCTTGAAGAGTTTATTGAAAATCAATAAATTATAAAAGTAAGCATTTATTTCGGAACTCTTGAATCTGTTTTATTACTTTATCGTCTATCCTTATGCCAGTACCACACTTTCTTTTTTTTTTATTACTGTGGCTTCATCGTAAGTTTTAAAATTGGGTAGTGTCAGTCCTTCAATCCTATTATAATTTTTACATATTGTCTTGGCTAGTCTACGTCCTTTACATTCTCATGGAAATTTTAAAACCAGCTTGTAAATTTCTACAAAGTAAGACTCCTAGAATTTTTATTGGGCTTGCAATGAATTTACAAATTCATTTGAAGAGAACTGTCATCCTGAATGTATTTTTCCTTTAATTAATAATAACAGATTATCTCTCAATTTATGTGGACCTTCTTTATTTTCTCACTGCAAACATTTTATACAATTCTGGGTATAAACCTGAAACTTTGAAAAATGTATTCCTGTGTACTTTTATCTTTCTGATGCCATTAAAAATGGAACTTTTTCTTAATTTTATTTTCAGATCACACTTTAATAGGCTTTAGAAATACAAATGATTTTTATATTGATCCAAACTAGGTAAACTGACTTACACAATTAAGGAGATTTGTGTGTGCATGCGTGCGTGTGCGTCTTCTTTGGATATTCAGCCTATTAGATCCTGTCATTTGCAAGTAAAGATAGTCTTACCTCTTTCTAGTCTTGATGACATTAATCTTTTTCTCCTTCACTTTCTTCCTTTGTACGCACATTTACATACCTGATTACAGTGCCTATAACTAGTGCTATTTGAATAGTACTAGTGATGGCATGAACATCTTTGATTTATTCTTACTTTTAAGGGATTAAAAGCCTTTTTTGTTTTCACCATTAAATGTAGCTTAGCTGTGAGTTTTTCAAATATTTGTTTTTCTTTCAGATCGAGGAAGTCTCTATTTATAGATTATTGAAGGTTTTTATACAGTGTTGAAGTTTGTCAAATTATTTATCTGCCTCTGTTAAGATACTTGTGTATGTAGCCTCCCTTTTTTGTTAGTATGATAATTATATTAATTAGTTTTAGTAAGTTAAATACATAACTGGATTGTGATATATGATCCTTTAAAAATGTTTCTGGATCCAATTATCAAGCACTTTGTAATGATCTTTATGTTTATGTTCATGGAGCGTATTAGCCTGTAGCTTATTTTCCGTGTGATGTCTTTTTGTGGTTTTGGTATATGGATAGTAATGATCTTATAGAATGAGTTTAGAAGTCTTCCCTCCTCCTCTGTTTTCTAAAAGAATGCTATATGCCCTTGATTTACGATTGGCAGCTCAGGTAATACATGCCTGCCATCCAGGCTCATGAAGCTTAATTGTAAAAGTAAGGAAGTTACGTAAATACTCGACTGACCAAATTTGAATAAATAATTGCATGTTAGTGATATGGTGGTGTCAATAACTATAACAAATGTATCCAAAATAATTTAAATTTTTATTTGTATTTATTGAAACTAAATATATCGAGATAGGCATTTTAATGCATACACTGGATCTTAATTAGAACATTTTTGAATTTTGTTTATGATATAATAAGATATAAAAATCTCTGAGATGGTTTATTCCAGTTTTATATATACATTTAATAGGGTTGATAATGTATTTACCTTGAAACACAAAAGGTGATTAAAATATTGAGAGAATATTTTGAGTATTACCTCTTTCTTGATGATGTGTAAAAGCAAATTTCCAGCATTAATTTGCAGTAAACTTTCCAATTATTTTTAGATGTCATAGGGTTTTTGAGCAAGAGAAGCATTTGTATAAATTCTTCAGCTGTTACTATATTTTGTTACTTTTCTGATAAATTCACTAATATAAGTCATTTACCCTGTTCACAGGTATTACTTACAGTAACTGGTGGTTTCCACTCCTTGGAAATTAAAACTTGGCTTCATAATGCTGTTGCTGTATATTTATATTTGATGACATTTTATGTACTTGAAATGATGAATAACTGACAAATAAAATTATTTTGGGGGGCATTCCTTCATAAATATTTTGGCTAACAAAATAGTTAAGAAAAACACCCAGCATCATATCCAAGCTTTAAAACTTTGATAAAAAAATAAAAAGTATACTACCTACTTTAAACTTCATTGAAATTGTAATTTGCATACTATATAATACACTCATGCAAGAACATAATTTAATGATATTTAGTGTATTCACAGAGTTGTGCAATCCTCATCACAATATTAGAACATTTTATATCTCCAAAATAAAGCACATGCTCATTAATAATTAATTCTCGTTTATCTCAAGTAACTTCATCCTTAGGAGACCACTATTCTGCTTTCTGTTTCTATAGATTTTTCTGTTCTAGATATTTTAGTAGAAATATAATCATATGATATGTAGTCATTTGTGACCAGCTTTGTTCACTTAACATAATGTATTCAAGCTTCATTCCTGTTGTAGGGTATTTAAAGACTTCATTTCTTTTAATTTCTAAATGATATTTGTGAGTGTTTGTGTGTGTGTCTGTGTAATTTTATGTATCTACTCAGTTGATTGACTCTAGGGTTTTCTCTACTTCTTTGCCATTCTTAGGAATTATACTGCTATACACATTCATGCACAAGTTTCTGTGTGGGGATATCTTTTTGGTTCTCTTGGCTATATGCCTAGGAGTAGAACTGCTGAATCATATGATAACTCTATATTTAACATTTTGAGGAACTGCCAAACTGTTTTCTAAAGTGGTTTTACCAATTAATATTCTCATTTGCAATGAATGATGGTTCCATTTTTTTTACATTGTCACAAACACTTGTTATTTTCTTTCTTTTTGATTATAACCATCCTAGTGTGTGTAAAATATCTTATTGTGGGTTCCATTTGCACTACTCAAATGGGTCATTATTTCACGGGCTTATTAGACATTTGCATATATTCTTTGGAGAAATGCCAATTCCAATCCATAGTACTTTTAAAATTTTGATTTATTGTCTTTTTGTTATTGTATTGTGTTATTTAAATATCCTATATACAAATTCCTTATCAAATAGATTGTTTTCAAATGTTGTGTCTCATTCTGAGTTGTATTTTCACATTTCTTTCAATCCCTTGAAGCATAAAAGTTTTTAATTTTCATGAATTTCAGTGTATTTATTTTTATTTTATTGTGTTTTTGGTGTCAAATCTAACAGGAGCTTCCCTAACCCAAGGTCATAAAGATTTACTTGCGTGTTTTCTTTCAACTGTTAAATAATTTTAGCTCTTCAGTTTTGTTCTGTGTTCCGTTTGACATTATTGTTTGTGTCTGACATAAGCAAGGTATCTAAGTTCATTCTTTTGCATGCAGGTACACAGTTGTCCTAGAACCATTTGTCCTAGAACTTGTTCTCTGTAATTGAATTGTCTTGGTGTACCTGTTGAAAGTCAACTATTATATACCATTACTTTGTTTTATAATCTCAAATGATGACTTTTCAATTGGACTTTATTGTAGTGTTCTATATTAATACACGTAATGTTTGTCAAATGGACCTAATGAATAACATTTGCTTTTATGTCTCATTTCTTACATATTTTACTTCTGGACTTACTATCTTTATAAATGTATAGGTCAATTGTGTGCTAAATTTTAAGTGATAAAATATGTACAGTGATTGTCTTCTTTGACAAATCAAGCATCAAACATTTTAAATTGATAAATTTTGGAAACATTTGACTCGAGCTTTTGCTAACTATAATAAAAATGGAAACGCTACTATAACTATAAGGGAAAATTTTTAGGTTCAAGATAGTTCTTGATCAAGATAAGACAGAAAATTCACCAACTTCTTTGACAGCTAGTACAGAGGCAGGTAAGTTTACACACACACAACAGTCACCTGTTAGGTCATTCACGTTCCTAAATGAGTAATTGAAGACATTAAGCACTGGACCTAATCTATTTTCTTTGTCATGGTGGCAGCAGAAGTATCTGTAATTAATTAGTATCAGAGTTAGCAAAGTCTCAGGCCTATGCAGAGATGGTTTCATGAAAAGGCCTGAAAAGAGCATCGTTGCTATTTTCTCTGGAGCTTGGGTGCTGACTAGCAGGAGGGCAGTGGTATTTTCATTACGCTATATCTGCAGTGGTGTTTATGACATGTTTCCTGAAAGGTTAGCCTTAAACTTATTCTCTAGAAAGTTCAACAATTCTATAAACTACTTAAATATTCTCTAGTAAATTCCTTTTCTACTTAAAGAAATAAAGACATTTTTTCTTGCTTTCAAGTGACAACTTAAAAGATATAATATTCTGTACCATCCTGGAGTATATCAATAATAATCCTATATGAAGCCATGCTGTCAATTTTGTAATACAATTTAATTCAAAAGAGTTGATTGAAAAATATTATTGAAGTAATAGATGTTACAGAGATTTCAAAAACAAGAACATCTATAAGTTCTATTGTCTCCCTGAAAGATTCATGAATTATACACAAATACTATTGCAAATTTAATTTTGGCATAACTTTAAAAAGACTATTTTAAAATATTAAGATATCAGACATAAATGATAATAATACATTTGCATATTTAGGTGAGTTGGTACCTATGCACCTGGGATAAAAGCTCTCTGTAGACTCACTGAACAAAATTCAGCTCAGAAGTTGGTATTCTTCCAAATTCTTAAACAGTGAATTAGATAAGTATAAACAACTTTAAGTGTTCTCAATCAATTCTGACTCTAGTATAATCTTGCAAAAAATAAAATGTGGATAAAAAATAAGGATTTTTATTGTTCATTACATGACATCAAACTCTTCTACGAAAAACTAAATTTAATTCAATATTCCACAAACATTTATTAAATGGTTGTCAAGTGTAGTGTAATGTATCATCATTGTACTTACTAGGAACCATAATTTATAGTTTATTTTCATTGATTTAATTTTTATTTTCTTTTTTACACTCTTAAACATAACAGAAGTATTTACGAATTATGATATTCCATTTTGTGTTCTCTGGAGTATGAGTATGTGTTAATGGTTTGTTTGGCAGTATATGTGAAAAGCCAATCATGTTTACTGTGGTTTAAAATATTCTTGTGGGCTCTGAAGACTTTTTGTAGGTATAGCTACAAAATTCAATACACTTCAAGATTATCTTGTTTCTTCTTTTCTCTTGTTTGCCACACAGCATCTACAGGATGAAATAGAAACCAAAGTCACAGATGGAAACAGTGATTGAATTCCTCAGCCTATGAAAATCATCTCATTGGCAGTCTTAGGCTTCCCTTTTTTTATATGATTTGAAAGTGCAGCTAAACTTTAAAGCAAATAGTATATAGAAATGTAATACCAAATTAATTGTTAGGGCAATCAGCACCCTTAAAGACAAGTTTCACAGAGAGATCCTAAGATGAATGGTGACATGGTTCAATACTCTTGAAAGTTATCAGTTGAAACAGTGGTCATACAAAAATCTCATTTCCATTTCATTCTGGCCTTTTAGAATTCATTATTCTATTAATAAATTTATGTTGCTTTTTCAAGGAAAAGGGAAGTATACAATAAATTAAAAGGATCAACATTTATAGAATGCAACTACGTTGTAACTGTGTTAAGTTCCTAGATGCTAGGATGAGATTACTTTATGAAACATTGAGATTGCTTTGCCATTTTGGGAACTATCAGTATGAGTTGGAGTGAAAAATTGAAATATTTCAAATATGTACTTTTTAACTTCTATTGTAAGTTCAGGAAGTACACGTGCAGGTTTGTTATATAGGTAAACTTGTGTTATGGGAGTTTGTTGTTGTTTCATGATACAGGTTTTAAGCCTAGTACTCATGAGTTATTTTTCCTGATCCTCTCCTTCCAGCATACGCCCTCCTTTAGATCCCACTATGTGCTGTTCTTCTCATGTATGTGTTCTCACTGTTTAGCTCCCAGTTATAAGTGAGAACATGTGGTATTTGGTTTTCTGTTCCTGCATTAGTTTGCTAAGGATAATTGTCTCCAGGTCCATCCGTGTCCCTGCAAAAGACATGATCTCATTCTTTTTTATAGCTACAGGGTATTCCGTGGTGTATATATACCACATTTTCTTTCTCCAGTCTATCGTTAAGGGGCATTTAGGTTGAGTCCATGTCTTTGCTATTGTGAGTAGTGATGCAATGAACATATGCATGCATGTGTCTTTGTAGCAGAATGAATTATATTCCTTTGGGTATATACCCAGTAATAGGATTGCTAGGTTGAATGGTATTTCTGTCTTTTGAAAATAACAACGAATTAAAATCTTACAAACATCCACCACTCAGAAATACCCACTGTTAGTATTTGGAGTATAACCTTTCAGTTTTTTATATCTAGTTTTGTCTATCTATCTATTCATTTATTTACTTGTTCTTCCATGTGTCCATTATTAGTAAACTTAATACATCCCTACTGTTGATAATTAAGTTGTCACTGCTGTTTGTTCCCTAACTGAGTTATTTTGCTCTGTTCTGCTATTGTAGAGGACAAAAATAAACACTTCTAGAGCAAAAATTTGGTACACATCTATAAAATAATTTCTAAATTTTAAATTGTGGATCTAGGGTATGAATATTTTTACCACTTTGTGAAACTGAAGGTTTTTAACCACTCGATAATACAGCATGAGGGCATAATTTTCATAATGGTATTATTTTCTTAACACTGAATATTATCATGCCTTTTACACCTTACCATGCTTCAAAGGTGTCTTAATTTTTGTTCACCTATGTCCAACATAATGCTTAAATTTTGTAGTCTCTCAGACACATGACTGTTTTTCCATCTTCCTTAGAGTGGTTCTCAAACTCTTTGGCTTCCTTACCATCCGTTGACTACTAGCAACCCAAATAAGACTCTGAATGTTTCCTCAATGCTTGTGGAGTTCTGATATCAACTGCTGATCCCAATTGTTGATTACTTCATACTTCTTCAGTGTTCTTAACAACCAATATAGCTGCAATTGCAACACATTTTAGTAATGGTTAAAATATTTATCTCTTCTATGATACTTCTGGGTTCTGTGATTTCAAGATAGATAATCTTGGGGAAACAGGTGCATTGTTTTATTATTGTTTAAATGTTCTCATTCAGCTAAAAAGTTTTGTTCATATTTCTCAGCAGAATATTGTTTTTTAGAACATATCAGCAGACAACGCAACCAACTAAGCAGACATGTGGAAAGGAAGTAAATTAAAATATGAGCATTAAATTGCTGAAATTGACAAATAATTGAAAGCAATAAATCAAATAATTTCCAGTGTCATGCCATGGTTATATTATTTTTTATTATTTTTTTTCATAAAAAATCCTAGATCTTTCTGTAATTATAAAAATGTAGTAATTGTGTCTTGATCACTTAAAGGAGCATTAATATGTTTTTTAATGAGAACTATGGCTATAGAATGAAAATAGTTAGAACCTATGTTTGCAAACACCAAAGCTTAAGAAGAATAAAAACCTATTGGTTTATTGGAGACCTTATAACAACTGCAATGCATAAAACATTTCCTTACACATACCCTCTTTTATAGAGTAAATATTCACTGAAGGACTAATAGGTGTCAGGCACTGAGGTAGTGCCTAGAAATAAATGATAATAAAACAGACCATATTCTTACCTTCCAAATACATACAGCATGTTAGGAATTACAGATAATAGAATACAGGTATGAGAGTGCTATATCAAAGAAGTAAAGTGTCTGGAGGCCACAATGGGTTATAACTTAGTCTAGAAGAATTAATGAAGACTTCCATAAATAAATAATATATAAGACTAGGCCTGGCATGGTGGCTCATGCCTGTAATCCCAGCACTTTGGGAGCCCGAGGTGTATAGATCACCTGAGGTCAGGAGTTTGAGACCAACCTGGCCAACATGCTGAAACCCCATCTCTACTAAAAATGCAAAAATTAGATGGGCATGGTGGCACACTCCTGTAATCCCAGCTACTAGGGAGGCTGAGGTTGGAGAATTGCTTGAACCCGGAGGTGGAAACTTCAGTGAGTCGAGATTGCGCCACTGCACTCCAGGCTGGGTGGCAGAATGAGACCCCATCTTAATAATAATAATAATCATAATCATAATACCAGAATGAGAAGTAGGCAGGAGAACACAAACAGTGGGCATATTAGCAATGAATACTCAGAGATTAAAATGTTTAGTGCATGGATAAAGTTAAATGAGGATGTAATTTCTTGAGTATGGGATGCTAAGGGAAAAACAGAAATGCCAGGAGAAATCAGCCAGGTCCAGTATCTCTGGGGCTGAATAAGACATCATAGTTTTTCTTTTATTCTAATAAAATTGGAAAAATTTTGCAGTGCTTTGCACAGAGCATTTATATGTACAGATTTGTGTATTTGAAAGATCACTTCCACTAGCGTTGAGTTGTGATTGAAGAAAAACACAGCTTGAGGTGAGGATACCTGTTTGAAGCCTGTTTTGTTATTCAAATAACACCAAATATTAGCATAATCATTATATGTTTGTGGCTTGGAATAAATGGGAGAGCATGAAAACAGAAATAAGTAAAAGGATTTTGAAGACAATTTGAATGTTTAATTGTAAGACTTTGGTGGATTGTGTATGCACATATTGGAAAAGAGGTAAAATCCACGGATTTGTCCTAACATTCTGGGTTGTTCATCCAGGTATTTGGCTCCACCAAACATTAGGCACTCATGAAAGAAACAACCAGCACATTAAAAGAAGAAAAATAATGAGATTTCATGAAGACCTGGAAGTCCTTGATCTCACCGAGAGATGACACGGGATGAAAAGGGAAATGTTTTCTGAATAGAATCATGAAGGAATTCAAACTTGGAGATAAAATTTTCAAACTCAAGTTTCTTCTGGGGCAAGTAAGGTGATATAAATTAATAAAACAGCATAGATGTTAAAAAATAAACAAGAGCATATGCTGATTATATGTGGCCACTGACATCATGATTCAGAGTCAGGATACAAAGCAAGCGATGGAGACTACAGTGGACTCCCAGAAGAAATGCCTTTAATTAGTTGTCGCAAATTTTTCCAATTATAAAATTTGTCAAAAAATGTTAAACTCTGAACATTATTTTGATGTTTCAATATCGACAACCAAATAATTGTAAAAAGCAAAAACATATGTGAATCACAAACAAAACACAATGGTGGACCAGATTCTACATAGGGCCATTCCATGTCACTTTAGGAAATAGGATGAGAAAAATAATTAACAAAGGAAAGTGGAATTGTATGAACAGAGATGTACAAATGCAGAGATCCTAAAGAGTTAATAGACATCCTTGTCTTATCAAGTAGTGATAAGCTATGGGTTAATAAATCCTTGTGCTTGGGAAAGACTTTGAATATTAAAGAGTCTGTATTGATATTATTTACAACATTGCCTTAAAGTCTTCCATCTCCTACCACTCATCTTCAACAAGCAGGATTTGTTATGCTACCACATGCATAAGTCTCAGTGTTAGATGTTCTACTAGTAAATGGAAGAGATAGCTGATCTTTTTCAGAAATATTTTTTGTTAGTGATTTAGCACTTTTTATACTTCCATCATATTATTGCAGGAACACATTTGTCCTAATTCTTTTACATGTAAGATATTTTCTTCTACTTTTCTTTCCTTAAATAGCACTGCAATGCATTCTTTTTGGATAGTTTTCTTGATATAATTTTGCAAATGCTCCAACTAGAACAGAATATGGTTGCCAAGATCGTGTAGCTGGAATGACAGAAGAACATTTATCTGGGGTTGTGGGGGGAATTATTGGATAGAAGTCAAACACTATATTGACTTGGCTCTACCATGCTTTCTCTTAGGCATCCTATAAGATATTATGCTTTCTTGGCATATGAAGTGCTAACTCCTCTCTCTTGGGTTTGAGATATAGCTTGGCCAAGCAGAAGGATGAACACAATAACCTAACAGGTATTTTTGCAACCATGACTACTGTGATCAAAGTCCAATAGTCATCTAGAAATTTGTAAGCATTTCATTTTAAATAATTACACTTAAATTATCTTAAAATATATCCAGTGAAATAAATCTTTGCTTTAACACATAATTCAGTGTTCTGAACAATTTCTTCCAGTTTCGTTTTGCTTTATCCAAAAGTTTTCAGAAAAGAACTTGGGAAAACAAATACCCTATGTATATCCATAAGCATATTCAGGTTTAGTTCAATTTGAGAAGGACAATATTTTCTAAGAAACTGTACTAATGTATGAGTTTCTCAAATTTCATATATTTTCTCATAACTTAATTCCAAAATTTATAAATATAATGTAATCTGGACTTTCCTAATACAATTTAATAAAATATGATGAAAAATCAAACCAGTGTATGCTCCATATTTTTATTCATACCATATATTGAATCATTGAAATAAATTTGTCATTAAAACCAATTTCTTTTGAACTATGTGCCCAAGTAAAATAAATAATTATGTGCAACTTTTTTTTTTTTTTTTTAATGGAGTCTCGCTCTGTCACCAGGCTGGAGTGTAGTGGCACAATCTCGGCTCACTGCAACCTCCTCATCTCCGGTTCAAGCGATTTTCCTGACTCAGTCTCCTAAGTAGTTGAGACTACAGGTGTGCAACACCACACCCACCCAGCTAATTTTTGTATTTTTAGTGGAGACGGGGTTTCAACATGTTGACTAGAATGTTCTCAATCTCTTGACTTTGTGATCCACCCACCTCAGCCTCCCAAAGTGCTGGTATTACAGGCGTGAACCACCATGCGGAGCCTGTGCAAGTATTTACTACTTATATACTTTAATTAAATATCAAAATAGCTAGGTGTATTAGTCTATTCTCATGCTCCTAATAAAGACATACCTGAGACTGGATAATTTATAAAGGAAAGAGTTTTAACTGACTTACAGTTAAGCATGGCTGGGCATGCCTCAAGAAACTTTCATGTTGGAAGGGGAGCAAACACGTCCTTCTTCACAAGGTGGAAGGAGACAAAAGTACAGAGAGAAAAGGAGAAAAGCCCCTTATAATACCATCAGATCCTACGAGAACTCACTCACTATCATGAGAACAGCATGGGGAAATCACCCTTATGATCTAATCACCTCCCACAAGGTCTCTCCCCCAATGAGTGGGGATTGTAATTCAGATTACAATTCAAGATGACATTTGGGTGGGGACACAAGCCAGACCATATTATTCTGCCCCTGGCCCCTCCCAAATCTGGTCTTTCTCACATTTCAAAACATGACTATGCCTTTCCATCAGTTCTTCAAAGTCTTAACTCCTTTCATCATTAACCCAAAAGTCCAAGTTCATAATCTCTTCTGAGATAAGGCAAGTCCATTCTGCCTATGAGCCTGTAAAATCAAAAACAAGTTAGGTACTTC
The DNA here is from genome assembly GCF_007565055.1 of Rhinopithecus roxellana. NCBI lineage: Eukaryota > Metazoa > Chordata > Mammalia > Primates > Cercopithecidae > Rhinopithecus > Rhinopithecus roxellana. The sequence goes on from NC_044550.1 coordinate 195,076,414, forward strand.
CAAGATATAATGGGATACAGGCATTCGATAAATACACTCATTCAAAATGGGAGAAATTGGCCAAAACAAAGTGACTACAGGCTCCATGTAAGTCAAAAATCTAATAAGGCAGTCATTAAACCATAAAATTCAAAAATTACCTCCTTTGACTCCATGTCTCACATCCAGGTCAGGCTTATGCAAAAGTTAGGCTCCCATTGCATTGGTCAGCTCTGCCTCTGTGTCTTTGCAGTGTACAGCCTTCCTTTTGGTTGCTTTCATGGCTGGCATTCAAATCTACCATTCTGGGGTTTGGAAAATGGTGGTCCTCTTCTCACAGTTCCACTAGACAGTGCCCCCGTGGGGACTCTGTGTGGGAGCTCCAACTTCGCATTTCCCTTCCACACTGCCCTAGAAGAGGTTCTCCATGAGGGCTCTTCCCCTTCAGCAGAATTCTAACTGGACATCCAGGCCTTTCCATACATCCTCTGAAATCTGGGTGGAGGTTCTCAAACCTCAATTTTTGTCTACTGAGCACCTGCAGGACCAATCCACATGCCAAGGCTTGGGGCTTGCACCCTCTGAAGCAAAGGCCTGAGCTATACATTGAGCCTTTTTAGCCATGGTTGAGTAATAGGGTACCAAGTCCTGAGACTGCACAGAGTAGGAGGGAGGTGCTGGGCCCAGCCCATGAAACCATGCTTCCCTCCTAGGCTCCCAGGCAAGTGATGGGAGGGTCTGCCTTGAAAATCTCTCACATGCTCTGGAGACTTTTTCCTCATTGTCTTGGGGATTTATATTCATCTCCTCATTACTTATGCAAATGTCTGCAGCAGGCTTGAATTTCTCCCCAGAAAATGGGTTTTTCTTTTCTATCACATCATTAGGCTGCAAGTTTTCCAAACTTTGATGCTCTGCTTCATCTGCGACCTTTGCTGCTTAGAAATTTCTTCCACCAGATAGGCTAAATTATCTCTCTTAAGTTCAACGATCCACAGATCTCTAGGGCATGAACAAAATGCTGCCAGTTTCTTTGCTAAAGCATAGCAGGGATTACCTTTGTTTCAGTTCCCAACAAGTTCCTCATCTTTATCTGAAACTACCTCAGTCTGGACTCCACTGTCCATATCACTGTCAGAATTTTGGTCAAAGTCATTCAACAGATCTCTAGGAAGTTTCAAATTTTCTCACATCTTCCTGTCTTTTGAGCCCTCCAAACTGTTCTAACCTCTCCCTTTTATCCAGTCCCTAAATCACTTTCACATTTTCAGGTATTTTAACAGCAGTGCTGCACTCTCTGCGGTACCAATTTACTGTATTACTCCATTCTCACACTGCTAATAAAGACCTACCCGAGTCTGGGTAATTTATGAAGGAAAGAGGTTTAATTTAACCCAGTTCAGTATGGCTGGGTATACCTTAGGAAATTTACAACCATGGTGGAAGGGGAAGTAAACACAGCCTTCTTCACAAGAGAGCAGGAGAGAAGAGCGCAGAGTAAAGCAGGAAAAGCCCCTTATAAAACCATCAGATCTCATAAGAACTCACTCACAATCACAAGAACAGCATGGAGGAAGTGACCCCATGATTTAATCACCTACCATGAGGTTCGCCCCCAACATGTAGGGATTACAATTCAGATTACAATTCAAGATAAGATTTGGATGGGGACACAGAACTAGACAATATCACTAGGTAAGCTGATATGTTCATACATCAGTTAAGTTGCCTATCCCTCCACACCATGCTTTCAGGCATGTGAAATTCATATTTGTACTACAGCAAAATTAATACTTACTATGTTTTATAGATTATCTGTGCTCCTATAAATGGAAAGAGCTAGAGATGAAATCCTAAATGGCAAGGTTTAAGTAATAAATCAGATGGTCAGAGAATAAGTAGTAGAAAAGGCCTCACAAGTAATTATTATTATTTTATTTTCAGAATGGTTTATTATGTGGTTGCCACAAATTACATTTGTCTTTAGTCTCTCTTCATGCCCAAGCGATTCTTCCTTGACTCCCACATATTTCTTATTGTCTTTTTGTATATCTCTCATTTTATTTTCTTATTTTTAATTCATCCAGACCTTGGGCAAATGTAGAAAAGAAATGGATGAAGCAGAGGAGAATTAACATCATTGAGTACCCATTATGTGACATTAACTGTAATATCAGTTTCTTAGCATCCTTTTCTGACTTCATACCACCCTGAAGACCTTAGTGTAACAAACATTATTCTTCTTTACCACTCTCCGCAATCAATCTAACACCAGGCCCTAAATACTTTTCATATATCTTATGAATATCTCAGTTTTCAAACCGCCTCTATTCAGTCTGTCAAGTCTAGACCACTATCATTTTTCACTAGAAATTCCTAATTATCTCTCTGTGTAGAATCTTATCTCATCTTATTCTCTCTGCTGTATTATTTTTGAGGGATTGTTAAAGATTCATGTTTGTCATGTCATTTCAACAGCTTAAACCCTCTAGTGGCTCTTACATAAAGCTGATACATTTCCAAATATGTGTCAGATTCCCAAATGATTTGCTCCTGCTTGTCCTCCCAAAGTAACTTAGTGTCATTCTACAACATGATGTCTAGAATTATTCAATTCCTCAAGTATTCAAAACTCCATTTTCTTGCAGGGCATTTTCACATGTCTCTCCATCTTCATAGAGTACCCTTTGCCTCACTCTTTCAGAATATACCACCGCCATCTCCGCACATTCGATATGTCCTTCAGCGCTTTCTCTTTCTATGACAAGCCTTCCTCCAAGATTCCTTTAGGTCTTTCAGCCTATACTTTAAATGAACTCAATTCTTCTTTCCGACAATTAGTTAATGGTGTATTTAACTGTTTATATGTGTCTCTCTATTCCAGATTGTAAGACCAAAACATCCCTAGTGATTATAGTATTTTATATATATGAGACAGTTAACAAGTTTTTGATAATGAATGAATGAAATAATAAATTGTCATATTTAAACAACTTAAAATCACATTTCAGGGTTTGAGACTTCTAAATGACCTTTCTATGTATGAATCAGGATTAGGTAGCTGGGATTCAAAGCAAAACAAGAAAACTATGTTTGAGCTATACATAGTGCTTTAATTTTAAAAATGATTTTAGTCAATTTCAAATTTTCTGCATTATTATTTGATGCATCCAAATGGCATGTATCAAATAAGGCAAATCTAACTCCCTTTTCATCTTAATTTAAGCTATGAAAAAATGGACTTATATCCCAAATGAAATATCAAAATTATGACTCATTTAGTTTTTATTATGAAGCCATGACTTCCACTGAATCTTCTGACTCTTTCATCAAAAAATGTTGTTTATTTTGGTGTATTTGAGGATGCTTTAAAAATAGAACAAATTCCCAAGCTGTTGATGAAAATCTTTAATTTTAGATTGTAATAGGCAATATCTTGGTTTAATTCACTAACGAAACTTTACATAATTAACTTATGTAAATATTACAAGGGTTGAGAATGAATAGATAAAAATGTGGAGAAATGAAGTTCATTATCTCATACATGCCCAGGTGGTTGCTCATTCAAATAAATTACTTTAACACCTGCTGTTAAAAAGCAGCATATACAGTAAATTGGTAGATTACAAGTGCTGCTGTTGAAATTGAGAAAAAGGAAAGGACAGCTAGTACTATCAACAACAGGATTATATAATAATTCACACCTGTGCCTACAAATTGGTCAAATAGCAAAATAAAATTCATTTTTGAATATAAAGATTTGTAAGAATGATAAATGTCTATACGTAAAATGGAAAACAAACTTTCACGATATAAAGAAGAACAAAGTGGCCGGGCGCGGTGGCTCAAGCCTGTAATCCCAGCACTTTGGGAGGCCGAGGCGGGCGGATCACAAGGTCAGGAGATCGAGACCATCCTGGCTAACACGGTGAAACCCCGTCTCTACTAAAAAATACAAAAAAAAACTAGCCGGGCGAGGTGGCGGGCGCCTGTAGTCCCAGCTGCTCGGGAGGCTGAGGCAGGAGAATGGCGTGAACCTGGGAGGCGGAGCTTGCAGTGAGCTGAGATCTGGCCAGTGCACTCCAGCTTGGGTGACAGAGCGAGACTCCGTCTCAAAAAAAAAAAAAAAAAAAAAAAAAAAAAAGAAGAACAAAGTAAAGATAATAATGGAACATAAACTGAATTAGTGTGTTCATGCTCATACCAAGCCTAAAGCTTAGCAAATGCACATGCCTTTCACCAGGAAGTTACTCACTATACATATATGTTTATATTTTTGAGTATCACATGTGGAAAATCTGAGCTAAGTCTCTATTAAAAATCTTAATTTCACTTTGGAACTTGGTAGTTCATGACGTTTTAAAACTACAAAAGCAGACATGTCTAAAGGTAAATTATAAAACATGTAAACTTTATCTTTAGTATTAAACTATGTATTATGTAACCTCCAATTGAGCTCCATTTGAACAGTTTTTATTTGTCCATTTATAATGTACTCCTCCGTTTTTGTATCATCTAGAAATTTTTCATTTTTTAAATTATTTTTATTATTTATTTTATTTTATTTTATTTTTATAATAAAAATCTCTAATTTTTATTCTTCCTACTATTCTTTCACTTCTCAGGACTATGGGACTTTGTCTGAATACTCCTCCAATTTTGTTTACCCTCGTGCAGTCAGAGAAACAATGCTATGTTATTGTTAATTGTGTGGGCTTTGCAGCCAGGCTGCCTGGGTTTAAGGAGTAGTTTAGAAATATTTCCTGAGCCTCAAGACTATGGAGCAGTAATCTGATGGCCTTTGGCTCAGAATGCAAGTGCTTATAAGGTTGACACTATATCTGTAAGCCATGATAAGTAATCTGCCAACCTCAATGCTAACCAAAATCTATGAGAGAAAATATACTAAGATCTAGTGTCACTTCAACAATTTCAGACTCTCGGTTTACAACATCATTGTTAGAATTCAAGGCCTATTTCCTTCAGGCATTTCCTTAAAAATGGAAAACTGTGTACGGGCACACACACACACACACACACACACACACTCAGACACAACAAATAACAAAATTTTGTGCTATGCTATTATACTGATTATTTGGGCAATTTTTATCAATGTTTATCTTTTACTATTTTCTCTTAATGTAAATAAAATTAATTTACTTTTTTGTCTTGAATTTTAAACTAGCAGGGAGTCAATTTATAATTTCAATGTATAATACTACTTTTTCTTGTAGCTATAAGGATTACTAATTATCAAATAAGTTACATTAGATTACAATAGCAATAATAGGCTTACTGAATTAATATGATGAATACACTTCTATTATTCTTATTTCATTATTTTTTATTAATATAAATTATTTCATTTTAAATAGTATTTTATAAGTAACTAGAAAAGAGGGAAATAAATGAAGTGTATTTTAGCAACATAGTAAAGTATTTAGAAACGCCATAGTTATTATAATCTTTAAAAGATCCAAATTATTTGGAGCAAAAAATACAATTTCAGTTGATATTTTCCTACAAAATCTGAGTTAACCTTACATAATGAAAGATGACATCATTGTTTGGGGGCTAAGATATATATTTCCTGATATAAGCCCTCATGCAAAAAAATCTAAAATGCATTATTTGGCTCTGTGCTCTCCCACCTATATGGTTTATGAAACAGATAACTCAAAATATTGTCAATGGCATGATGATAGTCCAATTTTGGAAGGATATCTTGGCTAGTACACTATAGTCAAGGTTGTTATATACCTAGTTCAAAGAAACATTCAATAAGCCTATACACCTCTTTGGGTGAATATGAGTCACAGATGATTAAAGTCAAGAAGGCAAGGCCCACGTCAGAGTCAAGAGGATTTTGATTGTCTGATTTGAAAATGTCACTCTAGTAACATGACGGATAAAGAAGGAATAGAAGCCTTTATCTTAGCAGTGTCATTGCTGTACAATAGTTCTTTCCTGTATCTCACAGTATGATCATTAAAGAGCTTGTAAATATATTTGTGTTAATATCACAAAGATATTTAGAGTCCTAATGAACTGGAAAAAAAGAAAGAAACCTAAAATTTGACAATAAAATTTGTTTCCTTAACAAATAATGATTCTGCAAATTTAATGAATTCAGAAGACAAACAATCAGACAATCGGGCAGATTATAGAAAGGTTTATTGCAACCAAGTCTGTCTCCCTGTATGTTTTACTAGCCTATTCTGTTTTCCCGCAACTCCTAACTCCTCCCAGAAATTAAAGAAAATCAATGTCATCCCTTATCAACATGAAAGATCTCAAAACATTTTCAGTCAATTTTTGGTACCCCATTGCCCAGTTAATTTGGGGCAATACCCATATTCCTGTTCCCAAAGACTACTTAATTGTGGGATAAAAGACACAGTATAGAATCTGGTACGTCTGAATGGCAGATACGTGCAAGTATCTTCATTTTCTTCATCACCAGTGGCCCTCACTCTCTCCTCAATTAGGAGCAGAGCTCAGGCTGTCTGAGAATTACACTGCGGTTTCCCAAGTCACTCATAATTCCAGACCAATATATCCTGTATAATAAATGATCAGCTGCTGACTTGAGTCACTTTAAACTCATTCTCTAAATGGCTTTTCTTTGGTGTAGCTAAGAATCACATGTCCCACTCCTGTGGCCTTCTCAGAGTCTGGCACACTCCGTGGAAAATCTGGATATTTCACAATAGAAGTCTGGCAAAATAACTCTGCACCCAAACCAAAGAGTGGTGACTCTGGAAGAAGAGTTTATGGTTGTTTCTGAGAAACCATGATTTCGGGAAGCCTTTATAAAACGTCTGCTGCACTGTTGTGGCAAAGTCAGCCATAACCACTAAAATATGACATACTCCTCTTGTGCCTAATCTTCCCTTGAATTAATGTGGAGGAATCAATCTTCCCAAGTTAATTATTCTTATCAATCAGCCCTCCACTTGCTCCCTTGAAACTCTCATAGTTCTCTCCAGTAGTGGGTATAATGTCTTTTCAAAGGCCCCTGCCATATTCTCCTGAGGCTTTTCTGAGATTCCTGGAACATGATCGAAATTACATCCCTACTTTAACATTCATAAACTGTGAGTCTATTCTTTTGACTAATGCCAAAAGTAAAGCTGAAAATTACATTAAAAATACCCTTTTTTAATTTATAAAACACTGCATTCTTCTTCAGTATTCCTTGGTCAGATACCGATGATGGAGCATGTTTTCATCAAGGTACCAGCTTCCTACTTTTCATGCAGGCTAATTTGGAAGATGAGTTAAGTGGAATATACACTTCAAATCTAAAGAAAATAGATTTTTAACATGGACTGTATGCTGATCTATTCTTAATGGAATAATTCAAATTGCATACAATTATTTATTGTGAATAAAATAATACTTAAAATTTTATATAACTTTATCTGAAAGTATAACCATGTAACTATAAAGGATATATAAAAATTTATGTAAACAATGTTCCCAAATGTTTAATTTTTAACAATCAATATAATATCTTTCAACCATGTCATTTTATATTATTCCTTACAATATTTGTTTAGCTCTTTATCCACATATTAGTAATCCTAATTAAATGAAAATTCCGTTCCAGTCATGGTGGCTCACACCTGTTACCCCAGCACTTGCAGAGGCCGAGGTGAGCAGATAACTTGAGGCCAGGAGTTCAAGACCAGACGGGTCAACATGGCAAAACCCTGTCTATACTAAAAATAAATTAAAATTAAAATTAAAAAAAAGAAAACCCTACAAAACAATTAGCCAGACTTGGTAGTCCCATCTACTTGGGAGACCTTAGGAGACTGACAGACAAGAATGGCTTGAACCTGGAAGGCAGAGGTTGCAGTGAGCAGAAATCGTGCCACTGCACTCCAACCTGGGCATTCAAATGTGACTCTATCTAAAAAAAAAAGCAAAAAAAAAGAAAAAAAAAATCCTAACTTTTAAATTCATCAGATTAGCTTATGTTACTTTATGGGTTATTCCATGACATAATATAATCTGCCATTACTATCAATTGTAACTGTTTTTCAATGATTTACATTAATTTCTTCTAATATAATATAATATAGGTCATAATAGCTATAACATTCTTTGTAACATGTAGTCAATCTAGAAATATTAGAAAACTGAATGAAATCTGGAAGAACTGATTTCTTAATACATATCAAAATATGAGACCAGATCTCATGTGAAATTATTTAAACAAATCATACTTTGGCTCTAAATTATGAGACATTCCTGGTTTTGAAATATCTATCACATATTATTTGTCCTTAAACTACTGGGATGATTTACTACCATATAAGTAAATTTAAAGTTTATAATCCAATTCTCAAAATTACATGAAACAACATAATCATAAAAATTTATATTAACAATTTTGGTAAAATTCATGAGATGTCATCATATGCAAATATGATAGTGTATAGGAAAGGCAGAAAAACAATAAATCACATATTTTCACAGGCATGATATTTATGTATGTTGTATTTTCCTGGTTAAAAATTAGAAATAAGTTGTGTCTTCATTAAACTGAATTTTTGAAGCCAACAATTCTGTATCAGATCCTGTACAAAGATGGGAATTAAATAAATTGAGACCATTCTAATTTCAATTTGAAGAAAGTATTACCATCAATGTTTTGGGCATCATTGGATATCTTCTTCTGAACTTGATTGAATACAGATATTGGCATTTGCAAGTTGCAAAATAAATAGTTTCTAAAATCCCAAATGACTTCAGTTTATTAAAAATTTGTTGAGAACTTTTTTATGGACAATATGTGGTCAATTTTAGAGTGTTCATGTGCAGATGAGAGAAATGTATATTCTGTTGTTGGGTGGAGCATTCTGTAGATGTCTGTTAGGTGCACTGGGTCAAGTGCTGAGTTTATGTTTTGAATATCTTTTTAAATTTTTGCTTCAATAATCTGTCAAATTATGTCAGTGGGATGTTGAAGTTGTCTACTGTTTTTGTGTGATTATTTCAGTCTCTTTGTAGGTTTCTAAAAACTTGTTTTATGAATCTGGGTGCTCCAATGTTGGGTGCATATATATTTTGGATAGTTAAATCTCCTTGTTGAACTGAACCCATTATCATTATGTAATGCCCTTCTTTGTCCTTTTTGATCATCATTGGTTTAAAGTCAATTTTTTCTGAAATAAGAACAGCAACTCCTGCTCATTTTTGTCTTTTGATTGCTTGATAGATCTTCTCCATTCCTTACTTTGAGTTTATGGGTGTCCTTGCATGTGAGATGGGGCTCCTGAAAACAGCATAGTGTTGGGTCCCACTCCTTTATCCAAGGTGTCCATCTAGGCCTTTCAAGTGAGGCATTTAGCCCATTTACATTCAAGTTTGATATTGATATGTACAGATTTGATCCTGTCATTATGTTGTTAGATGGTTATTATACAGACTTGATTGTGTAGTTACTTTAGTGTTAATGGTCTCCCTACATAAGGATGTTTTTGTGGTGGCTGGTAACAGTCTTTTGTTATGTTTATACCTCCCTTGAGGGACACCTGTAAGAGAGGCTGGGAGGTAATGAATTCCCTTAGCTTAGAGTGCAATAAAAATGGAAATCAGTAGCAAGAAGATCTTCCAAAATAATAAAATCTCATGAAAATTAAAAAATCTGCTCCTGAATGACTTTTTGGGTAAACAAAATTAAGACAAAAAACACAAAATTTTTTGAAACTAATGAGAACAAAAATATAACATATCAACATCTGTGGGACATAGCTAAAGCAGTGTTAAGAGGAAAGGTTATAGCACTGAATGCCCACATCAAAAAGTTAGAAAGTTCTCAAATTCATAATTCAGTATCACACCTAGAGGAACTAGAAAAACAAGACCAAAACTACCCCAAAGATACCAGCAGTAAAGAAACTACCAAAATCAGAGCTGAATTGAATGAAATGGAGACACAAAAACTATACAAAATATCAACAAAATCAAAAGTTTGTTCAGTATAATAGTTCCATATACTTAAAACAAAACACAAAAACAAAAATAAATACATTCCCAGAACTGACAAGAAATGTTTCCATTTCACAAGTTGTTATGCAGGATTTTTTCAAAGGTCATTATGCAAGCCTGGATTAGCTGGAAGGCAACAAAACTATGACTAAAAAACTCATGGTTTGATCCAAAGATGAGTTGTTTTCAGTGAGTCTGCTGTTTTGTAACAGAGATCTAAGTTCAGCCTGCTGAGTTGAAGGGATACAGAGTAACTTTATGATACTGAACAGGCAAAAGCTGGAAGCATTCCCTTTGAAAATCAGTACAAGACAAGGATACCTTCTCTCACCACTCCTATGCAACATAATATTGGAAGTTCTGGTCAGGGCAATCAGGCAAGAGAAAGAAATAAAAGGTATTCAAATAGGAAGAGAGGAAGTCACATTATCTCTGTTTGCAGATGACATGATTGTATTTTAGAAAACCCCATGTCTCAGCCCAAAAACCCTTAAGCTGATAAGCAATTTCAGCTAAGTCTCAGGATTCAAAATCAATGTGCAAATACCACAAGCATCCCTAAACACCAGCAATAGACAAATGGAGAGCCAAATCATGAGTGAACTCCCATTCACAATTGCTACAAAGAGAATAAAATTCCTAGGAATACAATTTACAAGGAATGTGAAGGACCTCTTCAAGGAGAACTACAAACCACTGCTCGAGGAAATAAGAGAGGACACAAACAAATGGAAAAACATTCCGTGCTCGTGGATAGGAAGAATCAATATCGTCAAAATGGCCATACTGCCCAAAGTGATTTATAGATTCAATGCTATTCCCATCAAACTACGATGTATATTATAATTTATAAATCAACATTTTAAAAATAGATGAGGAACCATTTGAATTCTTAATAATATTTTCAGGTATTATGTACATTCATAAATTCCTCTTAACTTTTATGGCCTTTTAACAATCAACTATTGAAGAATTTAAATCAGAGATATCCAAAAAGGAATAAGTTACTTTAAAACCATATCAATTTTAAAAGAATTACTATATTATTCTACAACTTTTTATTTAAAAAGTATTATGACTAAAGTTTGTCCATATGATGCATGAGATAGTAATACTCCAAAAAGTAAAGATTGGTCTAAAAATCTGTTAATATTCATGGATATTTGATGAAGTTAAAAGAATAGTCAACAAAATGAGGCCCATAAAATTGGAAAGAGATTTAGCTGTTTATAGCTAATATATGATCCCCAAGACACTTTCACCATATTTGCTACTTAGACAATATCAGAAGGAAATCAAAATATGGAGTACAGTGGCAAGATTATAGCTCACTGTATCCTTAAACTATTGCTAAGTTCAAGCAATCCTCCCACCTCAGCCTCCAAAGTATTTAGGTTGGTGCAAAAGTAATTGAGGTTTTTACCATTAAAAGTAATGTCAAAGTAATTGTGGTTTTACCATTAAAGGTACTTTGTTTTAATGGCATGAACCTCAAACAATTTTAAAAAATAGAATCATTTTGAGGAGTTAATAACTTATGAATAGCTGACTGTTTTGTATAATACATAATTTATCTCTAGCTACTAGAAGCTTCATCTTTTGCACACAATCAAATAAGTAGTATCTCTCCCTTGCAGATCCTTGCCCCATCTTCTGTCTAGTTCTGTAAATATCTTCAGATTACTCTGCCCTTGAATTACACAATCTGAGTGAGTCTTATCTAGTTTCTGCTTGGGTTCTGGCTAATACAGCCATATAGAAATAACTTTTAAGACGATGTTGGATACTATCTATGATATTACCATAAACCAAAATACCAAAATAAAAAATATTAATATTTCCTATATAGTATATACATGTGTAAACATAATAAGCTTTACAAAGGCAAAGGAACTAGAGATGACATCTTGAAACTCAGTCCCTCTGTTCTATTTTTAATGCCTTCGTATATTTTAAAATAATTTAGGGAAAATATAATGAATAATAATTACAAACATTTTAAAAATACGAATAAGCAAGCAGTAAGAGGATAAGGTCACTTCAGTGACAGGGACAAATTTCTTCTCCTCCTCCCTATCCCTTCTTCTCTTTTTGTCTCTTTCATCGCTCTTTCTCTCTTCCTGAAAGCACACACACACTCAGAACAACCTACTTCTCTTTAACATTGCATTGTGAATATTTTTATTTCGAGAAAATCTTCTTTAAAGACAAAATTCTGTCATATAAAAGTTCTATCATTCATTTAATTAAGCACTTCTTTTCAGACATTTAACTTATTATATTTTCTTCTTTATAAACAATACTGCAATGTTAGTGCCTATGGCTGTTTGTTTGCATGCAGTCAAAATAAGTACTTTGATGTTATATTGTGAGCTAAGAGGCATGAAGCATTTTAAAACTGCCAACATGCACGGGACAGAATATCCTCAAGAAAGTAGACCTACGTTTTTTAATAACTCAAAACTATGTAGTTCTCCACCCCGTGATATCTTTTAAAGATGGTATTGGCATTAAATAAACAAAAGTGCAGTTTAGCTATAGCTAATTTACTTTGTCAATTTTTGTTTAACTGTAATTTTATACAATGTGAGAAGTAATTTCACAATAAGAATTCCATTTTTAAAAAGCTCTGTTACTCTTTCATTGTTTACCCTTCCTTTTCCTTCCAAAAAGAAAGTCCTCTTTGGTTTACAAATGGATTAAATTATTAAAGGAAAATATTTCATATAATTATTGTCCATATACTCTTAAGAACTTAAAATTTTACATTAAAATGTCAGCAAATTTTATTTTCTATAATGTTTTCACTGAGAAAATGTTGTGTAGAATTTTTTTTAGTTTTGTAGAACTTTAAAGAGTGAGTTTGATAAGAATTACACTGGATCTGTAGATTGCTTTGGACAGTATGATCATTTTTCAGTGATCAATTATTTTGATTCATGAGCATAGGATGTTTTTCCATTTCTTTGTTTCATCTGCAATTTCTTCCATCAGTACCAATGACATTTTTCACAGCATTAGAAAAAGGAATCCTAAAATTTACATGGAAACAAAAAAGCCCAAATAGCCAAAGCAAGCCTAAGGAAAAACAACAACAAGGAAGCTGAAAGCCTCACATTATCAGACTTCAAATTACACTACAAGGCCATAGTAACCAAAACAGTGTGGTATTGATATAAAAATAGACATAAAGATTAATGGAACAGAATGGAGAACCCGGAAATAAATCCATGTATTTATTGTCAACTGATCTTTACCATAGTTGGCAAGAACACACAATGGAGATAGAACATCCTTATAAATAAATAGAACTGGATAAATTGGATTGCTGTGAGCAGAAGAATGAAACTGGACCCCTATTTCTCATTGTATACAAAAATCAACTCACAGTGGATTAAAGACTTAAATGTAAACCCTAAGACAATAAAAATTCTATTTAAAGAAAAGCTAGGATAGCCAAGCATGGTGGCTCATACCTGTAATCCCAGCACTTTGGGAGGCTGAAGTGGGTGGATCACTTGAGCCTAGGAGTTAGAGACCAGACTGGGCAGTATGGCAAAACTGAACCTCTACAAAAGTACAAAAATTAGTCAGATATGGTGGTACAAGCCTATAGTCCCAGCTACTCGGGAAGCTGAGGTGAGCCTATCACTTGAGCTTGAGAGGCAGGGATTGAAGTGAGCTGAGATCACACCACTGCACTCCAGCCTGGGTGACAGAGTAAGACCCTGTGTCAAAAACAAGCAAACAAACAAGAAAACCTAGGGAAAACTCTTTTAGACATTAGTCTTCGCAAAAATTCATGATTAAGACCTCTAGACATTAGTCTTCGCAAAAATTCATGACTGAGACCTCGGAAGCACAGGTAACAACAAAAAATAGACAAATGGGCTTTACTAAACTAAAAAGCATCTGCACAGCTGAAGAAATAATCAAGAGTCAATAGACAACCTGCAAAATGAAAGTAAATATTTGCAAACTATGCATCTGACAGGAGACTAATATCCAGAATTTATGAGGAACTCAAACAACTCAGCAACAACAAGAAATAATTCCATTCAAAAGTGGGCAAAGGACGAGTAGGCATTTTCAAAAAGAAAACATACAAATGGTCAACAAGCATAGGAAAAATTGCTCAACATTACTAATCGTCAGAGAAATGTAAATTAAAATCACAATAACATCTTTCACCAGTCAGGTTAGGTACTACTAAAAAGACAAAAGGTAGCAGATGTTGATGAATATTCAGAGAAAAATTAGTATATTTTAGTGTGTATTAGTCTGTTTTTATGCTGCAAAGTCTCTTTTCATGCTGTAAATACATACCTGAGACTGGGTAATTTATAGAGGAAACGAAGTTTAATGGACTCACTGTTCCACATAGCTTGGGAGGCCTCACAACCATGGTGGAAGACGAAAGGCACATCTTACACGGCAACAGACAAGAGAGAATGAGAGTCAAGTGAAAGGGGAGACCCCTTGTAAGATCATCAGATCTTGTGAGACTTATCCACTACCATGAAAACAGTATGGGGGAAACTGCCCCCATGATTCAATTGTCTCCCACTGGGTCCCTTCCACAGCAAATGGGAGTTATGGGAGCTATAATTCAAGATGAGATTTAGGTCGGGATACAACCAAATCACAGCAGAACCCTTAAACGCTGTTGTTGGGGATGTAAATTAGTACATCCTCTATGGAAAACAGTATAAAGATTTTTTCAGAAAACTAAATATGGAACTAATCCTCAACTTAGTAGATACCACTGGATCATACTGAAAGTATATATCCACTACTGGATATATACCAATGAAAATAAGTCATTGTATCTAAAAGACACCCGCATTGGTATGTTTAAAAAATCGCAGCACTATTTATCACAGCACTATTAATCTGTGTCCATCATGGAAGGCTAGATAAAGAAAATGTGTCATATATAAACAATGGAATACTATTCAGCCATAAAGAGAATGAAATAATATCTTTTGTAGCAACATGAATGAAACTGGAGGCCACTATCTCAAGTGAAACAACTCAGATATAGAAAGCCAACTAATGCATGTTTTCATTTATAAGTGGGAGCCAAATAATGTGGACATATGGAGTAGAGTGTGTAATGATAGACAATAAAGACCAGGAAGAGTGAGCCAGTGGGAGTTGGGTGGACGACGAGAAATTACTTAATGGAAACAATGTAGATTATTCTGGTGATAGACATCCTAAAAGCCCTGACTTCACCACTACACATTCAACCCATGTTATAAAATTATACTTTTACACCATAAATGTATCGACATCTTTAAAAATGTCAAAAAGTGAGTTTCAACATCTATAATCCTCCCAATGCATCAAACATAGTTCTTGCTCTTCATATCATTACTCACTGTATTTTTAAAAACTACAAAGTAGTAGATGTAATTAGTTGAGCAAAGTGAGGCTTTCATGGATTATATTTGGAAGCAATCCCTGAGCTTTGTGTTCAAGGATATTCTATTATTGTTCTTTATACACATTACATAAGGGTGCATTTCTGTGTGTCATTATTAAACTTAATATTATTAAGATAGATTTATGGGTAGAATGATCCTTCCTGATAAGCAGAAGCATAGTTTGACATTAAAATGAGCCCAGAGCTAAATATTGCATATGTCCAGAATAACTGGAGTTAGGGAGATCTGTAACTGTAAGATTGAGATAACTAACGATGTTCAGTGGCAGAGCAGAATAGGAGATAAAGACTTATAGATGTTTCATGTAGAGGTGCATGTAGAGGTGTGTGGGAATTTGTGGGTATATCTATAAACAACCTTTCTTTTATGTTTATTACTGCCTATTGACTATGTAATGATTGATTTTGTTGGTGTTCATACTTTCTTAATGTCACTAATGAAACTGCAGAGAATTACTAAATTGCGGACTCATGCTGATATCCACTTCACTTTCTCAACTGAGAAGTCAAACTGTGTTGGGTATTGGACATTTTAAAATCTGCTGTATTTTTTAAGTGAAGAGGATTAAGATGCATTTTATCTTGTCCTGTTTATGCTCAAAGTTGAATCATATGGCTCTTCCTCCTGGACCTATTAGTTGTATGCCTCCCAAAATCTATCCTTAAATAGGTTTGTGAAAATCATATAGATAGTAGGAGTCAGAAGTGATAAGTGTACAACAGAATTACTCTAAAACCTAGCTAATCACACTACTACTTTGCCTCCTGGTTAATTATCTAATTCTTTCACTGCAAATGGTTACTTGCTTTTGACAGAGGTTAATAATATATCCATTAGAAACCATGTATAAAACTGTGCTTTAGGCCTTATCTCTAGTGCAGAAAAAGCTGCTGCCAAATATTCTGAACATTGTGTTTAATATTTTGGCTCAATTATTCTGCTAGATGAGAAAAAGCTCGTGCATTGGCTGTTTTATTCAAGTTCTGTGTGTTGGTTATGGAGAAAGCCCAGAATTCTACGTTGGGTGGGACGTTTCTGTGGGGTTTACAATCTACAAGTTAAAAAAGACATACAAAAAGACAATTCCCTGGACATGTCAGTTTAAATTGTCTACTTCACCTAGTTTCAAGCAGGAATACAAACTCATAAACCAGTAGATATCATTGGATCATACTCAAAGGTAAAAAATAGTCTTCATCTTACAAAGGCTAAGATCTTTTGCCTAAGCATTTCAGAGAAGATTGAAAATTTTAGGTATGATCATATATAAGGTGATGAATCATACACAACCTCATTTTGGGCAAAATTTAGGACTTACTTGGATTTTGAAAGGCATATAACTGATTTTATTTGGTTTCTACCATCAAACATTCATTTCTTATCTTAGTAGTTTGACAAATTTATGCTTGTCTAACAGTTAACATTTCAATTTTTCTAGTACAGAAAATAAGTAAACAGTGGCCTGGTTCAGATACATTGTATTACTAAATCTATAAGACAGAAAAGTATGATACATGTTGACTTCTTATATAAGCTTTTATATTAGTAATTTCTATTTCTTTTGATCTTAAGTTACACTGTTTCAAAAAGTTAAAAAACCTTTTTGGAATTAGAAGTATAATAATGTAGAAAAGATAAACCAATCCATTTGTGCAGCATTATATAATTTAGTTGATGCAAAATTAGCCTGCTTGAAGTTAATTTTTATAAAAATACTAACAAGTTGAAACATCAGAAAAAAATAGATTTCTTTCTAATAGTAAAGATTTATTATCTATGTGTGTTTTCTTTCTTATGAACTTAAAATAATCTATAATGATGCTTATGAACTTTTTTTTTTTTTAGTCTCGCTTTGTCACCCAGGCTGGTGTGCAATGACGCAATCTCGGCTCACTGCATCCTCTGCCTCCTGGGTTCAAGCGATGCTCCTGCCTCAGCCAACCAAATAGCTGTGATTACAGGTACACACCACCACGCCTGGCTAATATTTGTATTTTTAGTAGAGGCGGGGTTTCACCATGTTGGCCAGGCTCAACTCAAACTCCTGACCTCAGGTGATCTGTCCATCTTGGCCTACCAAAGTACCGGGATTACAGGTGTGGGCCACAGCACTCGGCCATGAATTTTTAAAATAATATACAAATTAAATATTCAGTTAAGTTAGAATAGTATAACATAGATCAGAAACATAGTTTCTTCATTTCACACTTATTTTATAATGAATTAAATCAAACTGGTTTATGTAGAGGCTGACTATAGAAATATCAAAATAGTGTTGCCTTTTAGTGAATGGCAAATCCTTTTGATTAATAGAAACCTATGTTTCTACCTCATATAAATTTCTTAAATTTTAACCTACCTAATAATGTGATATTACCATCATGTATTAGACTCTTGCCTTAATAGACAGTTAACAATTTGAAATATGCAATTAGTTATCATCTTATTACCAAGTATATAAAAGTATTTATCCAATAAGTTGATACAATCATTTTCAGAATAATTAAATGTTCATTCAAAGCAAGGATTAATATCCACAGATGATAATATTCCTGGTGCTTAATAAATCCCTAAACCACACCTTTGATGGATATGTAGATAGATACATAGCTCCTCATTTTACAAATGAGGAGGCTAAAATGCCATAAGGTTAGATATTAATCAAACTTATTCTTTGATCCTATAATTGCTAAAAGTTTTATTAAAATTTAAAACCTTCATTCTCTCAAAGGTTAGCATTTTTGAATGATGCAAATTAACTATGCAAGTTATGAATTTTCTGTTTGAAACTCTTTTATTCTTAGAAGTTATAACTGGAGATGCTAGATACATAGCATATTTAAAGGTGTATTAATCCATTTCTCAGATAAGTGATCACTTCAGTCTGCAAGAATATAAATTAATAGTTCATCCATGTTAAAGATAGTTTCCTTTTATACCCTAAATTAGAAGTAAAATTGGAAGTTTATAAATTAAAGATTTTAAACCAAACTAAAAAATTATCAGATAAAATTAGTTCTGTACTTTACTATAAAAAATATGCCTTCACAGCAACCTGGAAAGCTAGGTTTGAATTTAAAGTTCTCAGTCCCTTGGATGTCTGTGTTTGAGTGTGCTGGTTGAGGAAGAGCTGAGACCCAGCCCCATGTCTTCTGCTCACAGCTTGCCCCGTTGTATTCCCATCTCCGACCTTGTACCTGAAGGGGCTTAATGCTTGCGTGTGTAAACATTCCATCTTTTACTTTTAGGGTCCATCTAAACAGCCTTTGTAAAGAGCATCCCCTTGATCATTCCTTGGAATGTTCCCAGAAGTATACACACATCAGTGTGTTCTGCCTTAAGGAAGGCAGACTCAAAGAGGCCCATGCGGGAACTGGTAACATGGCCTTGGGACATTTGGGCAAGACCTTCTAGGGTCTTGGCTATCTGGAACATGATCCTGAAGAGGAACCTGTGAGTTTTGGGTGATCATGTCTTCTTGGCCCTACAGTCTCCTCCCAGGGCATGGTACCTTTTTCCTTGGTCTAAAGATGGTAAAGTTTTAGCTACATATCAGGCATAATCGTGTTTACTTATCCTATTTGGTGGCAGGGTCCAAATTTCCTAGCTAGTATGGGTAAGTGGTTGTACATGTGGTTCATGATCATTATAATAATATTTTAGTAACTAATTCTTCTTCTAGAAATATCAACTTATGTATTTTGGGGGACTTTTTATTCTGCCTTTTAACCATTAGTTTACAGTAGGGACTGTTCTTTTTACCACATGTGAAAGGATGGACGCGTAACTCATCCTGCCATAGGATTATTTGAGCTAAAGCTAGGTAAATGGATTAGGTCCCATTGTAGTAGAGAAATGTGAAGAGGGAAGCTATCTGGAAGACATTATTTCCAACCATATGGACAAAACCTAAGAAAATATGCCAATATGCAGAAGAGAGTAGGACTCACACATGTTAGGACTGAGCAAAGCCACAATTTAATGCTTTTCTCCAAGGCATAAGGACTTTAAAATGTAATCTCATTGAGTTGTTCAGGTACCTAAATTATATGGAAATTATCAGAACAGTACAGGAACTGCAGAAATAGCCATCAGCATTTTGAAAAAGCTGTTTCTCTCCACTTTAAATGGGATATCATTTATTTTCCACCAGTTTGAGAGCAGCTCGATTCTTAATAATGTGACAGATTTTTAATCCCTAACCTGTGAGTACTGAGGATCCTTGTGAGTGTGTGAGGCCATATGGTGCTTTTCTGCAGTCATATGGAAAACCAGCTGGGCCGCCTAAAGATTTATGATCAATTATCTATGCTTAAAGGGCATAAACTCATTGAACAATGGCTCTTTCTGGGTTGCTATGTAAGGGGGAATACTCAGCTATTGTGGAGTTTCTTTGTCAATAGAAAAAGTTATTAACTCACATTACAAAAGTTTATGCTTAAAATAGACTATAGTTGATAATAAAATTAATAAATGTTTTGATAGTTTTAGTCTTCCTATGTTAAACATCCACAAACAAAAACACACACACAACACATAGTCAAACCCTCATGCACAAAAACTATCAAAATTTGTTGAATGATTTTAAATACTGCTCTAGCACTTACATATAAAAATCATATCATTTAAAGTTGCTTTCCTTTTATATTTTCATGATCATTTTATTATAAATGGTTCAAGCTGGGAAAACATTTCATAACTCTAATTCTAATTCATGTCTTATTATTATCCAGTCCTCCATTGTTGTCTCTAATTTGGCAGCTGACCACTTTGGTGAAAATATTATAATCTCTCTATGTTGTCCTTAATGTAAAGATAGTTTTGTTTATTAATAATCTGTGTGTGTTTATTGTGACTATTGGCAGATATACATGATTAATAATATCCCCATAGTTCTAGGAATAATTTGATAAATAATCCCTATAAGCTATTTGTACTAGTTTGAGTAAAATTCTTATTTACTAGGTATTCATTTAATAATATTCTTCCTTTTATAAAGGAACAGTTGTTCCTTTATAAAAATAATTGAATATAATGACTCCTAGTTCTGAAAAAGGTGCACGTAGAATGATGGAAAGACTTAAAATGAGACTAAGACTGAACTGGAAATTAAGCCATTAATCTTCCCATTTTCTAATTTTTTAAGGGTGAAATTCTGGGGTTAAAAAAATCAATCTTTATCTGTTACATTGCTTCAAATGTCACACTTGAATCATTTACTTGTAAAGCTTTGAAAAATTAGAATAAGCTCTAAACTATAATACTTTCAAGTATCTAATATTTTGTATCATGGATTTGTGATATGCAGTCAATTACATTCATGAGCATGCTAATATATTACATTAAACCCTAGCTGATTGTTTTATGCTGTAAATATAACTTTGCTTATTTTTTATTTTCATAATGAATATCTAGTTATCCTAAATTATGATTCATTGACAAAGTTCAACTGAATTACAATATAAATGATTTTTGAATAAATTTAAAGCAATCAATAATTATTTATGCCCTGCCTACCTCAACAAAAAAATGAATCAGATTACCACTCTTACAAAGTTAATTTAGTTTATATATGCATATCTCGATAACATTATAGACAGTGAAAATGGATATCTATTTTATAAGTAATTTAAAATCTATTTACTATCATAACTAGAATCAATGAAATTTTAATTATGATAATGTATCTTTTCAAACAATAGACATTTTTAGTAATATACTGCCAGTAATCAAATATAAATTTATATTGTGTCTGTACTCACATTCACATATAACTTTCTTTTTGAGATATAATTAATATAAAATAATTATTATTCAACTACAGTCAAAACCAATATTTTCTTTACTAAATTGGTTTATAAAGTTATTAAATTTCATGTAACAATACTTATTTGCTTTCCATAAGTAGTAAAAAGGCTGAATGCAAAGAAATTTTAAAAATATATACATAGATACTAAACATCACTAATATTAATAGGTTATCAAATTTATGAAAGTATTTGGAAATTCAATATCTTTCTCTTAACATTTACTTTACATTTTTAAAGAGTTTTCCAATGTCTTTCATTTTTACATAAGGCAAACACTTTTTTTCTAAAATTTACCTTAGGCATGGGTTTGACACAGAAAAATATTCAAAATATTACATTTTCTTCCACTGTTGTATGATTTATTGTTTACTTATTATTTATGGATTTGTATACTGGGTGAGATTGTTGAATTGGGGAGAGAAGAAAAATGTGAAAGGGTGAATACCAGATAAATATTGATTGAACAATTAATCTGTTAGGACGTGTATGCTCTTTAGCAAACCCCAGAGCTTCCCTCGGTACATCTGTTATTAAACAAAACAAAAGAAAACAAAACAAAAAATCCTCCTTACCTGTGGAAAATCTATATTATTTGGAATTATAATGGCAGAATTATTCTCTCAGAAAATATATGCTCAATATGACAAAATAAATTTAGTGAGTAAATAGTAAAGTTGTCTTCTACACTGAATTTATTATGATATACACATATGCATGCAGTAATATCAAATGCAAATGGGATTCATGAACACTGATTAAGGTGTGTAAAATAGTTTGAAATATTCATGCTATAAAATTAATTATTAACTGCATTGTTTAATGAGAATACACAATTTGTGTTTTCCTTTAGATTTTCAAAGTACTAAAACTCTATTTTATGTATGCAGGTAAGCTTTAATTTGAAAAAGCTTTAGTGTTTATATTAATTGCTGTTCACTTCTCTGCCTGTATTGCCACTGCCAAATTGATAGAACAAGTTAAAAAATTCAGACTTTGGGGTATAGAAATGTTATAAAAATAACCTCTAAAACTGTAATAACTAAGTATGCACTTTTTTAAACTGCAAAATATGATTGGAGAAGATGAAAATGATACTTGAAGTTCATGTCTATTTATACTCCTTCAGTAAAATTAGACATAATTAGCTCCCTATAGTCATTAAAAATATGAGAGGTGATTTAATTGTTTGGGGGGCTCCCAATCTGATGGCTATCCCAGAACTGTGGCTCAGACAAAGCCTATTTATCATGCATCATAACAAGTGAACCTATAAAATCTATAGAGTGAAATGATATAAATCACCAGGCAGTAAATACTCACTGAACCTCTGGAATTTTAGAATTCCCACTTCTACAATGAAGCAATATGGACTCTGTAAGAATGGTAGGAGAAAATATTTAATGATCTATAATACAAATGACAAACTGGTGGATGATGGGAGTACATATTCACTGGACTAATGGGATTTTTGAAAACTCTCATTTCTTTAATAAAGAAAATGAACTCTTTATGTGGCCAAAATATACATATAAGGATGATCTATGTTAGTGGTTGGACATCAGTGGCTTGAGGGATTTGGTATAATAATGTAATAAGTTTGCCCTGAATTGATTGAGTGGGCAGCATCAATTCTAAACTTAATTTAGTCACCAACTTTTAAAAATCCACAATTTTTCTGTAAGAATCCATTTTCTAACTTATAAGTAAGAGAATCTGATACCATGGGTACCTCATTAACACACAATGACAATCTATTCAATTTGAAGGACAGCTGCATCTTAAACAGGGTGCCCATTTTTTTCCTTTTTCATGATTCAGACCCCTTCTTCTCTGAGTCATAAAGGTTAGGTTTCATATGGAACTGCCTGAGAGGCTCCCTCACCATTTTCCTACTCAGCTTCATCTCCATCCTGTTTGTCTATTTTGTATTCATGTCAATTATTGCTACTGGACATTTCTTCTTTGTTTAGATCACTCAAATTTTGGCTGTCAGGTTCTCCAGGACCTAGAATAAAGCCTGTTGAATAGAAGAGTCTAAGTAATATTTATGAAATGAATGTCATGTGTCTAAGTGTAGGTTGTCATTTATTTGTGTAATGTTTCTGTTGCTTTGCTCACAGTAGGAAACAAAATTTTTCTTACGGTCAAAATTATATCAAGAGTAAGAAATACAAGATTAACCAAGATCACGAGAAGTTTTATATATTCAGGTTGCTTCACATTTTATTATCTTCCTTTTGAGGTTTTTAGAAGATTATTTATTCTGAAAGTGAACAACTGTACCACTATCATTAATGGTCTCTATTTCTTGGTGATTTGAAAAATTTGTTTATTGTACAGCACTCTTTAAAAATATCTGTTTAATTATCATATTCTTGAAACAATACTATTTTAAAATCATTATAGATTTATCGCACATTACTCACATTTGCTACTTTTTTTTTTTTTTTTTTAAGACACAGTTTCACTCTGTCACCCAGGCTGGAGTGCAGGGGTACAATCTTGGCTCATTGCCACCTCCACCTCTTGGGTTTAAGAGATTCTCCTGCTTCAGTCCTCCGTGTAGCTGGGATTATAGGCATGTGCCACCATGATAATTTTTGTATCGTTAGTAGAGGCTGGATTTCACCATGTTGGCAAGGTTGGTCTCAAACCCCTGACCTCAAATGATCTGCCCATCTCAACATTTAATACTTTCATCTAGAATTTTTTTATGTTACTACTTCTTTATCTTGTTAATTTTTTTCTAAGTGAGTACAACAATGACTGCCAGAATTGTGAAACATTTACTCATTTACTGGAAACAACTCATTCTATTTATGTGATATTATAGTGTAGTCATGAATGATGTTATCATAATTAACTGGGTGAAGAATATATAGGATATCGCTATTATTTCTTACAAGTGCATGTAAATCGCTATTATTTCTTACAAGTGCATGTAAATCTACAATAATTTTAGAATTATAATATTAAAAAGAAATCTAATTCCTGGAAGAATCTTCCGCATAAATTCAGAAATTCTTGTTAAATGACTAAATCTATAAATAAATTGATAATTTCTATTCTATTTATTCATTAAAATGACTCTAAATCGAAGACAAAATATACTGAATGCTGTATTGATTGGATGACAAGAATAATTTGCATAGCCATGTGTTTCAATAAAATCTCACTCTCCTGGCCTCTATAGTTTCATCTGCCAGAACACAAAAGAAGACTCTTGTAGTTAGTCCACAGGGTCTGGCAAGGCCTCCTTCTTTTCTCCCAAACTTTCCTGTTTCATTACTATCATCCATTTAGAAAACAAGTCTCTAAAAACATATGTACAATGAAAATTGATAAACCATCTCCAAACAAGATTAAAGCAGAATTAATCTTGTTATGATCTGCATCCCTTTTTACTTCTGCTACAATTAGAAGCTAAGACTCAACAGGCTATCCCCCATCTTCTACTCTTTCACAGTCAAGCACCCCTGTTTGACCTCACTAACTCTTTCACTGTCATCTTGAGAACGCTAATTATCAGCAAAATTCCCCATAAAAATAATTTTCTTTCTTATGGGTGCATAGTATTCCATGTTGTATATGTGCCAAATTTTCTTAATCCAATCTATTGTTGATGGGCATTTGGGTTGGTTCCAAGTCTTTGCTATTGTGATGAGTTCATGTCCTTTGTAGGGACATGGAAGAAGCTGGAAACCATCATTCTCAGCAAACTATCACAAGGACAGAAAACCAAACACCGCATGTTCTCACTCATAGGTGGGAATTGAACAATGAGAACACTTGGACACAGGAAGGGGAACATCACACACTGGGGCCTGTTGTAGGGTGGGGCGATGGGGGAGGCATAGCATTAGGAGATACACCTGATATAAATGACGAGTTAATGGGTGTAGCACACCATCATGGCACATGTATACATATGTAACAAACCTGCACGTTGTGCACATGTACTCTAGTACTTAAAGTATAATAAAATAAATAAATAAAATAACAATTTTCTTTCTAAGTATTAACTCCATTTTTTCCACCCAAAACAAGTTAATAAAAATGGCTCTACTGGTCAGAGATTAAGAAGCATGAATTGCATCTCTATCAGGTATGTATGTGTGAGTGAGTGAGTGAGTGTATGTGAGGGTGGGAGGGGCCATTCTTTCCCAAACTCTATTACCATAAGCCTAGAATACAGTATACACCCTCAAGCCTTCTCAAATATCTCTTGTGTAAATATATTCTCTGTGTCTCTTAAAATCTTCAGAACTATGGAGCTGAGAAGAGAGAATCATATATTTATACATTTTTAAACTTTAGCTTATCTGAATAAAATGCAGTCATGAAATTCCAGTCAATACCACAAGTCACAACTTCACATGTTTGCATTTCTGCACTACCATACTTAAACAGAATACATCAAATTCCTACCTTATTTTAATGTCCTTCAAAAATGTTACAGTACCTAAAAACAAGGGAGGTGAGCTTGATTTTTTTTACATGTAAACTTTATAAATAATCATTACAATCATCTGTTAAAATGACATGGAAAAAGAAAATACTGTTCAATACTTCATAAGTAAGAATTCATTTCGTACGCTTTGTAAAATCTCTAAAAAGGTCATATTTAATTGAATTCTATTATTTTACAAATTAAAAACTGTCTAAAATTGACACAGAACTAGAAACTGTAAGGTATTTATTTCAGTATTTTGTTTTAAAAGTTGCCATTGTCAAGCATTTTTGAAAATGTCATAAAATCTTGCTAATGCACCTAATAAACTACACTGCAGAGTATGTATTACTCTAAGCCATCTGGAAAGCAGTCAATGCCCTAAAGCACAAGAATCGATA
This sequence comes from Rhinopithecus roxellana, assembly GCF_007565055.1. Taxonomy (NCBI): domain Eukaryota; kingdom Metazoa; phylum Chordata; class Mammalia; order Primates; family Cercopithecidae; genus Rhinopithecus; species Rhinopithecus roxellana. The sequence goes on from NC_044550.1 coordinate 195,102,509, forward strand.
GCCCCTTTATTTTCATCCTTGCTAGCTGTAGTTCTTTAAACCGTTGTACAGTTTCTAAATTACCTATGTCAATGTTCACATGAAAATTACAGAATAAAAAAAGATAGCTATATTGAAAGCTCAAGAACCTAATATTCAACAAAATTTCTCATGCTACATATTGCATATTGTTGTGCTGTAATTTATGTGAAGAGTAAAACAAAGCAACATGAAATAAATTGAAATTTGTATATTTTAATAGAACATTTACTTGCAGTTTTCTACATACCTAAAGGCATACCTTGGAGATATTGCGGGTTCAGTTCCAGACCACTGAAATAAAGGAAGTCACATATATTTTTTGGTTTTCCAGTTTACATCACACTGTAGTCTACTAAATATGAAATAGCATAATGTCTACAAAAATTATATACATACCTTAATTAAAAAATACTGCATTGCTAAAAAATGTTAACAATTATCTGAACCTTTCACAAGGGGTCCTCTTTTTTTAGTGGAAAGTCTTGCCTCAATCTTGGTGGTTGGTGATTGTGGTGGTTGCTGAATGTTGGAATGGTTGCAGCAATTTCTTAAACTAAGATGGCAATGAAGTTTGCCACATTGATCGACTCACCCTTTTAAGAAAAATTTTCTGTAGCATTGCTATGATTTGGTTGTGTCCCCACCCCAATCACATCTTGATTTGTAGCTCCAGTAATTCCCACCTGTCCTGGGAGGGACCCAGTGGGAGATAATTGAATCACAGGCACAGTTGCCCCATACTGTTCTCATAGGAGGATACAAATCTAAAAAGATCTGATTGTTTTATAAAGGGATTCCCTTTTTCCTTGGTTCTTATTTCTGTGTTGCCTGCTGCCATGTAAGATGTGCCTTTTGCCTCCTGCCATGATTGTGAGACCTCCCCAGCCACATGAAACTGAGACTCTATTAAACCTCTTTTTCTTTATAAATTACCCAGTCTCAGGTATGTCCTTATTAGCAGCATGAGAACGGACTAATATAAGCATGCAATGTTGTTTCATAACATTGTATCCATAGTAGAACTTCTGTCAAAATTGGAGTCAATCCTTTAAACCCAGCCACTGCTTTATCAACATTTATATGATGTTCTAAATCCTTTGTTGTCATTTCAACAATGTTCATCAGAATTCAAATCCACCTCAAGAAACTACTTTCTTTGCTGAATCATAAGAAGCAACTCCTTATCTGTTATAATTTTATCATGAGGTTGCAGCAAATGAATCCCATCTCCATTTTCACTTTTGATTCTCTAACTATTTTCACCATATCTGCAATTGTTTCCTCCGTTGAAGTCTTAAATCCCTCAAAATCATCCATGAGGGCTGGAGTCAATTTCTTCTAAACTCCTGTTAATGTTCATATTTTGACCTCCCATGAATCATTAGTGTTCTTAATGACATCTAGAATGGAGAATCCTTTTCAGATTTTTGTGGAGCAGTCAGAATACACGTATTTATCAACTGATTTGGCCATCTTACATGGGGGTGTGTTATTGTGTACCAAAACAATAGTAACATCACAGACCACTGATCATAGATTATCTTAACAAATATAATAATAATAAAGTTTAATATTGGTAGAATCACTGAAATGTGTCACAAAGACACAAAGTGAGCACATGTTGTTGGAAAAATGGCACTAATAAATTTGCTCAATGCAGGTTTACCATAAACCTTCAATGTATAAGAAATATAGTATCTGTGAAGCATGATAAATTGAAATACAATACAATTATGTGTGCCTATACAAAATCTATGTTGTTCAATGGTTTAAGTTTTTGTTTTGTTTTGTTTTGTTTTCTTTTTGCATTTTTCCTTGTTATTATTTAACTAAAATCTGTCCTGCCGGTAACTAGTAATTTTTTAAAATTCTCCTCTTTAGAGAAACACATCACCCTTACATTAACCCTTTTTCAGAAATCTAAAAAGAGTATCATATCTCAAGTTTGTTTACTTCATTTTCTCAAAACTTTCTCATGTTGAGCAGTTCCTAGTATCTTTAGTGTTGATCTCAATCATCCCTATGTAGTTCAGTTTATCAGTGTCTCATATAAATGTGGTGCTTTAAATTGACTAAAATGGTGCCCATGCAGTCAGACCAACATAGTATTAAACATTTTTACATTTTTATTGGGAACCTTACTGTTAACTTTATTTAGAATTTCAGTGTCTTGTTTCCATTAAATTTTCTAGTATTTCAATGACTTTCGCTTCCTAGCTTCTTCAGTAAAATTAATTATCCCATCCTCATGTATTCACCTCTGAATTATTTTTTGAAAACTGCACATTCCTCTCTATACTGACAGTATTTTAAATTAATTATCTACCTGTTTGACTGTCTCTCTTATAAGACCTCAAGTCTTTGAGTACAAGGACAAACACGTTTGTCTTGATACCCCTGGTGTTTAATGAAAGAACAGGTTGGCAAATTACTGAATGATAATTCAAATTTTAAAAGTTCAAGACCTGGCATTTCGCTTCTAACTCCCTATGCTTTGTAATAAAATTCCCAATCATAAAACTCTTTCAACAATTTATTAAAAATGATTAACCATAAGGTAAAAGGTGGCTACATTATACTTCTATGATACATAGAAAAATGAACATTTTCTTATTTTAATGTGAGACAAAAAATTATTTCAGATATTATTAAAATAATGCTATAATGCTATGCATATTACTATAAATAATATTATAAGCATATTCAAAAATTTATATTTTAATATCTCATCTATAATGCTACATGTAATAGAAATTATAAAGAACACTTTTTCCAGATCAAATTTTAGGAGTTACTATGACAAAATAGCTTTTAAGATATATATATGTCTCAATTTCCAGAGCAAAATAACAAATTATTACAGCAGAATACTTCCCATCTGTAAATGTGTCTAAATAAATAATAATTGTATTAATAAGCTAGAGATTGTAGGTGTTGTTTTTTTAGTTGCATCATAGCATTTACAGATGGGAGAAAATTTGGATTTTTAAGAGCCATCTGTTGATGAAAATCTCTAATTTGCTATTTGTTGGCACTTTTTCATGATAAATTCTTTCAATTTTTATCTATTTTTAGCAAAATAATTTCATAAAATTCTGCCCATGTAAGATGCTGTTAAGTGTTAATTTTTAAAAAGAGGAAACTTTATTTTCAGTAATATTAGAGCTGGAAAATGTTTTGATGACAGATTTCCACCGAAAATTTGTTATTTTTAGTATGGAAATTATAATTTTATTTTTTTCCACACCGAGACTGAGTATATAACGCCAGAGTAACTACCTAATTCAATTAATTTGATAAACTCAAAAAATTTTAATTGTTTTTAAAAAACTCAATATATAACTTTATCTTAGAATAACCAAAATAACAACAACAAAAACTAAGTTGATTTAATCAAAGTTTGCATTTTCATAAATATGCAACATCAGTCTCTAAGCTTCAAGGGCATTTAGCCTTCAGATACTCGAGTTTTATTTATAAGATTTCAAATTCTTTATGACCTTAAGAATACCATCTCAAAATTAAACAACTGAGTTTCCACATTATTTTTAGACTGTTAATGCTTTTTTCTTATTTTTTCCTCCTGGATTTGCTGTCTTTTTTGATATAATGAAAAGTCAAGTGAAACTGGCATAAAAAAGTGTTTGGAAGGCATGTCCAAATATGTTTCCTAAGTGCTGATTTTAGGCACTGAAAATTTATTGGACCCTTGAAATACCTTCTTTGATCTATGTAAGAGACTTATTGACTTAGAGATAAGTCTCTTTCAGTACACATTTCTGTTCCTTTATCCCTAATTTGCTTCTGAAACTCAACATTTAAAAAGAAAATGAAGATATAGAGATCATTAGGATTTATACCTTCAGAATGCTGAGACAGTAGCACTCTGAATAAAATTTTTATGAGATATGACTTTAAATATTAACCATGCAAACACAAGCTATTATTCAAGTTCTATATGGAGGTAGCAACTCATCCATTGTTTTCTACTCGAGAAGCAAATTTTGTAAAATTTTAAATACTTGCTAAATAATTGAACCTTTATTAATTCAAAATATTAGAAGTGATAAAATCCTTTTCTTTCTCTCATGTAGTTCAGAGCTTCACACCAGTGTATTCTTTTCTAATTTACAAAAAGAAACCATTTTCTTCATATCATTTTTAAAGGGGGAGCGATTTCCTTTGTACCTCATACTTTATTCCCATTTTGTACTTCCTCAATGAAGACTTATCTGAACACATCAGCCATACACATTTTCTCCCACCACTTAACTCATTCATGTTAATAATCTGACTGTTTTTTGAATTAGAGATCCCCCGATCTTATGTAATAATGACTCTACGAAGTTTTTACACGATTTGCCATCCCCCTTCCCTTCCACTAAGCAACTGGAAGTCCTCAGAACCATAGGCCACGTAGTCAGTTTCTTCATATTTGTTACAGCACCAGCACTGAACAATGCACAAAACAAGTGACTTTAAAATACTTTCTGAATTAACTTATGGTTTAGATGAGTGCTTATTGAAACTAATTTTAGGTCAGATGAACAAGTGTGTGGGGCAAACAGCATTTAGTCACTAATAGGGATTGGCATAAGTGGTCGTAACTTTGGCAAACATCATGCTGCCAGTCTAAAAGAAAACAGCTGGCTAACAACCATCAGATTGAAATTCTCAGTTTTTTTTTTTTTTTCCAAGGGTAAACTTAGGGTGAATTAAAGCTCTGAAGTCTACTAAAACATGTAAATTGTACTTTTTTCTCCCTTCAACTAAATAGGCATGGTTTTATAAGCGCAGTTTAATCCAAAAAGCAGATGTAGTTTTTCCTTTCGATACAAAATAGAGCCAACTGGCATGCATAGTAGTTTTTTTCTCTCATGTCATTATTGGAAGTGGCAGGTTGAAAGAACTAAGAATTATAATTTCAGGACATGGCAGTATATACAAAGAACAAGGTTCCAATTCTTTAGAGGAAATAGAAAATATGGAGGAAGAAAAAACATGAACTTTTATGGAAAAAAGTAGTGGCATAAAAAAATGTCAATCAGAAATTACATTATGAAATAAGCAAGTGCAATACTAAAAACAAGTATTATAAGTCCCCAAATAGTCTTTAAACATGTATGTAAAGGAATCTTAAATTTTTAATAGATACATTTCAATTCAGCAAATTAGATATTTGCGATCATTTGATTAGCTTCCCTGCAAATAGCTAAATGTCCTCCTCAATGCACCCAAGAGATACCACATTTTCTGGTGTAATGGCCAGTGAGACTATACTTGAATCTACATAATTTTCTGGATCGAACTATTGATTTTAGCTTTTACATGAGAAAGATGGTTTCTTAATGTTTTCTGTACCCTTATCAAATAAATAAGTGCTTGCTGCTCCATAAGTACTTTTTGGCATGCTTATATACAGAATTGTAATGATCAGATGGGTCAACTATATAGTTTTATAATCAGAAGATAGTTATTCTGAATCCAATGCTGACACCTGTCAGCTGTATGATGTGGTCAAAGTGGCGTCAATTTTAGACTTTTTAATTTTTTAGTTATTGTAATATTTAAATTAAATTTATGTAAAGCACTTCTTCTATACCTGGTACATATTAGATTAGTAAATGGAATCTATGTTATTGGTAATAAAAAAGGACATTACAGAATTTGATCTCATATTGAAGTAGAAAACATGTAAAATGCCAGCTCTCTTCTGGGTCACATAAGAAAGAGTTTAAAGTCCTGGTAAGCTGGACATTTACATTTTCTTTTGCTTTTCAAGTCCACAGTCTCTAAACAAAACCACAGTGTGGAAAGTCAGCAGAGACCTTAATAGGGGTTTTTAAACTTTAATTAGTGAAAAGAGCGAGACGCTTCCTTAGAAAGTTTTAATTATCAATTTCAATTATCAGCCTAACATACTTTTGATTCAGATCACTATCTAGATCTAATCCAGAACAAGTCATTCAGTTTAGATAGGCAAGGCACTAGTAAGGAAAATTAGAACTTGAATATGTATTTAAGAACTCATGGCTGCAAGCAATAGACTGGGAATGAACTGAAATGTTTCGTAACAACTTCTATCCTATGTATTCCATTCTGCATCAGGATTTCCATAGTGTTTAACAAGAAACATGGGGCATTTTTTGTTTTAATTTGGATTTCATTATGTAGCTAAATCTAGTATGGAATGCATAATTACATTTCAGAGTAGAAGCCAAGAAACCAATGCTCTTTGTGTCTTCTAAGATGTACAGTGTGCTGGGAAAAGGAGGCCAAAATGTGGGAATCTTAAGTATGCAGGGCAGGCTCCTAAAAGAGTCAGTAACAACAATAATAACAACAATCAAAAGAGCAGCTAAAATATTGAGTGTTTACCATATATATTACAATCACATTTCTGGGTTATTTTCTATTAACTCATCTTTAATCAGAAGAACTCTATGCATTAAGTACTCTTACTATCCAAAATTTAAATATAGGTAAACTGAGGACTGGAGAGGTTAAATAATTTCCCAAAGAGGAACACTTGGTAAGTAAATATGTCTGAAAGGATTTTACAAATGTGAATACATCTTTTGAGATTGGGGTAGATAACTTGTCTAATCTCTCTGGAGAGAAATGCTCTACTCCTGGTAGAATTAATTATGTGTTTATTTATGTTTGACAGAATTTCAGAGGTCACACTATAATAGTTAACATCTAATAAGACTAGATTATTTGCTTAATTTTAGATTTTGATTGTTATTTGTACCACATGGTATATCAGAAAAAAACAAAATATTTTTATCTTCTCTCAATTATCTAACTTTGTGAGAGGAGATTTGGGGGCCTCATGTAGTCTCTTACTCAGGAAATGCATATTGCTTGAGAGAAATATAGCATAGCATATGGCTCATGTCATCTGATAGACAGGGCACCTCCCAGAGACTGCCTACTGAGGACTGATTAAGGTCTCTTATGTGGCTGCATCTTGACCTGGGTCACTGCTCATCTCCACAAGGAGGGATCAGATCACTTCTCATTACCAGAAATATTCTGGTAGAGACATTTCTCATAATCTATACAGTTTTTCACAGGAAACACTAAGAGGAAGACATTATTCTATCTCTAAAATTCATATTTTCTGTCCCACGATAAATTTATTCCCAAAATGATTGACATTGGGAAGGTTAAGTCTTTTCTGAGGAAATCCCAAATTTGTAGGGATATAGTCTACTTTAAAAGGATATGGTCTGCTTAGTCCCTCAAAAGAAGAATCACGTGGCTCTCACACATGGACCTCTTTTCACAATATTGCTTTGAAATGAATAAAATAAAATATATAGAATTTTAAGGAAACCCAATTATATTGAAATAGATGGGCGTTCAAATTTATACTTTAAATAAACAAATGGTGGTGGCTCTAAAACCATGATTTCAAAGGAGTGACAAGTTAGATAGCATTTCAAGATTTCTACAGCATTTTTAAGATAATAAGGAAGGATCAAAGAAATATCTATTGGCGACAGAATAATAAGTACTACTAACAGTTTTGAGGTTAGTGAATGTATAGATAAATGTTTTTCCTGTAAAAGTTCAACAGGATTCTACAATTTTTATCTGCAAACTCTTTGAGGATGCTTATGACTTAGATTATGACCTAAAACTCCAGTCTGAATGCAAATAAAAGAATCTAGGAACCTACAGAATAAGGGACCTAAGAGGAATTAATACTAAGAGGCAAAAAGTTTTTAAGAAAAAGAAGGTCTGTTTCAAATAATTTGAACAAGGTAAATGAACTGAGCTTCTCAAAACGCCAAAGAAGATTACTATTCACACATAAATGTTATTTTATTTTATTTATTTTATTCTATTTTATTTTGAGACGGAGTCTTCACTCGTGTCGTGCAGGCTGGAGTGCAATGGTGCGATCTTGACTCATTGCAACATCCGCCTCCCGGGCTCAAGTGATTTTCCTGTCTCAGCCTCCCGAGTAGCTGGCACTACAGGCGCTTGCCACCATGCCTGGCTAATTTTTGTATTTTCAGCAGAGACAAAGTTTTGACGTGTTGGCCAGCCTCTCAAACTCCTGACCTCAGGCGATTCGCCCATCACGGCTTCCCAGCATGCTGCGATTACAGGGGTGAGCCACTGCGCCTGGTCTCAAAAATGTATTTTAGAAGAAATAAAAATCAAGGAAAATGGCTGGGCGCGGTGGCTCAAGACTATAATCCCAGCACTTTGGGAGGCCGAGGCGGGCGGATCACGAGGTCAGAAGATCGAGACCGTCCTGGCTAACATGGTGGAACCCCATTTCTACCAAAAAAAAAAAAAAAAAAAAATACAAAAAAAATTAGCCGGGCCTGGTGGCGGGCTCCTGTAGGTAGTCCCAGCTACTTGGGAGGCTGAGGGAGGAGAATGGCGTGAACCCCGGAGGCAGAGCTTGCAGTGAGCAGAGATCGTGCCACTGCACTCCAGTCTGGGTGACAGAGTGAAACTCAGTCTCAAAAAAAAAAAAAAAAAAAAAAATCATGGAAATTAGACTTGGTTTGTTATGGAGTAAAGAGAAAAGACTTATGCACTTTCAACTTAAGCTCTGTTGGAAGAAGAAACTCAAATCCAACCAGGAATTGGCCAAAAATCTTGAAGGATAAAAAACTTGATCCATGCAAAATAATGATAATGAAATATATGGGCCCAAACAAAGGAGAAATGGAGGTAATCATTTTTGTAACCTCAAAATACAGAGCAAACATAACTGATATCTGGGTAACATATACAATGTGGTGATGAACATCTTTGTATAAAGCTTTGTGCACATCTGCGTATAACTTCCTGGGATAGAAGTCTAAAAGGAAAATTTGAGGTTCGAAGAATATACAGGACAGAATAGTAAGTAACATCATCATTACAAATCTCCCTATTGTTAAAGAGATGAAGAGACCTGTCAAACATTTGCCTGCAGGTAGGCCTTGTCACTAGTCCCCCTGTTTGCCAGTGGGCCAGCTTTGCCTAGTTTATCCCCAAAGCAGTCATATTTACTAGCTTGGCCATTTCACCTGTTTTTAAAGAGGTAAAACTTATCTGGGACTAAAAGTGAACATCTGCTCATACAGAAAAAAAAAAAAAAAGTAACCTCACTGTTAACCAGGCTATGAGGAGAGACATATAAAGCCAAGCTTCAAAGTTAACAGGAGACATAGTTTCTCCCAAAGTCATGCAGCAGCTATACAATGACATGACTACCTATTTTAGTAACTACTGTTTTCTTACCAGTAATGTTCCAATCCCACTTTGCCACACCCATCTCTGACTGGGGAGATTCAGTTGCTAAACTACTCTTGCCTCATGGCAGCAAGCAAACCCTACATAATTCCTCTTCTCCTAATCTCATCACAGAAACAGCTGATCTATGCTTCTCTTAGTTCCTTCCTCAGAACCTTTCAGTTGAAAACTGAGAAAACCCAACCCTTACAAAAATTATTTACCCTTCCTCTTGTTGAGTGGCATTCCATGGTTTGCCTGGAGTGACTTTTTGCATTGCATAGAGTCATTAAACTGACTTTTTTAGACTATAGGTTTTTGCCTGTGATTTTGTCCAAAGCACATTCATGCTTCCCACTAACTCGGACTACTATTACCACTGAATAGTACTAAACCAAGTAGTTCCCTGTATTTTAGCCTCCTCTCTCCATTCCATCACTGTTTCAGCTACTTTTCATTCTTCACTACTGACCACTTGCTTCTACTTACCTCTGGCACTCATGACCACAATACATTATTGAAAGTCTTCTTGGCAAAGCCATTGCTTTTACTCTGTGATATTCTGAGGCTCTTTCATCTTTTCTCCTGGTCAGCCACTTTGAATTACCTACTCAACTTCTAATCTTCAATATGTCTCAAACACATGAAAATATGTCAAAAAGTAACGTCTCAATTTTCTAACCAGAACATGGTGTTTACTCATTCTTTCCCGTTTTAGTTCCACTCTATACAGTTTGTCAAGCTAAAAACCTGGAATCACAAATTAAACACTTAATGCTTTTCTATACCTCACTCTCCCTTTACTACCTCCAATTTGTCAGAAATTTCTGCTGATTCTACTTACAAAAGATACAACTTGAAGTACCCTCTGTACACGTCTTCATTACCATTGACCTTGTCCGAACTACCATAATTTCTCACCTGATCTTCCACAAAGGTCCGCAATAATACTTTCAATCTGTTTGATTATTTATAAACATATTTTATCTAATTTTTATATATTTTTATAACTCTTCTTATAATTGTCGAAATTATAAACTTTTTTCTTTATATTTCAATGAATGTCCCTGTGCTAGATACTTTGATAGACACTGAAGATGCATAAATAATTATGTATCTTCCTTGTCCAGAGAGTAGTGGAGAACAGACAAGAAGATCCAGGATGAGAGCAAAAGAAGACAATGAAAATAACTGAAGAAAGTGTGAAAAATGTATATAAAAATATAATATAGATAGTCAAAAGGATATTTCCCATTAAGTCACAGAACTCTCACTTGCTTGAGCCTGGATTTTAAGGCCCTGAGAGAGGACTCAAGGAATGCGTTTGCATGGTCATATGTTTTTTCAGAATGTGCAGAAGTAAAGTATTTTAACCACACTTGTAAAGACCACTGTCTTTTTCCACTTAGACCTCCCTCAGATACACATCCTTTCATCTAAGGTAGCATTGCAGTGGTCACAGATATTTTTGGGGATCTGGTAAAAGGAAGTTGAGTTGGAAATACATTTAGTTTTGGTTTAGTGGGATGTATTTTTGTGGTTCACAGGCATTTCGGTGTACAGTTATATTCTTGCAAGCCAGCATGCAACAGCAATGACTGTGAAGAATGTTCCTCACCTTCACTGTGCCAATTCACCCATCGTCTTGACAAGAAAGACAGGACCAGAGGTTGTATCACATATGTACTGAAATCTATCAAGTTAAATTTAAAAGCCACTTAAATGTTTTTCCAAATTTGATATGAATCATAAAACTTTGTATGTCACTACCAATTTCAAATTGTGAAGTAGGGAAATTTTCAAAATATCAGCAATAATAATTTGAAAGAAATTCTTAATTCTCTTTTCTATTCTTATCAGAGAAACTTATATTATCAGATTATTTTCCTATCAAGAAGCGACCAAAGAGAGTGAAGCCCATTTTTTTAAAAGTATCACCAAATTCCATAGGGCAGTTAATAAAATCATTTTATTATTTTTATAGATATTATGATATTTATAGGATTTGAAACCCTGTAAATTTTTGTTTTCATTTCAAGCAATTATGATTGTACCAAAAATGGTAAGTAATGGGGGAGAAAGCAGGGAACCCAAGGTGCCATTTCAGGAATGCTCCTTAGATACTTATTAATGAAAAGAGAGTTTCCCCACTAGGAAGCACCTAGTGGGTAGGAAGCATCTAGTGGAGAACAAGGATAGGAGAGGAGTTTGAGGGAATTCTTACTTGATAGTCTACGATTCTGAGAGAAATAGATAGTTATTTCTATTTACTAAAAATCAAGAAGAATTGTTAAGGGTAGGAGGAGAATATAAAAGAAAAAATATGGCATGGCACTATATTGGAATGAGAAAGGCCCAAAGAGTCAGGTCTACTATTATACAGGAGTGAGGAACAAAATCTTTCCTGTGCTTGTATGATTTTCCTCTGTGGAGCTTAGAAACTCCGGTATAAGATCCTATCAAATATAGGTTAGATAGCAAAAAAGGTAAAGTTTGAGCTAAGAGATAGTGAGGATGCTAAATATTTGAGTCTCAAGATACTTAATTGTAGATACTGGGAATATAAGAATGGGTTAGTAAAAGGAGAGGAGAACGTGGTTAAAAAAGTGAAACCATTTAATTTTCAGAGTTGACTAAATTAAAGTCATTAACGTGATTGAAGGCATCCATAGACATAAAACAATGGGTTAAAAAGTTACTTCACTCAAATATTGATGGTGAATAAAAAAACGATATATGCCAAGCAGACAAAATAGAATAAACAAAGGCTAACATGGACAAAGGGCTAATATCCAATATATACAAGGAACTCAAACTACTCAATAACCGGAAAACAAAGAACCTATTATAAAATGTGCAATTCTCAAAAGAAGATTCACAAATGGCCAACAGATCTGTAAAAAAAAAGTTGAATATCTCTAATCACTGGAGAAATGCAAATAAAGACCACAATGAGATACTACATTGCACCTATTAGACTGGCTATTATCAAAGAGATGAGTGATAACATTGGCAAGGATGTGGAGAAAAGGGAACACTTGTACACTGTTGGTGGAAATGTAAATAAATAGAGCCACTTTGGAAAATAGTATAAAGTTTCCTCAAAAAACTAAAAATAGAATTACCGTATAATCCATCATTTCCACTTCTGGGTATATAGCTAAAGCAATTGAAATCAGTATGTTGAGGAAATGTGTGCGTTACCATGTTTACTGCAGCACTAATCACAATAGTCAAGATGTGGGAACAACCTAAGTGTGCATCAATTGATGAATGCATTATAAATGTGGCATATATGCAAAATACAATACTATTCATCCTTTAAAAAAACAGGAAGTTCTGTCATTTGCAACAACATGGATGGACCTAGAGAACATTATGTTGAGTGAAGTATGCCAGGCACAGAGAAAGTACCACATGGTCTCACTTAATATGAAATCTGAAAGGGTGGAACATATAGAAACAGAGAGTAGAATCATGTTTACCAGAAGCTGGGAGCCAAGGGATAGATGGGAAAAGAGAATGTCAATCAAAGCTTACAACCTTTCAGTTAGACAAGGGGAAAATGTTCTCGTAATCTATTACATAGCATGGTGACTATAGTAAATAATAACGTATTATCTATTTCAAAATAGCAAAAGGAATGAATTTTAAATCTTCTCACTACAAAAAAGATAAGTATTTGATATAATAAATATGTGAATTAATCTGATTTGGTTATTCCACAAAATACACCTGTATTGAAACTTCACATTATAACCCACAAATATACACATTTATTTGTAAATTAAAACTAAAATGAAGCTTTAAAAAAAGTTGCTCCTTCCATTGGTCTTATTTCATTGACCACTTGGAAAAGCATAAGTTTAAAATATTCTTAAATTGCTTATTTCTTTAGTGAAGAAAGAGTTTAGCCTAATGTTTTACTTATTTTTGTAAGACTAAACACAAATAGAATGGTCTATTTCAATAATATTTTTCCAAGAAGCCACAATTTGAATGACTATTTTTACTCTTATTAACTCTGCTCCTTTAATTATTGAAATTAGCATTATTTGCATTTCTATTGTATTAACCAAAAATGAAAATTGCCTTTCTGAGGCCTCTGAGATCTAAAATTCATGAGAATTGCCTACTGCATGCAAAAAACAGACACTTTGTAAGTCAGCCTTCCCAGGTCCAAATGTAAGAGTCAGATCCTAAACTGTGTAATAGTTACAATCAAGTCTGAATGATAAAAGAACACTAAAAGAGGAAAGATAGAGATGCTATAAAAATTGAAAACTCAAAATTATTGCATTGTGTTTATTGTTATTATAATTTCCGTTAACATCTTATATTTCAGTTTGGTTGTTTTAAAATGTTAATGTTCCTACAAATTGCAACTACTTAATGTAATAGTAAAAATTTTGTCTAGAAAATTATTCCAAATCTTAAACACATACTGTAAAAATATTAATGTATTTTGAACTCCCAGATTCTGATCAAGCAGAAAAATAAGTGCTAATGCTGAAGGAATTTAAGGCTGAATAGTCTATATGAATGCAAATGAAGAGGTAAATAGTATATTCAACGCCTTCAGTTTTAGTTTGGAAGTAATGTGAATGACAAGCACAAATCTCTGTGGAATTTCTTTATACATTTCCTGCCAGTTGTCTTAATAAGAGTCTCTCCCATGATGTTAATTTTGTCTTTGAAGAAGTATTAAATATGATTTAATTTCTAATACGTTGCCATGGTGAAGAAGCCTTTGCTGTCTGCCTTGTGAAGGCAGTTAAGCTGAAAGGGTTGTGTAGCCTTCTGATTATTCTTGATTTTATTTTAAAGTTTGCAGCTGGGAAAAAATCTTCCTAAAGGAAGTATGATATATGATTTGGTCAGGAGTCAGAACACTTTGAAGTGGCTCCTGAGCCAGTGAAAGGAACCATCTGTCTGTGAAATATCTGTGAATGAAGTCTGACAGTAAATATCAGGGAAGTGAGCGTTACATGGCAACAGATTGCCACACACAGTTGCAATACATGCTGAAATTTCCTCTATGTGCACACTCATAAGGACATCCAATTTTACCAATGAATAGCAATGATTGCTTGGCAGATTTAACCCATCATCAAATGCTTTTTGGCATCTTGGTCAGGATGTCTGTTATTTAACCTCTTTAGAATGAACTAATTGGGATGGACTGGTGGAAATGTGGAGAAATAGAGCCTGCTAGACCAGATTATTGAAGGAATTGTCCGGGTCAGCAGCATCTCAAGAGGTCCATTCCTTTTGATCAATCAATTCCTTTACCTAGTTCAGCTCCTACACACAATGATGATCAGAATGCATCTTCATTTCTGGTTTCCTTTAATTTTACTTTAACATTTTTAGCCCTAAATATGGAAAGTATCATTATGCTGCAATACAGAGATAAACACTATTAATATGTTTGTGAAATGTCTCCTAGTTTTTATCTATGTGCTTATATCTTTTACATATATACATATGTATAATATACACTGTTTTCTGTACGTAGATTAGATTTAAAGAACAAGGTACAAGATATATATTGAAAAAATATTGGTAACTTTTGTATATGAAATGGCTTAATATTATATACTATTTACCATACTAACATTGTATTGTTTAAATATATAATTGTAATCCCTACAAAATCCACATATGCAGTATTTTATTTAACCATTTATTTCTTTTCCAGTTTTTCAATATTGTAAGTAGTATTTTATCAGATAAGCTACTGCATAACAAAAATTATGTAAATACTTTTACAATTATTGTTTTAGATTCCTAGAAGTGTAGTTTTGAAACAATTGGCACTGGGTGTCAATTTTTAAATAAAATTAAGTTTCCAATATCAATATGGGCTATTATTAATTTACATCTTCATTATCACTGTATTAGTTCATTCTCATGCTGCTAATGAAGACCTAGCCGAGACTGGGTAATTTATAAAAGAAAGAGGTTTAACTGACTCGCAGTTCCACATTGGTGGGGAGGCCTCAGGAAACTTACAATCACTGCAGAAGGCACCGCTTCACGGGGTGGCGGGAGAGAGAATGAGTGCAAGCAGGGAAAACGCCAGACACATAAAACCATCAAAACTCCTGAGACTCACTCACTATTACAAGAACAGCATGGAGGAAAATACCCCCGTGATTTAATTACCTCTACCTGGTTCTCCCCTTGACATATGGGGATTACGAGGACTACAGTGTAAGGTGAGATTTGGGTGGGAACACAGAGCCAAACCATATCAATCACCAAGTCTGATTGTATTATAAAGGTCCACCAAATTGTAAGATAAATAATCATTGATGTTATGACTTTCATTACTATGAATACGAATGAGGTTGGATAATCTTGGCTCTTTTAATTTCTTTGTGTGGCTATTATTAAGCCCTTACAATATATTATATGACTGTGTATATCATATAATACGTAATACAATGCACACAAATATTACACAAAACAGCATTTATTTTCCAATTTTTTTTTCTGTTTTACTGCAATACCCTTAAATATTTGTGATGATAACATCATTTGCTTTTATAGTTATATATTTTAATACCTGGGGATGCAATTTCCTCCCAATACTCTTCTCTTAAAAATTATCTTGGATAGTTTTACCCACTAACTTTTTTCTAGCTTTGATAAAAATTCAGTTTTATTTTTTATTTAAGCAGATATTTTCATTCATCTTCTGAAAACAGCTTGGTTGTTTACAGTTTGGCGTATTATGAATAAAGCTGCTATAAACATTCATGTGCAGATTTTTGTGTAATTCTTATTTCTTTGGGATAAATGTGTAGGAATGTAGAAATTGGTCATATGATGTTTGCATTTTTTTAAATAAACAGCCAAGTGCTTTTCTAGAGTGATTGTAATATTCTACATTCACAACAGCAATGTATGAGTATATATTTTCTCTCTTTCCCCACAGAATTTAGAGTTGTCACTACTTTTAAATTTAACCATTCTTTTAGGTATGTAGTGATATCTCATTGTGGTTTTCGTTTTCAGTTATCTAACAGCTAATGATGTTGAAAATCTTTTCATGTGTTCATTTTTCATCTGTCTGTTCTCTTCAGTGAAACTCCTCTTCATCTCTTTGTACCATTCTATAATTGGATTGTTTGCCTAATGTATTTGAGTTTTGAGATTTCTTCTTATATTCTAAATAGTTTTTTAAAGATACATGATTTGTAAATATTTTCTTCCAGTCTAAAGCTTATTTTTGATACTTTTAATGAGTCTTTCATAATTTTAAAAATTAATTTTTATGTAGCATAATGTATCAATTTTTCCTTTTATGAATTGTGCTTTTGGTGTAAATTCTAGGAAAACTTCACCTAGCCTAACGTCCCAGATATTTTGTTATGAGTGTTTTTTTCCTGAAAAAGTTACAGTTTTATGTTTTACATATGAATCTGTGATATAGTTTGAGTTAATGTTTGTGTAAGATGTGAGTCATAAGTCTGTTTGTTTTTGTTTTAGCGTTTTGCCTGAGGATTTCTAATTGCTTGATGTTATTTGTTTAACAGGCAATCTTTCCTCCATTGAATTACTTTTACAAATTTGTCAAAAATCAGGTAGGCATATTGGTGTGGTTCTATCTCTGGTTTCTCAGTTCTGTTCCATTGATGCCACTGTCAGTACCAGCAAGTATGGATTATTGTAGCTATATAATGTCTTGAAATCGGTTACACTAATTCCTCCTATTATTTTCTTTTTCGAAACTATTTTAGCAATTCTGGTTCCCTTCTCATATAAATTTTACAATATTCTTGTATATATCTACAAAAATATTATTGGGAGTTTGATAGGAATTATGCTTCATCTGTATGTCAGTTTGAAGACAAATGACATCTTTAAAATGTTGAATCTTCCAACCCAATACATGGTAATTCTCTGCATTTATTCTGACATTTTATTTCTTTCTTCAACATGTAGTTTTTGGCATACAGAGCCTATATACATTTCATTAGATTTGTACCTAGGTTTTTTTTTGTAAATGGTATTTTTCTGTTTTTAACTTTCACGTCCATGTATTCATTGCTAATACGGAGAAATAAAATTTGTTTGTAATCTTATCTTCTGTCCTGTAACCTTCCTCAACTTACTTATTAGTTTTAGAAGGTTTTCTTTGAAGATACAATGGAATTTTTTTTTTAACAATCATATCCTCTGCAAATAGGGACAGTTTTATTTCTTCCTTTCCAACCGAAATGTCTTTTATTTCTCTTTCTTTCATATTGCATTGGCTAGAACTTCCATCTTGTTGATAATTTATTATATGTGTCAACTTGACTGAGCTAAGTAGTGCCAAGATAGCTGATAAAACACTATCTCTGGGTGTGTGTGAGGGTGTTTCTGGAAGAGATTAGTATAGGAATTAACAAACTGAGTACAGAATTGTTCCCTCACCAATGCCGCGGGACATCCTCTGATCTTTTGAGAGACTGAATAGAACCGAAATTGGGAGGAAGGGTGCATTTGCTCTATTTGAGCTGGGGCATCCACCCTCTCCTGCCTTCAGACATCAGTTCTCTTGATTCTTGAGCCTTCAAACTCAGACTGGAATTCACACCACTGACTCCCTTGATGTTCAGGTCTTTGGATTTAGACTGAATTATATCACCAGCTGTCCAGGTTCTCTCAGACAGACAGCAGATCATGGGATACACAGTTTCCATCATTGCATAGATCAATTACTATACACACACACATACACATATGTATATATGTATTCATATATATGCATATGTATGCAGGCATATAAATTATTGATTTATTAAAATAAAAATGATTTATTATTCAAATAATAAACATGTTTTTGCTTCATTGATCTATCGATATGATGGATTATATTCATCAATTTATATTTGTTAAGCCAGCCTTTTATACCTCAAATAAGCACCATTGATTATATTGCACATGAGTTTTATACACTGCTTAATTCTATTTGCTAATATTTTGTTAACATTTTTGCATCTACTTTAATCAAATATGTTTGTAAATTTTTGTATGTGTGCTAAGTTTTTCTAGGCTTTGCAATAGGGTAACATAAACTTTGTATAATAAATTGGAAATGTACTACATTAGAAAAAGTAGAGACTCAGTAACATACACAAGTATGAACTATTCTGGATGCACCTTACTTAAAAGCAATTCATCTCAAATTATATAGAGAAGTGGCAGTTTTTTTGTTTGATTTGTTTTTTTTTTATAATTTAAATTTGTCAAAAGCTTTCATAAAATAAAATAAAAATTAATTACCAGCAAAATAAAAGAAAGAAACAATATATTAAATCATTATTATTGTCATTATTAGTTTTAACAGATGTAAAATTACCTTTTCTGCAGCTTTCTTGGTCAAGGTCACCATTATTTATTGATGTAGTAATTCATGTGGTCTCCTTATTTGAAATCTTGTCATCTTCAGTATTTCCTCAATTCAACATGTGACTAATTCTCTAGAAATGTTTACCTGGTCATGTAACTGCTCGTCACATGTCATTAAGAATGAAATACAAAGCCTTTGTCAGAATTAAAGCAGAAGTCTTTTCAATGTCTTAAAGTTACTGCATAATATACCCCCTTCCCTTAACTCTGACCTCACCACTTACTACTCTCTGCATTTCTCCCTTTGCTACAGCCACACTGGGTGCCTCGCTATTCATCAAACATATTATGCAGGCTTCTGTCTCATAACATTTTTACTGCTCTCTCCTTTGCCTGGAGTCCATAGTCCTTCAAATAGTTACATCGTTCTACCTTTAATTCTTATAAGCACTTCCTCAAATACTAGCTTCTAATGAGGACTTTACTGTTCACCTATTTAAAATTTAAATCTATACCCATATATCTTCTGACCATCCTCATTAACCTTTCCTTTTACATTTTATCCACAATACTTAAACCACATAAAAGTCATATTATTAACTTATTTTAGATATGTTACATGTACTTCTATGATAATATAAACTCTTTGTCTCACTATTACCTTCCTAGGGCCTAATATAATGTTTTATACATATCAAAATACAATAAACATGTGAATGAATCAATTAATAAAATAATTTTTATAAATACTAATGATGGGGGGGGCGGAGCAAGATGGCCGAATAGGAACAACTCCAGTCTCCAACTCCCAGCGCGAGCGACACAGAAGACCGGTGATTTCTGCATTTTCAACTGAGGTACTGGGGTCATCTCACTAGGGAGTGCCGGACAATCGGTGCTGGTCAGCTGCTGCAGCCTGACCAGCGAGAGCTGAAGCAGGGCGAGGCATCGCCTCACCTGGAAGCGCAAGGGGGAAGGGGATCCGTGTTCCTAGCCAGGGGAACTGAGACACACAACACCTGGAAAATCGGGTAACTCCCACCCCAATACTGCGCTGTAAGCATACAGGCATTCCAGGAGAATATATCCCACACCTGGCCGGGAGGGTCCCACGCCCACGAAGCCTCCCTCACTGCTAACACAGCAGTCTGCCGCGATCTATCCGCAAGGCAGCAGCGAGGCTGGGGGAGGGGCGCCCGCCATTGCTGAGGCTTAAGTAGGTAAACAAACCCGCTGGGAAGCTCGAACTGGGTGGAGCTCACAGCAGCTCAAGGAAGCCTGCCTGTCTCTGTAGTCTCCACCTCTGGGGACAGCGCACAGCTGAAGACCAACAGGGGAAGTAGCGGGAGCCGGTGCAGACGCGAACGACTCTGTCTGACAGCTTTGGGGAGAGCCGCGGATCTCCCAACGCGGAGGTTGAGATCTGAGAACGGACAGACTGCCTGCTCAGGGGTGTCCCTGACCCCTGAGTAGCCTAGCTGGGAGAAATCCCCCACTAGGGGCAGTCTGACACCCCACACCTCACAGGGTGGAGTACACCCCTGAGAGGACACTTCCAAAGGAAGAATCAGACAGGTACACTCGCTGTTCAGCAATATTCTATCTTCGGCAACCTCTGCTGCTGATACCCAGGCAAACAGGGTCTGGAGTGGACCTCAAGCAATCTCCAACAGACCAACAGAGAGTCCTTCTGACTGTCAGAAGGAAAACTATCAAACAGGAAGGACACCTATACCAAAACCCCATCAGTTCGCCACCACCATCAAAGACCAGAGACAGATAAAACCACAAAGATGGGGAAGAAGCAGGGCAGAAAAGCTGGAAATTCAAAAAATAAGAGCGCATCTCCCCCTGCAAAGGAGCGCAGCCCATCACCAGCAACGGATCAAAGCTGGTCAGAGAATGACTTGGACGAGAGGAGAGAAGAAGGCTTCAGTCCATCAAACTTATCAGAGCTAAAGGAGGAATTACGTACCCAGCGCAAAGAAACTAAAAATCTTGAAAAAAGAGTGGAAGAATTGACAGCTAGACTCATTAATGCAGAGAAGATCATAAACGAAATGACAGAGATGAAAACCATGACACGAGAAATACGTGACAAATGCACAAGCTTCAGTAACCGACTCGATCAACTGGAAGAAAGAGTATCAGCGATTGAAGATCAAATGAATGAAATGAAGCGAGAAGAGAAACCAAAAGAAAAAAGAAGAAAAAGAAATGAGCAAAGCCTGCAAGAAGTATGGGATTACGTAAAAAGACCAAATCTACGTCTGATTGGGGTGCCTGAAAGTGAGGGGGAAAATGGAACCAAGTTGGAAAACACTCTTCAGGATATCATCCAGGAGAACTTCCCCAACCTAGTAGGGCAGGCCAACATTCAAATTCAGGAAATACAGAGAACGCCACAAAGATACTCCTCGAGAAGAGCAACTCCAAGACACATCATTGCCAGATTCACCAAAGTTGAAATGAAGGAAAAAATCTTAAGGGCAGCCAGAGAGAAAGGTCGGGTCACCCACAAAGGGAAGCCCATCAGACTAACAGCAGATCTCTCGGCAGAAACTCTACAAGCCAGAAGAGAGTGGGGGCCAATATTCAACGTTCTTAAAGAAAAGAATTTTCAACCCAGAATTTCATATCCAGCCAAACTAAGTTTCATAAGTGAAGGAGAAATAAAATCCTTTACAGATAAGCAAATGCTTAGAGATTTTGTCACCACCAGGCCAGCCTTACAAGAGACCCTGAAGGAAGCCCTAAACATGGAAAGGAACAACCGGTACCAGCCATCGCAAAAACTTGGCAAAATGTAAAGACCATCGAGGCTAGGAAGAAACTGCATCAACTAACGAGCAAAATAACCAGTTAATATCATAATGGCAGGATCAAGTTCACACATAACAATATTAACCTTAAATGTTAATGGACTAAATGCTCCAATTAAAAGACACAGACTGGCAAACTGGATAAAGAGTCAAGACCCATCAGTCTGCTGTATTCAGGAGACCCATCTCACATGCAGAGACATACATAGGCTCAAAATAAAGGGATGGAGGAAGATCTACCAAGCAAATGGAGAACAAAAAAAAGCAGGGGTTGCAATCCTAGTCTCTGATAAAACAGACTTTAAACCATCAAAGATCAAAAGAGACAAAGAAGGCCATTACATAATGGTAAAGGGATCAATTCAACAGGAAGAGCTAACTCTCCTAAATATATATGCACCCAATACAGGAGCACCCAGATTCATAAAGCAAGTCCTTAGAGACTTACAAAGAGACTTAGACTCCCATACAATAATAATGGGGGACTTCAACACTCCACTGTCAACATTAGACAGATCAACGAGACAGAAAGTTAACAAGGATATCCAGGAATTGAACTCATCTCTGCACCAAGCGGACCTAATAGACATCTATAGAACTCTCCACCCCAAATCAACAGAATATACATTCTTCTCAGCACCACATCGCACTTATTCCAAAATTGACCACATAATTGGAAGTAAAGCACTCCTCAGCAAATGTAAAAGAACAGAAATTATAACAAACTGTCTCTCAGACCACAGTGCAATCAAACTAGAACTCAGGACTAAGAAACTCAATCAAAACCGCTCAACTACATGGAAACTGAACAACCTGCTCCTGAATGACTACTGGGTACATAACGAAATGAAAGCGGAAATAAAGATGTTCTTTGAAACCAATGAGAACAAAGATACAACATACCAGAATCTCTGGGACACATTTAAAGCAGTGTGTAGAGGGAAATTTATAGCACTAAATGCCCACAAGAGAAAACAGGAAAGATCTAAAATTGACACTCTAACATCACAATTAAAAGAACTAGAGAGGCAAGAGCAATCACATTCAAAAGCTAGCAGAAGGCAAGAAATAACTAAGATCAGAGCCGAACTGAAGGAGATAGAGACACAAAAAACCCTCCAAAAAATCAATGAATCCAGGAGTTGGTTTTTTGAAAAGATCAACAAAATTGACAGACCGCTAGCAAGGCTAATAAAGAAAAAAAGAGAGAGGAATCAAATAGATGCAATAAAAAATGATAAAGGGGATATCACCACTGACCCCACAGAAATACAAACTACCATCAGAGAATACTATAAACGCCTCTACGCAAATCAACTAGAAAATCTAGAAGAAATGGATAATTTCCTGGACACTTACACTCTCCCAAGGCTAAACCAGGAAGAAGTTGAATCCCTGAATAGACCAATAGCAGGCTCTGAAATTGAGGCAACAATTAATAGCCTACCCACCAAAAAAAGTCCAGGACCAGATGGATTCACAGCTGAATTCTACCAGAGGTACAAGGAGGAGCTGGTACCATTCCTTCTGAAACTATTCCAATCAATAGAAAAAGAGGGAATCCTCCCTAACTCATTTTATGAGGCCAACATCATCCTGATACCAAAGCCTGGCAGAGACACAACAAAAAAAGAGAATTTTAGACCAATATCCCTGATGAACATTGATGCAAAAATCCTCAATAAAATACTGGCAAACCGGATTCAGCAGCACATCAAAAAGCTTATCCACCATGATCAAGTGGGCTTCATCCCTGGGATGCAAGGCTGGTTCAACATTCGCAAATCAATAAACGTAATCCAGCATATAAACAGAACCAAAGACAAGAACCACATGATTGTCTCAATAGATGCAGAAAAGGCTTTTGATAAAATTCAACAGCCCTTCATGCTAAAAACGCTCAATAAATTCGGTATTGATGGAACGTACCTCAAAATAATAAGAGCTATTTATGACAAACCCACAGCTAATATCATACTGAATGGGCAAAAACTGGAAAAATTCCCTTTGAAAACTGGCACAAGACAGGGATGCCCTCTCTCACCACTCCTATTCAACATAGTGTTGGAAGTTCTGGCTAGGGCAATCAGGCAAGAGAAAGAAATCAAGGGTATCCAGTTAGGAAAAGAAGAAGTCAAATTGTCCCTGTTTGCAGATGACATGATTGTATATTTAGAAAACCCCATCGTCTCAGCCCAAAATCTCCTTAAGCTGATAAGCAACTTCAGCAAAGTCTCAGGATACAAAATTAATGTGCAAAAATCACAAGCATTCTTATACACCAGCAACAGACAAGCAGAGAGCCAAATCAGGAATGAACTTCCATTCACAATTGCTTCAAAGAGAATAAAATACCTAGGAATCCAGCTTACAAGGGATGTAAAGGACCTCTTCAAGGAGAACTACAAACCACTGCTCAGTGAAATCAAAGAGGACACAAACAAATGGAAGAACATACCATGCTCATGGATAGGAAGAATCAATATCGTGAAAATGGCCATACTCCCCAAGGTTATTTATAGATTCAATGCCATCCCCATCAAGCTACCAATGACTTTCTTCACAGAATTGGAAAAAACTGCTTTAAAGTTCATATGGAACCAAAAAAGAGCCCGCATTGCCAAGACAATCCTAAGTCAAAAGGACAAAGCTGGAGGCGTCACGCTACCTGACTTCAAACTATACTACAAGGCTACAGTAACCAAAACAGCATGGTACTGGTACCAAAACAGAGATATAGACCAATGGAACAGAACAGAGTCCTCAGAAATAATACCGCACATCTACAGCCATCTGATCTTTGACAAACCTGAGAGAAACAAGAAATGGGGAAAGGATTCCCTATTTAATAAATGGTGCTGGGAAAATTGGCTAGCCATAAGTAGAAAGCTGAAACTGGATCCTTTCCTTACCCCTTATACGAAGATTAATTCAAGATGGATTAGAGACTTAAATGTTAGACCTAATACCATAAAAACCCTAGAAGAAAATCTAGGTAGTACCATTCAGGACATAGGCATGGGCAAGGACTTCATGTCTAAAACACCAAAAGCAACGGCAGCAAAAGCCATAATTGACAAATGGGATCTAATTAAACTAAAGAGCTTTCGCACAGCAAAAGAAACTACCATCAGAGTGAACAGGCAACCTACAGAATGGGAGAAAATTTTTGCAACCTACTCATCTGACAAAGGGCTAATATCCAGAATCTACAAAGAACTCAAACAAATATACGAGAAAAAAACAAACAACCCCATCAAAAAGTGGGGAAAGGATATGAACAGACATTTCTCAAAAGAAGATATTCATACAGCCAACAGACACATGAAAAAATGCTCATCATCACTGGCCATCAGAGAAATGCAAATCAAAACCACAATGAGATACCATCTCACACCAGTTAGAATGGCAATCATTAAGAAGTCAGGAAACAACAGGTGTTGGAGAGGATGTGGAGAAATAGGAACACTTTTACACTGTTGGTGGGATTGTAAACTAGTTCAACCATTATGGAAAAGAGTATGGCAATTCCTCAAGGATCTAGAACTAGATGTACCATATGACCCAGCCATCCCACTACTGGGTATATACCCAAAGGATTATAAATTAGTCTACTACAAAGACACATGTACACGTATGTTTATTGCGGCACTATTCACAATAGCAAAGACTTGGAATCAACCCAAATGTCCATCTGTGACAGACTGGATTAAGAAAATGTGGCACATATACACCATGGAATACTATGCAGCCATAAAAAAGGATGAGTTTGCGTCCTTTGTAGGGACATGGATGCAGCTGGAAACCATCATTCTTAGCAAACTATCACAAGAAGAGAAAACCAAACACCGCATGTTCTCACTCATAGGTGGGAACTGAACAATGAGATCACTTGGACTCGGGAAGGGGAACATCACACACTGGGGTCTATCATGGGGAGGGGGGAGGGGGGAGGGGGGAGGAGGGAGGGATTGCATTGGGGAGTTATACATGATATAAATGATGAATTGATGGGTGCTGACGAGTTGATGGGTGCAGCACACCAACATGGCATAAGTATACATATGTAACAAACCTGCACGTTATGCACATGTACCCTAGAACTTAAAGTATAATAAAAAAAAAAAAAAAAAAAAAAAAATAATAAATAAATAAATACTAATGATGATACTAATTTTTACTTATTTAACAAAAGCTTTTGACAAATTTTATTTTATTCTTCTTTTTCTTTTTGAGACAGAATCTCACTCTGTCACCCAGGCTGGAGTGCAGTGGTGCAATCTCAGCTCACTGCAACCTCCACCTCCTGGGTTCAAGGGATTCTCCTGCCTCAGCCTCCTGAGTAGCTGGGACTACAGGTGTATGCCTGGCTAATTTTTGTATTTTTAGTAGAGAAGAAGTTTCACTATGTTATCCAGGCTTGTCTCAAACTCCTGACCTTGTGATCTGCCCGCCTCAGCCTCCCAAAGTGCTGGGATTACAGGTGTGAGCCACTGCACCCAGTGACAAATTTAAATTTTAGGATGATGAGCAGTTAAAAATTATCTACATATAAACCTTGTAGTCTAAATACAAATTAAAATTGTTTTTGAAAAACATATCATAGATTTGAGTGCTATAGAGTGAATGTTTTGAGTGACATATATTTTAAAATATAAATATATTATATATATATGTTATGTAACCTAATCTTCAATGGCAAATAATATTTCACATAGTCCAAATTATAGACTATATTATTATGTTTAAATAATATGTTTAAATGACTATATTATTATGTTTAAATAATAATGTGGCACAGGAAGGAAGGAAAGAAAGAACAGAAAGAAAAAGAAAGAAAGAAAGAAAGACAGAAAGAGAAAGAAGAAAAGAAAAGAGAAGAGAAAAGAAAAGTAAGGGAGGGAGGGAGAGAGATAAAGAGAGAGACAAAGAAGGAAGGAAGGATGGAAGGAAGGAAGGGAAAGAGAGGAAAGATAACGAAACACTCAGACGAAAGAAAGCAAGCCAGAACAGAAAGAAAAACGACAGAACGACATCATCCCGACGCCCACGCTCGGTCCATCATCGTACGGCCTCCGATCCTTCCTTCCTTCCATTCCTGCATTCGCTTAAGCTTCCTTCCTTCCTCACCTCCCTCCCTCCTCCCTCCTCCTCCCTCCCTCCCGCCCTCCCTCCCACCCTCCCTCCTCCCGCCCCTCCCCCTCCCTCCTCCTCGCTCCTTTCGTCGTGCTCAAGCCTGTAATCCCGCACATCTTTGGAGGCCGAGACGGGCGGATCACGAGTCAGGAGATCGCAGACCCTCCTGGCTAATACGTGATGAAAACCCAGTCTCTACAATAAAAAATACAAAAAACCTAGCCAGGCGACGGAGAGGCGGGTGCCTGTAGTCCCAGCTACTCCGGAGGCTGAGACAGGAGAATGGCGTGAACCCGGGAGGCGGAGCTTGCAGTGAGCTGAGAGCCGGCCACTGCACTCCAGCCTGGGCGACAGAGCAAGACTCCGTCTCAAAAAAAAAAAAAAAAAAGAAAGAAAGAAAGAAGAAGGAAGGAAGAGAAAAAAGAGAGAAAAAGAAAGAGAAAGAAAGAAAGGAAAAGAAAGAAAGCAAAAGAAAGGAAGAAAGGAAGAAAGAAAAAAGAAAGAAAGAAAAGGAGAGGAAAGAACAGGGGAGGGGAGAGGGGAGGAGATGAGAGAGGAAGGAAGGAAGGAAGGAAGGAAGGAAGGAAGGAAGGAAGGAAGGAAGGAAGGAAGGAAGGGAGGGAGGGAGGGAGGGAGGGAGGGAGGGAGGGAGGAGGAGGGGAGGGAAGGGGAGGGGAGGGGGAGGGAAAGGAGGGAAGAGGAAAGCTTTTCTTCTCTGGTTTGCTTCTCTTCTCTTCCTCTTCCCTTCCTTGGAGGGAGGGAGATTAGTTCCAGACAGGAGGGGCAATATATAATCAGCAATGTTGTTCATGCCATATATGAATGAGATATTTAAATTTTTATTTAACTAGTAATCAAAAATAATCATTACGTTGCATGCCAATTATCATAGGAATACACTGGGAGATATTGTTTCTTTAAAAGACATGTCACTCTTTCACCTTTTATTATTTCAAAAACTAAGCTAAATACACAATAAACTAATACTGTGTAATCTTATGTCACACTTTCTGCCAGATATTTTTCTAAATACATAACTTCATTTAAATCTTTGTATCAACATATGAGGTAGGTGCGTCTTTATTTCTTTCTGGGGTGCCAAGTCACCTAGCGGGCAAATTGAGGAACTTGAATATGACACGTGCAATCTGGCCCCAGAGCCCATGCTCTTATTCACTTATATTGTCTTTTTATACACTAGGGAGCTACTATCAAATACTAATAACAAGCATCATTCACTTTGTACTTAATCTTATTGACAATAAAATTAAGAATAAGGTAATTTATTTAAACTAACATGATAGCAATAAACTAAGGAGTCTCCTGTTTTTGTCCAATTAGGGACATTTCAATCTGACTCGTTGTGTGTGGGCATGTGTGCCTGTGTTTTGCTTATGCACAGAAAAGCCAGAATTCTACAATGCAGTAGAAGGTGATGAAGTCCAGGATAGTATAAAGACTGTAATCTAAAAGAAGTTTTTTGAAAACTTTCCAAGATGTGTTATAGCTAGGTTAATACAATAAGAATTTCATGTGCAGTTTTCAACTCCAGTTTTATTTATTGTTACACGTACATTTGATTTTTTATCATATAACTTGTAATTTAAAAAACATATTCACTAGATTTATAGGAGAAACTAAATTTTATTCTTATAACTAATAATTCTTATATTTTAGTATCAAATTCTTATCATGTACATCATATGGGGCTGACACATCTTACTCATGCTCTTGGAGTTTCTAAAACAACAAACTGGCTCTGATAAAATATATTGATTATATATTGATTTATAACTTTCACAGTGCATGGATTTATAATTTTCTCAATGCACAATTCATTTTATATAATGCATATGAAAATTTAATCATTGAAATGCACATTTTATCTCTGTAGACATTACATTTATATCACATTAAATCAAACCAATATTTTCTCATAATGTATTACAAATAAAAATGTGCTAGTTTTTAAAAACAAAGACTGATAACATCAACATTTAGCCCAGGAAAAAGATTATTAGAAGTTTATGGAGTGATGACGGCATTTTTTCCCATGGGAGTAATTGAGGGAGGCATTACTGGTGCCTAAAAAAAGAGGCTAGGAATGGCAAATATGATAATACACGTAACGGTCTTGCACAATACAGTTATTCAAGACTTATCCGAGTTGCACATAACCTGCTGGACATTCATCTTGGTAGACAGGACATTTATGACTATTTGAGCTTAGAAACTAGTTTACATTCAAAAAAATGCAAAACATTTCTTGCATTTTACTATGTAGAAAAGGTAATTACTAATAAAGAGAGAAGATTTAATTTGTTTGCTTTAGAAATTTATCAGTTTTTTTTCATTTTGGGAAAGTCACATCACCAATATGAAAGTATTTGGACTGCCATTTTCAAATTTGCGTAAGTCTGGTTCTATAGCTGTTGTAAATACATACCCTAGTTCCTGGTTCAGGAAATAGATTTTCTTCCTTATACATTCCAAGGTAGTCTCACTCCTGTTCATTTCTATATTAAAAATTATTAATTTATTAAGAATTACTTTCTTCTTATATATCTTTATATTACCATTAGGGTATTTTATAGGTTATGTTTGTTTTTAGATTTGAAGTTTTATATTAGAATAAAATTATGTTTTGTATTCATTTCAGTTGAATGCTTATTACAACATATTTTATTTAAAAAGAAAAGGAAGGTTTTGTTCTGATAAATTTCAAAATCACTGGGTTAATGTAATGTCGGTGTACTATTCATTTCTAGGATGCTTAGCTTATAAGTGTAGAATATAAAATAAATAGAATTGGAGAAAAGTGCATATTCTTCAAATGAATTCCCCAAAGTATCACATCTCTCACTTTCTAATGAGAGTTACTTAATTAACAGTTCAAGGAAATATTTTCTAATAAGTCTAGCGTTCTTTCTTGCAATTGAAGAAAGGTTCATCTGATTTCATAACATTAGAATAGGTTCTATAAGGGATAATAATCAAATGACTGCAAAATGAAATTCTAATAAATGAAAATATGGTTAACGAGATTGGACTGTGCACAATACATGGTGGATTTTAACTACAGATGTTTCAATAAGATAAGTCACATAATTTAATTGAAAATTATTTCTTCCCAAAAATTTCCCTTATTAAGAACCAGCATTTTCTCTCTAAAAATAAGTGATACAGTAGAAATAAGATGATAAAGAATCATGGATCGCTGGAAAGCATATTTAGGAGAGGCACATTTCATTTCTGAAAATTTCCAGCTCACTTTATGGAGATGTAAGTTTAAATCTTAAAAATTTACTTTGTCATTTTTAAGGAAACAATCTTATATAATGTCTTATTTATATTAATTTTTTAAAAAGTACAAGAATCATTAACAAATGCAAAACAGAATAGCATCAATGCTCACTCATGATGACACCTGTAACAAATTAAATTAATCCTAAAAAGAAATATTCCATGCTTCTTTTTTCGTGTTTTTTCTCAATTGTGGAAAAACATGGAATTTTCCATATTCAATTTTAAAATTCACTAGAATGTTTAATTAGACAATGAAAATAAAGTATAAATCTTTGACCTAGACATGCGCAGATGTTTTCAATAGGTGTACTGACATTATTAACGACAAAGAAACTTTCCTTAGGGGGAAGGTTTCCTGTGCTGCTGTTTTTATTATTGTTTTATAGTAGTTATGTGTAGGTCCTAGGGCCAGGCAGATATCCAGTATGCATTTTGAGTGATTGAGCCATGCAAAGGTAATTGAGTTTTCATTGAATTTTATTTTTATTTTGCTTTGAGATGTAAAGGTAAATTCATGTAGTATGCAATGCAATCACATATCAAGTATAATTTTTAATTGTTCAAGTAACAAATGATGCCATTCTTGAATCAAATCATGAAAAAACACAAGTATATAAATTAAGAAACTTTCTTTCCTCTAAATTCTCTTCCTCTTTACCAAAGGAAAGAGGTGGTCACATTCTTTACTTTTGTTTAACATGTTCCTCTCTAATCCTCTACACATAGAGCTAAATTCTCTCTCATACAAGTTGACACGTGCACTGACATATTTATAGACAAAGAACTATACTATGTGATTTACTGTGAATATTTTATAATGTAAACTTAAAGTTATACTGTATAAATGTCCCCATGTCTACACAATATAAGTTGATTATAGTTAATTTATAGTAAAATGTAATTAATAATAAAATAACATTGTTTAGTGTTTCCAAAACATCATTAGTTTTTATAAAATAATAATGTTTATAATTTCTATCGGAAAATAATAGGTGAAACAATTCCTGGAACTCCCTTGTGGATAAGAATTGTTTGTGTTCCCACAAACCTGAGTTGAATGGCATCTTAATGCATGCCTGGGATAGAGTCATATAAAAGGCACTATTTAGTGGTAGAACCACATTAGTTCTACAATAATAACTAGTTGGAATCTGCCCTAAATAAGTTGTAAGGTAAGTGTTAAAACAAATAAAATGGCCGGGTGCAGTGGCTCACTCCTCTAATCCCAGCACTTTGGGAGACTGAGGCAGGCGGCTCACCCGAGGTTGGGAATTCAAGACCAGCCTGATCAACATGGAGAAACCCTGCCTCTCCTAAGAATACAAAATTAGCCGGGTGTCGGGGCGCGTGCCTGTAATCCCAGCTACTCGGGAGGCTGAGGAAGGAGAATCCCTTGAACCCAGGAGGCGGAGGTTGCTGTGAGCCAAGATTGTGCCATTGCACTCCAGCCTGGGCAAACAAAAGCCAAACTCTATCTCAAAAAAACAAAAACAAGAACAATAACAACAAAAAAAAGAAATGATTTCAAGTAGTTTAAGTGCATCTTAAATCAACAAAAACATTTAAAGTGATATAACAAAATTCAGTAATCAACAATGTGATTCACAATGTCTGGTATTTAATGCAAATTACCAGACATGAGGGAAGCAGGAAAAATGGCCTATAGAAAAATAAAATTAACATAGACGATGAAATTGGCAGAAAGAGGAGTTAAAGCAGCTACTATGCATACACTACATATATTGATGGAGGTAGAGGAAATTTTAAATATGATGAGAAAATAAAAACATATAAAAAAGAGCTAATTAGTAATTCCAAATGAAAACATAATTTCTGAAGTAAAAGATACTCTGAATGGAAGTAATACCATATTAGAAATTACAGAACATAAATCAGGAATATAAAAGAGAGAACACTAAAATGTCCAGAAAGAAACACAAACAAAAGACTGAAAAAATGAAAAAGAAATTCTGAGAACAATATCAAACATTCCAACACTTGTTTAGTTGAAATGTCTAAAGAGTAAAAGAGAGAAGCAGGACATTTAACTCAAAAATTAATGACAAAAACCTCTTTAAATTTAATGAAAATTATTATCCCATAGATCCAACTATTTCAAGTAACTCTAATTAGAAAAAAAATATTGAATATTTACAACATAGTCAACCTACTAAAAAATCGATGATGAAGATAAAACATTATTTAAAAAACAGTAAAAATAGACCTATTACTTAGCAGAACAAAGACATGGGCCAACTGGCACACACATACACTGATGATGGAACTATAAATGTCACTACTACTTTAAGAAACAGTTTGACGGTTTGTTAAAATGTTAAATATGCACATGTCATGTGATTCAGCTATTTAACATCCAGGTATTTACTCAAGAGAAAAGAATGTGTGTGCCTATAAAGAGGTTTGTAGATGGAAATTTATAGTAAATGCATTGGCAATTGTCTACAAGTGGAAGTAACCCAAATGTCTATCACCAGGTTAATTAATACACAAATTGTGTTACAGTTTACAATGAAATGCTGCTTGGTAATAGGACTATTGATACATGTGAAAACATGAGTAAATTTCAAAATAATTATGCCAACAAAAATGAGTTCATAGGGTAGAGCTGCGTTAAGTGGAGAAAGAAATATCAAGGAGCATGGGAAAATTATTTGGGGTAACAAATACTTTTACAGTTTTAGTAATAAGTTCATGGGAGTAACATAGGTATACATGTGTCAAAGCTTATCAAACTGTATAGTTTAATATGTGAAGTATATTATTTGTCAATAATCACTGAATAAAACTGTTTTTAAAAGTTGTCAAAGAGATACCACTACGCACCCCAATAGAATGATCTAAATTACAAAAACTCATGATACCACTTATGAGTAAATGTGTGAACAATTTGAACACTCTGTCATTCATTGCTGGTTGGAGTACTACATGGAGTACAGACATTTTGGAAGGCAGTTTGGCCATTTCTTAGAAATAGAAACATACACTTATAATAGAACCCAGCAATCTTGCTCCTAAGTTTTTATACAACTTAGTAAGAAAACATATGTTCACAATAAAACTTGTATTTCAGTGTTCAAAGCAACATTATTTAATTTCTCAAAACACTAGAAGCAATCAACTGGTGAATGAATAAACAAATTGTGGTATATCAACACAGTCAGATGCTACTCCACAATTAAAAGCAGTGAACTGTGAATACATGCAACAATCTTGATGAATCTCAAAGCATTGTGCTAAGTAAAAGAAGCCAGACACAAAAAGTTACACACTGTAGGATGCCATGTATATGACATTCTGGAAAAGGCAAAACTATCGGCCAGGAACGAAGTTAATGGTTCTCATGGGTTGGAGTTAGGGGAGTAGATTGACCACAAGAATATACACAGAACTTTTTTGGAGTAATGGAATATTCCCTATCATGATTGTGATGGTGGTTACATAACTGAATATATTTTTTTAAATTGTTTGACTCATATACTTAAAAATGGTAAATTTTATTTTATGTTACTGTTACCTCGATAAAGGTGATTATAAAAACAAATAAACTGATCTCTAAAAAGTTGTTTCCAAATTTCACATAGAAAAGAACAAGAAAGATGCCAGTATAAACTAGTAAGTTAAAAAAAAAAGATTAAAAAAATTAAATTGTTAGGGACTTTTAAAAAGATATTCTTTATAAATTTCAGTAATAAATTTACTAAAAAGAAGTTCTTCATTTATCTATAGCTGCAGTTTTATCTTTTTTTGAAGTAGTATGTAACGGTGAAAACACTTTAGAGTAGATGACCAAAAGCGAATTAGAAAATAAAAGAAACAGCTGATTGCTGCATGAAGTTAAATTGATTCGAGCTGGTTTCCTCAGAGCAGGTAACATCAAGTCTCAGGTACTTCAACTTCCTAACAAAAGTCAAATTCTACAAAGAGGACAGACTCAGTCTAGGGGGAAAAAAAGATTATTTAGTATGTACTTTGGCAAGATATAGGTAGCATTCTAGAATAACGCTATCTATAAAACTGGTTGGCAGTGTTTATAAGGAAAAATGTCTGCCGCTTTAAATTATGTTATACATTTCTTTTAAAAGGCTTGTAACAGAATGTAATACAGCTCGTCTTTCAGAAATTGCCCAACAGATGCTTTCTATATATATTTTGCCCAAGTACAATATTTCATTCATTCTTAATTAAATGTTTATATGACTCAAACTTAAGTTAACTTGAAATTATGTGTTTTATTTGAATTCTGAGAGCAGGCAATACCCTGTCCTATCATGGAATAATGTAAAAGGCAAACTATTTTAAAATCTTTTCTAGTGAAACTAATCCCTGTGTTCTAAGCAGAGGATTTTATTAGCGTTTATCGAGTACTGTGCTCAGCAAATAAAATTCTGTATTTTTGTTGGCATTATTAAGAGCTATAATGAATATTCTAAACCTGTCTTCAACAAAAGGTTATTTTTATATGTCACTGTTGACACTTAAACAATGAAACTTCTAGAACTTTAGACAAAATTTCCACACCATGAAGCTCAGTTTATCTGAACATTCAAAACCTTTAACTCAGAAGGACTAATATGGGAAAATGTGTAAGTACTCATTATTTAAAAGCTTCATGACAATATAAAAATACTGGGCTCTTATAAATAGACTTTTCTGAGAATTTGAGGGGAACTAGAGGGGTGAAAAATAAAAACAAATAGTGGAAGTACCCATAAGAGTCCTCACAGTAAACTTGGTGAGGAAGTTTTTTTAAGTGGGTACTTATAGTGTGGTTCAGACATGCATATAATAATTTTATTCTAATAACTTTTATGGAAGATCCTTAGATAAACTTTCCTGAACCACCAATCAATATATGCTATGGTGTTTCAAAGGGGAGCAAACAAAAGGAAACATATAACATATTTTAATCACCTTTCTGTTAGAACTGGAAATTGTTTCTCTTTTCTGAGTCAAAAATAAGCAAATCATAGTGAAAGATAAGAATGACAAAAAAATCAGCGTCGTTAAGGGGGTGATTGTGTGTGTCGTGCTCAGTCCTCCAGGGCAGAAAAGCCATTGCGTTTAACATGTATCACCCTACTACAAAAAGAATTCTTTTTGTTACCCTTCATGTGATAGTATTATCTATTTCTTTTAGTGTGTATTGATCTGTCATTTTAATCTTTGCTTCAGATAGAATATTATTACAATCATCTAAAAAATAATATTTTAAAATATTTGTGTCTCAATCCTGATGAATGGAGATAGTTATTACTGATTAGAAACAGGAAAAGTAATGTCTCTCTCTCTCTCTCTGATGTGTGTATTTGTGTGTGTGTTTGATAAAAATATACAAGCTAATAACTTGCATATAAAGGGAAGTTTTTAACATAAGAAGGAAGGTACCCATTCTAAAGGTGTTTATTAAAGGGTAAGGCTCCCAAAGTTATAGAGGGCCAGGAGTGAGATGCACATGTAGCTGAATGGTGAAGCAAAATACAAATTTCAAGTTCAGTAAAAGAGCTGGATGCTAAACTCAATATGGTTGATAACCTAGTATAAACATAATTTGTAGAACTAAAAACAACAAACAAAAACAATGAAAGTAAAATGCATTGTTTTTTGACAAAAGTGTATCAAAAATAAATTCATATTTGATTTGTTTTTTTTTTTTTTTTTTTTTTTTTTTTTGAGACAGAGTCTTGCTCTGTCGCCCAGGCTGGAGTGCAATGGCACCATCTCTGCTCACTGCAAGTTCTGCCTCCTGGGTTCACGCCATTCTCCTGCCTCAGCCTCCCGAGTAGCTGGGACTACAGGCTTTATTAATCTCATACAATGAATCTTCAGAGTCTTTGCAGACAATTTAGATTTGCTTTCAAACTAAAATCAAAAGACTGTGTTGTTTGCTGTTATCAGCCTTTAAAAATAGAAGCACATAAAACCTACTTTAAAGAAAGTACTTCTTAAATTGGTATTTTAGATGAAAAGTTTCGAAGAAAGAGGCTCAGGTGACTAGGTTGTAATGTTTCTAGTTATTATGAAAAACAAGAGAACCCTGAGTAGTGGTTAAGAGAAAAAGAGGGGCTAACTAGAGGAAAACTAGACCTCATGAAATGTCAAATTTTTATTATAGCTCTGGATACTTTTCTTAAAATAATCTAAGCCCTTTTTTTCTCAAGATGATGACAGAATAAAATATTCCATGTCATTCTTTTTATTTCTTTTAATATTCATCATTCTGTATTATAAAGGTAAATTCTCAATTATTACATATAATCAAAATTATTTTTTCAATTAATCCTTTTTCTCTAAAATAATTTTTTTAATATGTGATTTATTGTTGGAAGGCTTTCTTTTTTTCCCACAGTTCTGGGCTTCTGTAACAGAAAAGGGAAATTGAGAATAAACCAGATAATAATCCAAATATTCTTTAATTAGAGATTGGGAAAAGTTTTCTTCAAGATGATAGTGCATTTTCTTCATAGCCTTCTACTTAAATTTACCTGATACGTCCAAAGTATTTGATTACTGGAAAAATACACAAAAATAATAACGATGCCCAAAACAATGTAGGAGAATAAAGTGGGTGGCAGGATTACCAGAAGGTAACATTTGGGAACATGATGTTTTCCAGACAGAACAATAGCCTTCTGCTATTTGAGAAAGAGAAAGCACATTAGTAATATATGTATGGCTATGTACACAAAAATATCAAGGATTGCATCATGTTGAAATTTGATCTGGTTAGTTATTGTAATAGAAAAAATGACTCTGAAATGTAGAGGTGTAAAACAATGAAAACCTTTTGTATCATTCCTGGTTTCTGTCAGAAGTGCTTGACTGGGCTCTCTGGCTCAGGGTCTCTCACGTAGATGTCAGGTGAGGGCTGGAGCTGGGATAGTGGAGCGGGAGATGAAGCAGCCTGGGCTTTCCCTGGCACCTCCTCTCAGAGTTTCTCCATGGGTCTCTCTGTAGGCGCTAATTTGGACATTCTTTATGTTGAAGCCACCACAGGGCAGTCAGACTCCTGTGGAGGTGCAGAGCTCCAGGAGAAGTGTTCTGGTGAAGAAATTGGCAGATACATGGCTTTTTCAATTGGCTCTCAGAAGTCACCTACTGTTACTCCCACTGTACATTGTTGGTGGAAATCGCCACAAAAGCCTACCTTGCAGCCCATAGGCTGGTAGATATCACTGAGATTATCTTTGGAAAATATAACTTCCCTGGAAAATTATCATTCAGTTTTTGAATAAGCATTCATTAAAACTGTGTCAATTTATGAAATATTTTACTTAAATCTAAAATTAATTTAAGTGAGAAAAAGACAAATGATGTCAAAGAATGAAAAACATGTCAGAATGGACCTCATCTTTTTAAAAATAAAGAATACTGGGAGACTTTCTTGGCCATGTACTAGATTAGTATGCTTTGACTAATATTTTCATATTTTCATTTCATGTTCTATCCTCAACAATCTACAAATTGTTGCAGAAATTGTACATTATAGCTTCAGAACAACATTTTACATGCACTCTTGTTCAGTCCTCATTGCTATATTCCAAAATAAGCAATGTTTTTACAGATAAGAAAGAGAAACTCAGGCAGTCGTGTGTTATCCAAAAACACAAATTAGAAAATTGCAAAACTGGGTTTTAAATTCAGATGCCTCTGAGTCTAAAGTCTAACACTTATTTCAGGTTACCAAAATGTGAAATGGAGAAATAATATTCAATGCATACCCACGGACTCTAATGACATTGATCCAGAGAATTTGAAAGTGATTTGCTTTCTACTTCTGTTTACTTTTCTGTATTAGTCAAGGAGTGAGCTGCAGTTTGGGAATACCCTACACTGACTGCCTCTCTGGTACTTGACAATTCCACTTTTCAGTTAACAAAGAAGGACTCAGATCAGAGTCTTTCATAGGCAACAATATCTATGTAAACCTTTATTCATTTTCTTCTCCTTATACTTATTTTTAATTATATAATAGGTATTGATATTAATCTTTCACCTTTTTTTTTTTTTTTTTTTTTTTTTTTTTTTGAGATGGAGTCTCACTCTGTCGCCCAGGCTGGAGTACAATGGCGCCATCTTGGCTCACTGCAACATCCTCCTTCCAAGTCCAAGTGTTTCTCCTGCCTCAGCCTCCCAAGTAGCTGGGATTACAGGCATTCACCATCATGCCCAGCTGATTTTTGTATTTTTGTAGAGACAAGGTTTCACCATGTTGGCGAGGTTGGTCTTGAACTCCTGATGCCCTCCTCGGCCTCCCAAAGTGCTGGGATTACAGGCCAGTCTTTCACTTATGAATAAAATGTACAATAAAATTTTCAGGTCTCAAACAAGTCAACCTAAAGTAAAATAATAAACAAATAATACTTAAAAGTACTTATGTGCATATGTGAGGCACATATTTAAGATGAAGCAGTCACCTAACTGACATTTAAGACACTCTATTGCCTTATACAGGATAAGGAGGAAAGTTACTTTTAGAAAAGAGTCTGAAATTAAAGCACTTCCAAACTTTCACATATGTTGTCAAATACCATTTGATGGTTTTACTTAACCCTATATTCTATATCTGATTTTGTCTGCTTATATAGTGTTTCCCATTGTTTCCCCTCTTTGGCAATGGCACATATAGCATCTACACTGCAGCCTGGGGACAGATGGAGAGATTCTTCTCACACTGCAATAATCATAGTGAATAGTGGTCCCCAGATGGAATGCCAGGAAATAGAGAAGTCAAGTACCATGTTTTACACTTCCTTCATCTGGCAATCTTCTCAAAGTCAGAGACCATTACCAATTTAGCAGCCATGGATTTGGCTGTAAAAAAAAAAAAAATTTTTTTTTTAAGTCATAGACTTAAACAAAAAAAGGGAGAAAGAGGAAAAGAAAGATGTTATTTAAAAAATGTAGCTTGTACCTGCCTATGATCTCTATTTTATAAAATAACAGTGGTAATGATAACAATATTATTTTTGAAAAAAGCAAGTAAGTCATATTGACTGCTTGCCAAGGCAGCAGTTGGTTTGAATAAAGCATTGGCTATCCCTTGGTATGATCATTATTTACACTTTTGCTTTCTGAAAACAATTGTTTGATATATTAGTATTAGAAATAATCTCTAAGGGTGTCATATTATACAAGCCTTAATGCATATTTACTATCAGAAAAAAGGGTCCTTTTCCATCATTCTTTATAAAATGGTTAACTGAAATAATTCCTAAGTTCCAAAAGAATGAACACCAATTTTGGGTGTTCACAACTGTAAAATACGCTGTCACTTTCACCATCACTACTGCTGCCTAGGAGAGGCACTCTTCTCAGAGCCTCTCACATTTAAAATGCAAACAAATTAAAAATGACCTACTGGAAATCAAGAGCAGGATGTAGACTTATAGAAATCTTTTTCCACATTACAATGTTGTTGGTTCTTAAATTTCATGTAAATTATTCTAATTCTAGTTTAAAACTACAACAGTAATGCCAAAATACATGTGCTAGAAAAGTATAAATAACCTATTTATCAATGTGGCAAAATTATGTCAGGGAAATTTATGGATAATTCCAAGTAAAAGCTGTTCACTCTGTGGTTTCTCATTTAGCATATTTATACTATACCCCTACCTCACTCCCATAGCAGAGAAAATATGAGATGTCAAAACATCTCATGTAAAAAAATTTAAATATTCTAAACACATATATCTACAAGATATATACATATATTCCACATAGAGCATTTTGAGAATACTCTCCTGTTGGACATCCTGAAATGTTTACAAATTATCATTGTAAGACAGTCTTAAATATATAGAACATAGGTGGTCAATAAATTATTTTTCTAAACCATGTGAATGACTTTTAAAAATCTGCCATGAAAGACCAGATGGCTTAGCAGATTGGCAATTTATGAGCTAACTTTAATTTCTCACTGGACAAAATGACTAAAGGTCATTGTTATCCTCCATCTGCCATGTGGCATGTGAATAATGAATGGTAAGCTTAGTCTTGTTACCATAGACAGGTGCCTACCCTAGAAAAGACGAGCCTCATTCCAATTGGAAATAATTCATTTATGTCTCATGGGATGAATGGCAAAAGCTGAGTTTCCTGACTAGAGTTTAAAACATCTCCAGGTTAAAATTATTTGAAAATAAGGTACTAATAAAAGTGTTTCTATACCTTATACTTTAAAAGAGGATATCTATTTTCCCACATGTTTCTATGACAGTGAGTCAATATGTCCTCAAAATAAGATGTTATTATTCACCTTTAAAACTTCTAACTTTGTGGGAGAGTCTGTAAAGTAATTAAGTATAAGCGTTGGATTTATATTTTGAAAATATCAGGTATCTTAATAATGTATTTGGCATAAAATAAGCTCTTTTAAAATTTTAAAATTTTGTTTCTAAATGTGCAGTTATGTAGGCAATCGAGATTTCTATATATGATTAAGAAAAGAGAATAATGTATACTTAAGACAGAGAGAGAGACAAAAAGATTAATTTGGAAGAAAATTTTTTATAAACATAACATTGTGATTTAAACTTGAAAAACCCAACCCAAACATTTAAATATTCTTGTCATCATATAAATTTTTATGCTATAGGTAAAGACAATAAACTCTAAATATCAATTATAAGAAAGACTCTGGCTAATGTTGAAGAAATGCTGAGTAGACAATTTGTGGTTAGGATTTGTCCGTTACTGATTTTTCTTTGAACCCAGGGCAATTAAGATTTGCATACACCAGGGCAACTTCACTCCATGAATATCTTGTCAAAAGTGAGATTCTGTTAACTGCAGGAGCTTAGGGGCTACAAAGTCATTGAATTTAAATAACTTTAAAATTATTTTTAAATTTTAAAAATTTTTAAATTTTAAAACAGAACTTTGAAATTATTCTCCTGTAATCATTTTGATTACATAAAGGGGAAACTCAGTATCCATTTAAGCACATTCTAATCTCTTCCTTTAACAGGACAGAAACAAGCCAGAGAGGTGAAGACATTGATAATGATGTAAATCAAGCTAAAATTTAATAACACTATTGTTCTTTATTACATTTATTTCCACAGCTAGTTTTAATTGATCATATCTCTTACATATTTTTCACTTAGTGTAGTAATATAATCTTTAAAACATTAAAACTATTTATATTTGTATAGGTGTTCAATTTAAAGTAAAGTAATATATAATAGCACAAGTGCTGCTCAGATATAGGAAAAGTTAATAAGGATATAAGTGTTTTAAGATTATGTAGCTAATATGCTAATTGGCTCAGTAAAGATTACAAAATATGAATGTATTATTTCATGATTGTAACAATGTTTAATATTCTTATTATGATATATAAAGGATTTTAGTAAATATGTTTATAATTATGTCAGCTTCTGCCAGTTTTCTAAATCTGCAGCCTTTTCCTCCCTTCACCAATAGCCTTCCAATTCATTTTGTAGGCCGAGAAGCAATTATTATTATTATTATTTTTTTTTTTATTTTTTTTTGAGATGGAGTTTTGTTCTTTTTGCCCAGGCTGGAGTGCAATGGCACTATCTCGGCTCACCACAACCTCCGCCTCCCAGGTTTAAGTGATTCTCCTGCCTCAGCCTCCTGAGTAGCTGGGATTACAGGCATGTGCCACCACGGCCAGGTAATTTTGTATTTTCAGTAGAGACGGAGTTTCTCCATTTTGGTCAAGCTGGTCTCGAACTCGTGACCTCAGGTGATCTGCCCTTCTCTGCCTCCCAAAGGCAGGTGATCCATTAGCTATTCCAGACTCGTCTGTGGATGTCTATGCCTAGTCTCTTGCTGCTTTTCCACTATTAACCTAATAATCCAGTCTAATCCAGTCTAATATATTAATGTTTGACTGGTTCCTCCAACTTGAATTCTTAGCTTTTGTCTTGGGATGCTAACAGGATTTCTTATTTAACTCATGGTAAATGAGTTAATGTCTGGGTTTCCCAATTAATATGATGCTTCTAGGCATATCTAACAGTCCTGATGGCTCTTGTTACCAACCGAGGAACGTCTCTTATACCTATCACTGCTCTGTCTGTGGATTTTTACATAGTGCATTTTAATGGATGCCCCATCTCTATAATGATGTTGGAACACCTTACTATTATTAGTTAGACTCCTAATGTCAGGGTTTTTTTATTATTACATTGCAACCCTTTGGATATCATATTCTAGACCCACAGTGGCCTCCCTAAATCCAACAATGGGCAGGTCCCATGCTGACTTTCTTGTATCCTCCTTCAATTGACTGATCTTCTTGGCATTCTCAATTATAAAAATGCAACACACACTGCATTTAAAAGTATAAAGTGTTTAATTATTTACTTCATTTACATATATTTAGTCTATATTAACTTTCAAAAAGTAGATACGGATACCTGCTTCAAAGAATCTAAAGTAAAGTAATATGACAGAAAAGGAGGAGAAAGGTAGGAAGAAACTGATTTAGCTGGTGTGGTCATACTGAAATGGTGATTTATATAATTTTCACGCACTGAGAAACTTTACAGAAAATAGGTTTTATGTATATTCAGATGAGTGCTAACAAATTTTTATTGAAAGCAAGTATTTGGCATTTACCAGATAAAAATTAAATTAGCAGAAGGATTTTGCATGTTATTTATGATATAATAGAGTTATCAAGACACATAAATAGAAAAAATACAAATGTCTTAAGATAGTGTCTGATTATTTGCACACATATGCACTTACCCTCACATCTGAACAATTTAAGGTTAAAAAAAGTAAGTTGAAAGAAAGTTGGCACAAAATGCTAAGGAGTCCGGAGGAAGATACTGTATCCTACTAGAGAGAATAATAAATGCTTCACATACAGGTTAATTCTAAGTAGCGGAGACATAGGGCATGAACAAGGCAAGAATAATGAGATCACGCAGGAGGTAATTGTCAAAGATATAGAAAAAAAGCATAAATTTTCTCCAAAAGCTTTATGTAA
This sequence comes from Rhinopithecus roxellana, assembly GCF_007565055.1. Taxonomy (NCBI): domain Eukaryota; kingdom Metazoa; phylum Chordata; class Mammalia; order Primates; family Cercopithecidae; genus Rhinopithecus; species Rhinopithecus roxellana. Next base: position 195,145,373 of record NC_044550.1, read on the forward strand.
GACATTTAGATTTTTTAAGAAAGATCATATAGTAGAATGTCAGTCTTAAGGAAAGCAAAGTTAGTTTCAGTAATTCTTTAAATAGGTCCTGCATATGTATTTGCATATTTATTTTAGATGAAAATATAAACCAAAAATAAAATTCGAAGCCCTCACCACAACTATCTGAATGGACTTTCTCCTCAGCCAGGGCACTCTAAAATGTAACTTGAAAGTGTGGTGTAGGCTGTGACAGAAAGTAAGATTTGGACTTGCCTCATTACACCCCTCCAGCGTTAATATCGGCACAAAGCTTAAATCTGACAAGAAACATTTGCATCTGCTAAAGTCTGCTGCTTGAAGGCTTCATCTGCCTGATAAAACTTAGGTCTCCACAACCGCTTATCATAAACCAGACATTCCTTTCTACTGGTAATAGCTCTTTCAACCAGTTACCAATCAGAATATGTTTAAATCTACCAAGACCTGGAAGCACCCCCAGCTTTGAGTTGTCCCACCTTTCCAGATCAAACCAATGTAAATCTTCTATGCATTGATTGATATATTCTGTCTCCCTAAAATGTATACATGCAAGCTGTACCCCGACCACCTTGGGCACATGTCACCAGGACCTCCTGAGGCTATGTCACAAGCACCTCCTTAACCTTGCCAAGATAAACTTTCTAAATTGAAACTTGTCTCAGATACTCTTTGGTTTACACATATAAAAACATACATAGCTCAAGATAATCAAATATTTGAATTATTTAAAGATAATTTCTTAAACTCTAAAATTTATAAAACTTGTATTTATATGTAGAAAGACCTGATTTTAGAAAATGCAAATTAATGTCATTATATAAACCCATTAAAAGCAAAGCCTAAAGAAACCCTGCTCAGCAAATCAGTATACAAATGCAGTTCAGGTGACTGAACCTCCAAGAGTCAGTGGTTGTGTATATAAGGTTGTCTACCACCATTCAGTTTTAAATAAGCAGCCACACTAATCTAAAAATAGTCATGTAACAAGGTAGGAGAATGATATAAGATGGAAAAAATGCATTTTTTTCCCTAGACCTTAAATTATGCAATCAAAGATTATAACGAGTATTTGTTCTAAGAGTTCATGAGGACTGATAAAGAGGAAGAAAAAAATGTCATTTGCATTGTTAAGTGGCAGTCTAAGTGACTTTAGGAGATTTTAAGGAAATTAAGTGGTATTTTTAAGAATAAGAAGAAATAATGGTTTAAACCATTATCTATAGAGAGCTCCTAGGACCTAATTAGATGCTCATTTACATACTAAATAACACACATACTGGTGTCACGACATTTCCCAGACATTTCCCAGAATACACATATTTGGTGTAAAAATGGGTGACACTTCAATTCCCATATTCACTATCACATGGAGAAACTTACAAATAGATAAAATATAAAAAGGGAAGGCCGGGTGCGATGGCCCACGCCTGTAATCCCAGCACTTTGGGAGGCTGAGGCAGGTGGATCACGAGGTTAGGAGATCGAGACCATCCTGGCTAACACAGTTAAATCCCGTCTCTACTAAAAACACAAAAAAATTAGCCAGGCATGGTGGCGGGTGCCTGTAGTCCCAGCTTCTTGGGAGGCTGAGGCAGGAGAATGGCGTGAACCCGGGAGGCGGAGCTTGCAGTGAGCCGAGATCTCACCACTGCACTCCAGCCTGGGTGACAGAGCGAGACTATGTCTCAAAAAAAAAAAAAAAAAAAAAAAAAAAAAGAGACCATTTTCAGAATTTGCTATGATAAATGTCACATGGAATAAAGTTGTTTTTTGAGGAGAACTGTTGCCAGAATTTTTAAAGTAGTTTTGTGTTTATAATATTATTCTTAAAAATGCTATCTGAATAACATACATGATTCTAAATCTATGGGAAAAAAAGAAAAGAAACGATCCATCCATGAGCTGGAAAATAAGCTGCAGGGAACCTCCCAACTCTACAATAACAAATGGCCAAATTACTTCTTACAAATAATAACAGTCAACATTGTTGAGTAATCTTTTTGATAGAATATGCAAAGCTGTTCAACATTTTCTTTTTCTTTTCAAGAACATATGAGCCAACTGTTATGATGATGTATCTTGTAGGGATTTTGAGACCAGCATGACTTATGTTCATAATATTTGGATGTTTTGTATTTTTCTTGGACTTATCTACACATTTGTATAAGAGCCAGAACAAGAAGGGAAAGAAACAAAGTTGATCCTCACTCTCAAATATTTAAAGCTATAAGTGTTCTTTTTCTTTGCTCCTTTGCTGAACAGAGTGTCTGTTTTTCTCACTGAGTATCTGTGACTTTAACAGCCTCATTATAATCTGGAGTACACACCTAATAACAGCACCATGGCAAGAAGAACATGCTCATGACTGACAATAGCAGGAACCCAACAAACCATTCTTTAGTCTAGACACTCTGTTCCTCCCAAGCTTCAAAATAAACAAATCCAAGACTGCAGCTGCATTGGTGTTACATACAGACAAGACGGATAAACAAAATTTGACTTTCTTCCTGTTAGAGTAGGCACAGATACTGACAAACACATTTCCCACATCTTGTACACATATTTTGTCTGCCAGAAGAAAGACTTAAAGAACAATGTGTGTATGCCTCTGTGTGATACGTGGATAATGCCACATGTTTCTACAGAATCTATTCTCTCCCATTTAGCATAGAAACAATAACCAAAGTTATATAGTTTTAATTCACTAATATTAAACCAAGGGGTCTACCTAGAATCAACATTGCTTTATGGTTTTCTGACATCACCCCATTTGAAAGGAAATAATAATCAAATTGAATTGGGCAGAAGAAAACTTCACCTAGATGCTTGTAGAATATTTTAAAGAAAATGATCTGACATGTAGCAAACTACAACTACTTTATTATGATTTTTCCCCCTTCCATCGTTAATTTAAAAATATTTACTTATACCTCACATCACAATTTCCCACAAATGAGTCCCACAAACCCAGGCTGAAGAATACTTGATGTTCAAGGTTTGGGCTTGTATAAGCTCAACTGTTATTCAGATTTCCATTTATAAGGAAATTCATATATGGACAGCCCATGTTCCATAAAATGCCACAAGTTTAAAAATTTTAACATAATATTTTATATGTTATTTTTATCTGCTTCATTTTATGTTCTGTAGATAAACCCTTGAGCAAAATGTCAAGTAGCAGGCTTTGGTAAAGTCAGGTAAAAGAGTGGCAGCATGTGGTTCTCTACAGAGAAGGCCTCAAAGATAATCTCTCTTTGTTTCCCTCTACCCTCTATATTTCCTGGCTATTGGCAAGGTGTGTGCTTCAGAATCATTCCCAAAGAGAGTTTACATGTTCCCAGGAATGCAATGCACATCAATGGGTAGTAAAGAGTTAATTGGAATTATTATATTTCCCTGCACCTCAAACACCCTGAGTCAAAACTTTTTTAAAAAATTTCTTTGGCAGGTTGAGAAATGAATAAAGTCATCTGCAGAAAAACAATTATGTACTGTCAAGATGGCACTCTATAGAGAAATTTAATTTCCAAGGTTAATAAAAAATGGCATCCTCTTCCTCAAACTTGAAGATTGCTTGTAGCCAAGAATCCTAAATAATCACATTACCTATCTTCTGATACCAGATTATAATAAGAGTATAATAATTTTCTAAGAATTTCTCTTGGTTCTGGATAAAGATCAACATTACTTTCTCGTAGTTAAGATGCAGTCATTCCAAAACCTAATTGGGCTCTGTAGTAGCCACAAACCATTTGATGTGTCATCATAAAGGAAACTGTAAAAATCAAATATAGCTAGGAAGATGTTCATCCTTCTGTTCACTCTAGATTTAGCTTATGCTGTTCTTAATATCCTCTAATCCTTGAGAAGATACATGTATTTATTTGTGTGTGTGTGTGCGCGCGCGCGTGTGTGTGTGTGTGTGTGTGTACTTTTTCATTCAAAGTTTTCAACCAGTACTTACTTGCTAAATACCAGGAGCAATTACAAGAAATTCTGAAAATCACCAAGACATGAGAATATTTGATATTCAAGGTTTCAGCTTGTACAGGCTGCAATCAACTGTTATTGCAGACTGAACAACCCAAGTTGGGTGAAATGTGACACTAATAAGAGTAGGGATCTGCTATGGACTGAATGTATTACCACAAAAGGTACATGTTGTATTTCTGACCTCCAATATGGTGGTATTTGGAGATGGGGTCTTTGGCAGGTAATTAGATCACGAGGGTAGAGGCTTCATGATGCGATTAGTTCCCCTATAAGAAGAGACAGGGAGCTTGATCACTCTCTGTTCTCCACCAGGTGGATTTGCTATCTGTAAATCAGGAAGGGGGCCCTCAGCAAAACTTGAGTGTCCTGGAATCTATACCTCAGACTTCTCAACTCCAGAACTGTGAGAAATAAATGTTTGTTGTTTAAGCCACCAAGTCTGTGATAATTGGTTATAACAGTCTGAGCTGACTAAGAAAGGATCTTACAGAGATTCATATCCATGTGGGTAAGATGAAAAGTGTCCCAATAGTTAGGGGACATTAAAAGAGTAGAAAATTATTTTAGAGATAGGCAGATCTGAAGGCAAAGAAGCAAGACTAGTGGTATAGGCACTTTCATATGAAACACATTAAAAAGGAATTATCTTCCTATGTAATTATTCCCTTTAATTACATGAAACCCTTGATTAATGTCTGATGCAGCTGTAGAGCCAAGTGCAAATTATTTTGATGAATAAAGAAATTGAATATTAGAGGAAAGAATAGTCTACAATGAATCAAGGGATTAAATATTAGAAGGAAAACTAGTCTGTGCCACATTTTTTCCTCCCCAGATTCCTCTGGGGAGAAATCACCATCCTATACAGATATGACACCAGGAGTTTGAGAGCGTGATAAGCACTAATGTTTTGCTTATAACCAACAAAGTAGTTTAGGTCTAAAAGTCTTTCAATAAATAAAAAAAGTATTTTTTACTTTTAATTATTAACTTGAAGGAAACCGAGGAAGGAAAGAACAGTGACAAATTCATACTACAATATGGTTGATTAAAATTACCTCCTTTGACATCCATCATACTTAAAACGAAAGGCTGGAGAAAAGTTCTATTGAAAAAATATCGAAATAGCATGCACCTGAAGGGTGGCAAATGTGAGGGACCACAGGGAAGGCATAAATTTCTACTTTTCATTGTTGGGAAGTGTCACTCTAACACTGGAATTTTTAAAATCTGAGATTTCATGGATCATTATATAAAGGAATTTTCACCTTAAAGTTACTGACTTTTAATTTTGTCAGATTAGGATGTTAAAATCAATCAATCAATCATTTGATTAATTTAATTAAGCAACTACCTTACTAAATATCCTCATTTTATTAAAAAATATTGCTGTTTTGGACATAAACACACATACAAACACACGTATATCCACATATGTACACATATGTATATTTATGTGTACCCTAAGAAACAACTATCAAAATTAGTCATTAACATTTACCTAAAAATGTCACCGCATTATCACTCTCCACATCTGCTATCTAGTGGTTAAAAAGATCATTCTAGATCAACATTGCTCCTCAAACAAAAATGTAGGAATCATTACAGTAGCTTAAATTATATCTTAAATTAGGAATACACATAAACTCCTTCAGCATTTCACCTCTTGGCCATGCCTCTTCCTACTCTAAATGGATACTTCGTAAACTGGCTCTTGGACAACTTGGGACTAGTTCAGGGACCACAATAGCTTAAACTTCAGATGGACCTTTCTCACTGATATGGAATAAAGTCATGAACTCTTGTTGCATTCAGCAGTTGGAAAATTTAGGTCAAATTGTTCCAAATTCTTAAAGTCAGCAGGTGAAAAAGAATTTAAATAGGTTTGGAATAAGAAATACCTTATATAATATCGTAAGTTTTTATTGTATAGGAATGTATAAAAATGAGGTGGGAGAAGGTAGATACACACCAAAAACCATTGCCATGTTAAATACTAGCCCAAACTGTTGTCTTTACAGATGTTTGTGTAAGAATTTTCTCTAAGTGCCCCATAATTTTAAGAAGTACTTTAAGAAATATCTGCTTATACTCACCTCTGAAGAGGTCATTTATTCATGTGTATTAGAACATTTATCAGATGCTTTCCTTTGGTTTCATGTCAGGAGATCTCTAAATAATAAAAGCACCTAATAAGGAGCTCTATTTTATACATCTACAACTAAACCCTCTTCGATGAATAACAAATGGCCCCTTCTTGTAGCAAATTTTGAATGTAAGAAGATTGTTATGATGGATTTCCTGTGGTTGTGTTATCCTCTATACCCCATACATATAATTTTTATAAGATTCAAATTACTTTGAATAATAGAGGTATTAGCTGTTCATAAAGAAATCGAACACTCTAAGCTGCTATTTTCAACATTATTTTATTATTTTACAGCTCATATTTCTTTTTATCCAGAGTAACTCATGCCAAAAATTTCAAAAGCACTTTTGGCAGATATGTAAATAATTTGGAGAACAAATATCCAATTAGTAAATTTTGGCAGATAGTCTTTTGGATCCACATGAGAAGAGAAGAATATTTTAATATCCTTGACCAGTTCATTACTACTGACATAGCTCTGCTCACACATGGCAAACACTCCAGGTTTTACTGGGGAGGAATGTGATCAGGGAAATTTGCTACTAAAGCCTAAATGTTCAGATAACATTAAAGTGGTTTTCTTCCTCTCAATTTGCTGTTTTCTAAAAATAGATTAAATAAACTTTGGTCCCTTTACTTTTCTATGAGTAATGTTTTTAAGTTACGTGTTACTACAAAAGATGATCGTTTGCTTCAGTTGCAATGATCTCACACCAGAGACGCAATGGAGAACAGGAACCTGACCGTTTGTTCTCAGGGCACGTTTACTCTCCATAAACCTGCTCCTTAGTTTTATTCATCCGTTCAAAGCAGTAACTGTTAGCTGACTCTGATGGACTCAGAAAAGCCATGTCCAATATTCATGAGCTGGAACAAGGTAACTCAGTCCAATTGCTTCCTTTCATAAAGGAAATGATGAGACTTGGAATAATTCCTGAAATGGAAAAACCAAGACTTAACATTTTAAATGAAAGGATTTAAAGCCAAAGCTTAATTTACAAAGCAAGTGTCTATTATTAAAAATAACTTTTAAAACACAAGCCTCTATTTTAAAAGTCACACAAAACTTCTTTCATAAATGTCCACTTTATAGAAAGCATCTATCACAGTCTCAGTTTGCTACATTTCCCCTTTCTGCTACATGGATAGCTTCAGAATGTTAGATATCCATGTTGTTTTTTATTATTATCATAAATAATGACTTTCAGTGTTTCTGGTTACCTTTAAAAGGAAGAGAGCAACAGATACAGCAACACAGAGTAGTGAGAATTTGCAGAAGCCCCATTTGCTTGTGTCTTCAGTAGACCATCAAATCTGAGCAGACATTTGGTCATTTAACTACTTCACTAGGACTACAGAAGCACCTTTTCATTAAACCTCTATTCTTCAAACCACCATGACTGCATTTAGGGACAGTGGATGGGCAAAACTCTCCTCCTAGAATTCACTGTTGTAATGGAATCTTGGCTTCTTTGTTGCTTCTTTCTGCTTTATAACCATGTCTAAAATGTCACATCACATATACATTTTAGGTTCTTTTGCTTGTTATATTGCAGTATGTATCCTGAGACTGTGGATACATATGTATGTGTGTGTGCATATGTATATGTATATGTGTGTTGTGTGTGTGTATATATATGCATATACATATATATATACACATTCAGTATAATGTGCATTTTTGTATAAGTTTATGTATATTTTCACACATATTTCACAGGTGAAATACATTCATGTGTTTTTTTCTTCTGAAGTTGTAATCATTATTGTGTAAGAACCATAATTAATTATACTTTCATTCAACAAGTATTTAAATCCTACTTTTAATCAGGCTCTATTTTATTACCGGTTTTTTGAAGTTGATTTACATTTTTTGAAATTCCACTGTTTTAAGTGTAAAATTCAATGATTCCTAGTGAATTTATAGAATGCTGCAAAGATCACCACAACTTAGTTTTCAAACATTTTTATTCCCCAAAACACCTCCAGTCCATTTGTAGTCATTTCTCTTTTCCCATCCCCAGCCCTAGCCAATCTCTAATCAACTTGCTTTCATTCACTTTTTGAAAATTTCATATCAATGGAATAATACATATGGGGTCTCTTCCATTTGGCATTTTTAGCTTACCATATAATGTTTTTTGAGTTTCATTCATGTGGTAGAATATATCAATCATGCACTATTTTATATTGCTGAATAGTATTCCACTGTATGGATATGTCACATTTTGTTTACCCATTTACCAGTTGGTTGGCATTTGGGTTGGTTTCAGTTTGGGACTCTTATGAATAACAATGCTATGAACATTTATGTACACATCTTTATAGAGACACATCTTTTTATTTCACTTGTATGTATACCTCTGAATCAAATTCCTGGGTAAATTTATGTCTTTTTAAGAAATTGTCAATCTATTTTCCAAAATGATTGGACCATGTTACATTCTGACCAAAAAATGTATGATAATTTTAATTTTACCACATCCCCACCAACATTTTTTTCATATGTCATTTTGATTATAGCCATCGTAGTTGGTGTGAAGTGGTACCTCACCGTGACTTTGAAATGTATTTCCCTAATGGCTCATTATGTCAGTATCTTTTCATGGGTTGTTAACTATTCATTTATCTTCTATCATGAAATGTCTATTAAAATATCTGGAACTGTTTTACATCATGGGATATAGTATGGAACAAAGTAAGTTTCCAACACTCAAGAGCTCACATTCTAGTAACAGGAGGAGAAAAGTTAATTAACTATTTCAAATGGTGTTATATCATATTGAGAAATGCAAAACAGTGTAATGGGCATAGGGAGTACCAGACTGAGGGTGGGTTTGTTATTTAAATAAAATCGACAAGGAAATTTTCACTGATAAGTAAACTGCAGAAGGACTGGAAGAAAATGAGGGAGGAACCTACCTGTACTTCTGGTAGATAGATATGTATGTATTCAGTATCACATTTTCTTTAAAGCAGGGAGTATCACGTGCAACTATTTAATTAAGAGAAGCAACAACACACTTTGTTCTTCTGCCTACACTGTTATTTAAAGAAGACCTAGATTCAATGACTCAAATATTGTGACTTACAAGATTTAGGGTTTTGGAGGTGCTTTTCATAATCACTTTAAAAATGGCACAGAGCAAATTATTGTAATATTTATGTAATCTACATTATATAGTAAATGAGGTGACTGACTTTTACCAAGTTATTGCTGCTGCATGTATGCTTTTAAATCTTGTGACATGGAAATAAAATAGTATACATTCTGTGTGATAGGAATCCATATTTTTATACTACAAGAAATTGACTTTTTCTCACTACCACAACTAGAAATTTGCTTCTTATGCCACCACAGCATCGTAATGAAGGACATCTTACATGACGGGAAGAATGCAGGCATGTATGTTTCATTTTAGAGAATATTAGAGCACCTCACATTTTTTGTTGTTTGTTAAAGTATATCAGGTAGTTGCAATTTGCAGAATATATTTAGGAAGGCATATTTTTTCCATGATAAAAGCTCAAAACTAAAATTGAGTATACATGCAAAACATATCCCTGTAGTGTAAATAAGAGACATTAGACATTCCAGCACAGACAGAAGCTATGTGAGGCCTACAGAGGAGACTAACTCGATCAAAAACAGCTCTGTCTTATTATGTTCATCCAAAAAGTTATTTAGAATGGTTAATTTGATATGTAATTGCTAAGTGTGAACCCTTTTTCTTTTATTTGTTATCTGGGATTAGCAGTGATTGCTTCTTTTGTTTTCTGTGGTTTTGTTGTTGTTTAGTTTTTTTGTTTGTTGATTGTTTTGGTTTGCTTGGTTTGGATTTGAGAAGGGGCATTCTTGCAGAGAATAAAGTATATTTCCATGACATTCTGATTATGTGGTCACTTGACCTCTGGGAAGATTTTGGCATAGGGCCCTGGTTGTCAGACAGCAATTCCTAGCACATGCCAACTCTCTGGTTCTTATTTTCCCTTCCCTTAGGGCTCTCCACATGAGTATCACTGACTGGAAATGCCTCATGAAACTCTGGTTTCATTTTGGGCATAACTGCCTACAATAAGATGATCCAGTTAGAATTAGCTGTACAGACCCAACCACTGCCCGTGCTGTGGAGTTACCATTACCAAAATCATTATCCAGATTGGGTATACCGTATCGTAAGGACAGGAGGGATAAGAATAGCAAAGATAGAGATAGGGATATGCAGTAGAGCACTTAATATTTGAATTAATAAGGCTGGGACAAGGTTGAAATTAACTAAGCTGGCAGAAAAATGATACCATGGAAAAAAAATTGAGAAACACACTGGGGTCATGCCAACTGCTGAATGCATGCCATTGAAAAACATGACCTTAGTTTCTGGCCTGATAAAGCTTATAATCCATTATGTAAGACAGACAATAAACAATCCAAGGGAAAACATATTAATGCTGCCTGCATTATCTCCTCTAAGAGTAATAACTAGGTAATATAAAAAGGAATACCAAAAGCCACCTAGATTTGACTGTGAAGTCAGGAAAATCCTGAATCATGATGGGTTTTAACTGGTGAAGTCAAGGGAATGATTGAAAGCAAAATGTAGAGCATGTTCAAAGGTCCTGAGAAAGCACTCGAATTTTGCATGGACTGAAAAGATCAGTGTGGCTGAAGCAGGCAAAATATTGATAGAGAACGGCTAGAAATGAGCACTGAAAACTAAATAAAGGATGGATCCTATACAAATGATTAGCCAATAATAAAGATTTGAGACTTTATTTTAAATTTAATAAATAATAGTTTTATAATTTTAAACTGAGACTAATATGACCTCCTTTACCTTTTAACAAAATCACTTTATCTTCTGGGTGAAGAGTGCATTAGATGGAGGTAAGGATGGATATGACAAGACTAGAGGCTAATACAAAAGAAGAATGATGTGGACTAGAATGAAAGCAGGAAAATGTATCAACAGTATTTGGAGATGAATTGTGAGTCGAAGATAGGCAATGGAAAGTGAAATTTCCCAATTCCTGGCTAACATCATTGAAGCCAATAAATGAAGGGGGTCATCTCTGGAGGAATAGTACATTTGAAAAGAAAGATCAAGAATGCCATTTTTAACACCTTAATTTTGAGATGTTTGTCACCAAAACTGATATGTTGAGTTGCCATTTGGATAGAGGAGTACAGAGCTCAGAAGAGAAATGAAAAATAGAGATAGTAATTGGGAAGCTTTCACAAATACATGAGTTTTTTTAAGACATAAAAATTGATGAGATTGCTTTGAGTGAGGGTGTATAATGAGTAAAATTATTCAAATGTCCAAATATTATTTAAAGATTGGGAAAAAGGAGAAATTGCAAATGAAAAATTACTAATGATATTTAAGAAGAAATTCAGAGAATTTGATATTATAAGAAGCAATAGAATAGATTTCACAAAGACAGGTACGGAGAGAATTTTTTCAAATGCTTCTAAAAGGTTAAAATAGACATAGAGGATTAAAAAGTTTATGTTGGTTTTAACAGCATGGAATTCACCAGTGTAACCAGAGCCCTTTCAGTAGACTGGAGAAGTGAGAAGCTAAATGGCGTGAATCAGAGTTAATGGAAGTGAGGAAGCAAAGACAAAGAGAATAGACAGAGCTTTATAGATACTGTAATATGTGGAAGTGACTTTGAGGAGATAATGGTTGAAAGGGATGTTTTAAGAAGGAAGGGTAGTGAATTCATTTAAAATGATAATAGAAGTAACCCAATAAGGAATATGCAGATGAAGATCCAGAAGAAAAAAAAAAATAGCCAATATATTTTGGTTAGGAAAGTGGGTTTTGCACTTAATTGGGCCAGACTAAACCTGAAATGTCTTACACAGATTGATTCTTCAGCTTGGGATAAGAAAAAGACAGATAGTGGGATTGACATGGTTTGCATGACAAGATTGTAAACAACCTCAGCCATGATTTTACCAGATATCAAAAGATGGAACTGCTGCAAAGTTCATCAATTTTCTTAATCCCATCTGTTCACTAGAAATCTTAAAAATCTTTAAAACACGAACAGGTGGCCGTGTGCTTTGTGCAGAGACACCAGATATGAATAATAATTGGCAAATACTGTCTGGCTCTGTAGAAGTCCTGAGGGGAAAAGATATCAGAGAGGAGATGAGTATCACAATGCGTCTCAAATCAAAGACTTCAGGGATCAAAAAGAGGTGGACCATGAATGTGCCCATGGAAGAAGCCCCACATCACCAGTCAGTATTCAGGGTCTGTCTTCCTTTCACCACACAACCTGGTGGTCTTTCTCTCTTTATTCCAAGCATCCATAATGTCTATCATTTTCTGCTCTGATACACTTAAAAAGGTGTACAAAACTAAAGAATACATTAATAATTTTCTCTTATGATTACAAAGGCCTCACCAAACTTTGAGATGTAGTAAAAATAACTTACTTCAGGTATTTTGAAAGACTGTGGTTGTAGAATACTTTTAAAATTAGAGAATTCTTTGTTCAGAAATGGTTAGATTTGGACAATAACTTTTAAGAAGCAAATATAATGATATGTTCAAAGATACAGAGATGGACTTCTTTCAAAAGTAATAATAAAACTATAATTAGTGATGAATGACCTTGAATTATCTGCTGACTCAAATCATCAACTTAGGTTCTTAAGAGTGAAAGCCTTACAGAAGGTTTTTTCCCACGAAATTTCCAGTAGGCTTTGTTTGGTTTGTGCCTGACTTGGAATTCCAGTACAAAAGTTTGTCTTGTGGTAGCTCAACTCTGTCTTTTTTGGAAGCAGTCAATACCAGGAAATGAACTGAGATGAAGAAATATAGTGAGGCCTTTGTTTTTGTTTTTGTTTTATGGTTTTGTTTTACTTCCCCACTGAAAGCTCACACTAAGAAAACGAATCATGTTCTGTCTCAGAAGAGAGCTTACAAGTGTTAAATGGGTTCATGTACTCAAAATAGTTCTGTATTATTGAATTTGTAAATTAAAAAATAAAATATTGTTTGCCCAAGAGCAGACTCACAAACCCATCAGAATTTGTGGTTGTCAAAACTCTGGAAATTTGCACTAGATTCAACCATGGAAGATTTGTCACCTCTTGAAATTGCTATTTGCATACTATTGTTTAGGTATAGGTAATACAGAAGAGTTAACAGAGTTCCTCAGGGTGCCTAACTTAGATAAAAAGGGAAAGAAGGAATATATTCCTTCCCAGCATCAGGGGATTCTGAAATGACTTCTGTTCACTACAATTTGTGATTCTGTTTATTTTAAGTAAGGAGACATTTGAGTTTACTTTCTGTGGTCTGGAGCTCTCCCACTTTGTTCTGGGACCCCATCAGCAAGAAACTTATAACCTGAAAGTGTCTGTGGCACCCTTTGGACACCCAAGGAGAAGAAGTCTGTAAAGTGATGTTAAAATTTCAGTTACAAAGCCACTTTGCAAATAAGTCCTGAGTTTATGTCCCCAAGCAACCTGAGAAGAGGTCACAATGTTGCTTTAGGTGTTGGCTTTTGGATAAGGGGTATAATTTGAGGCCCCTTTTGATTTTACTTTTTCAAGAAAAACAAGGTCAGCTCTTGGTTTTCTAACCACAATCAGCTTCATATTAAATTCCTTCCTGAATTTTCACCTTCTAACAGTGAAGTGCTCTTAAACAGTTTTAATCATTTTTTATGTTAGAAAATGTTGCACATTTTGAAAATTAATTCTACTATAGAGTCAATATTATTATTTTAGTTCATTGGAATCTAGGAAACATTCTTCAACATATATGCATAACTATATTTTATTTGACTGATTTTGATCTGTAATTATTATTTTATGTACCTTTGAATTTTCTAGTTTTGATTGGGAAAAAAAGTAGAATTTTAGCTAACTTGTTATTAATGTATGCATATGTGTGCGCGCGCACACACACACACACACACTTGAAATCTTGTTAAAAGTTCTTTCATTTCCAAATTTAATCTAGGTTCAACAAACTAAACTGCTTAATATGTTTGGGTAGATACTCTAAGAAAACATAGGAAGCAAATTGTAAGTGGTTAAAACAAATCTTTTCAATAATTTTAGTTTTCACTATCTGTATATGTAGATCTTATTCTCATTTAGTAAAGCCTTTTTCAAAAGGAAGAAATCTAAAAGTTTAAGGGCATCAATGCATATCAAACAAGATAGTTATTTTCCTACAGAAAGTGAGAGGGAAGTGGATGAGTTCTATGTGGTCAGGAGACTATGTAGGATTGAGTGTCAGCATATCTGAGTTCATGTTCCTGCTTTACTTCTACATAGAAAGTCACTTAAGTTTTCTGAACAAAAAATTCTTAAACAGAAAATGGAAAATTTTGAACCAGATAACATCTTCTACCTATTCTAAGCCTGAACATTCTCTTAATCTTAGCAATTAACAAATATTGATTTATTTGTTTCATTTTGTTTTTCTTTTCATTTTATGTTTTTTGGACCACATATAGGTTATTAATTTAAACTTAAATGTGTTTGTTTAATTTTATGTTTTATGCATTCCTGGAAGGTGTGTACTGTTTGAGAGCATATGATAATTTATATCAATGATGTTATAATGGGTATATCCTTTATTATTCTATCCAGCACTCTGTTTTTCAGATCTAATCATGTTTCTATGTGTGTATCTGATTTTTCTATTCTAACTGCTACATTCACAGTACTTCTCAAGGTGAATTTCACACATCATAGCTACTTAATTTCCTGATGATGGGCACCTGAAATACCCAACTCTACCTTCACAAGCATTTCCACAATACAGCCTTGAATACTTTATGAACATGTGTGAGAATTTCTCTCAGATAAATACCTAAGAATAAATTATCTGGGCCACTCATAAAGCATATCAGTAATTTTACATGGTAATGCCATGGTGCTCTCCCTTATGATAAAGCTAGGATATACTCCCACTAGCTCTACGTAGGGGTTTCTGTACCCTACATATACACCAACACTGGTATTAGCCAGCTTTCTAATTTTTGACAACTTGAGAGTATAAACTGAAAGCTTTTGTTTACATTGTTATTTCTGTCATTTCCAATGGACTTTAACATCATTTGATGTACATGTTAGCTTTAATGTGTTTGTGACCCATCAAGTCATATCCTTTGCTATTTTTTTGGTAGGGGAAGTGGTGCTTTGGAAAAATTATCTGAATATTCTAGATGTTAATTCATTGTGGATTTTAGAAATTGCAAATGTTCCTCCATTATTTTTGCTGTATAACCTTTGACCTTTGATTCTTCTTCATTGAACATAAATATTTAATAACGATATAATACAATTATATTTTCTTATGGTCCATAATTATGAAATTATGTTTCAAAATCCCTTAATTTCCTAGACAAAAGTAATCATTTTTACTTTTTATAAACTTTATTACTTCTAATAATTATGGTTGTGATCAATTTGGAGTTCACGGTACATATGGTGACATATTAATAAACAAATCTTTTCAATACTTTTAATTTGAAGTAGTTTATCATGTTTAGTTTAAGTACATGACCAAACTATTTTGATACTACTGCTTCAGAGGGTAAATGCTATTCTTTTTCTTGTCTTTTATAGTATTTCTATAAGGACTTCTCATGTTGCAATGTAAAACAATATTTTCTCTCTGAAATCATCTTTTCCTAGGGCTAAGTACTTGCTTTAGGAAGTGTCATGGAGCAGAGGAGAAAGGCCCTAATAGCAGGGCAGAAGGAGTTTAAAGAGCAGAGAGGTGATGAGCCATGGGCAAAAAGCCTTGCTTCCCCTAAGCACCATAGGTTACATGCCTTTGCTGTCACTAGTAGCCAGAAAAACCCAGAAATGTTTGGGATTTAACTTCCCACCCTCAGGGAGAAACAGCATGGTATTTTGAATAGGAGTAGAGGAAACACATATGGTTTATCATGTTGCTTGTTTTTATCAATTGTCCCCAACAAGATCTGATTCCCTGATATTATCTTGGTTACACTGGCCTGAAAGCCTGGCAATAGCTCCTGATTTCTGCACATAAGAGGCAGCTGATAAATGTTCCAGGTCAACCTAGGAGCTAGGCAGGAGCAGAACATGGAAGGCTTTCCTTCTACTTCTTCAGCTTATTCTCTTCCTGCTGCCTCCAAATTACCTGGTCCCAGTCCACAGTCATCAGCCTTTGAAAATTATCAGCTTAAGACAGCTGTTAGTCTTCCCAGGTGTTTCTCCTGAGATATTAGTTTCTGGAATCTATGGTTCTCTTCTTTTCCCATAACATATCCAAAGCTAAATTTAATGTGAAGGAGGCACAGCCAGTGCTAGTTTACTATCTAGAATGAAGATTGCCTTTCAAGCACTTCCCAGTAGAAAACACTTTCTGCTTATCTATATATTAATTCATGAAGTGACTAAACAATCTTATGTAAGAATAATTTAAGCATGCTTTCCCAATTTCAAACAAACTTGGCCCGTGATCAAGGTAATATAATCAAATATCTGACCAAATTTTCTATTACATATGTGATTTTCTGTCTGATGGACTTTGTATAGAAGACAGGGTACTGAGAATAAATTTCAGCCAAAGTTCTGAATTTCTCACTTTTATGGTGTTATAATAAGACCCTTATAAAAGTAATCTTTTTTAAGTAAAATTCATAGTTCCATAAAATAGCATCAGTATTTAAATTTTAGAAGTGCCATAAAAAGAAAAATGTTTGAAAAGGTATTATTGAAGGTGTAAATCGAAAACAGATTGTATACGCTGTCTGAGTTCCTGCAGTAGAGTTTGACCTCACATTTTATTTCATTTTAATGATATTCCTAGAAAAAGGCAGTATTAAATAATATAAAAGAAAAAGAGGTAACATCATATGACAAAAAAATGTACACAATATACATTTATTGTTACATTATACTGTGTATCAACTAATTAAAGGTAGATTTGGCTGTGTATAGAAGAAAAAATTCAACGTTTGCTTAAATGAGACAGAAGTTAGAAAAAATGAACATCATGTTACCAAAGCATCGACACAATATATATTTTTATTCCTTTAAACTCTTTATTAGTTTGAGGTAGGTTTGGCTGCATATAGAAGAAAAAATTAACAATGGCTTAAATGAAACAAAAAATCATTTCTCTCTTATATAAAAGCAATTTGGAGGTGAGCAGTGCAGAAATGTACTAAATTACAAGATCCAAGGTCCAATCTGTCTTCCCTTTCTCAAATGAACACATGGTCTTGATTTCTTACTGTTTCAACTGTCACATCTCAAGAAAGCCAAAACAAGAGGAAGGATTGAAAAAGTGACCTTTCCTCACTGAGTTAGATCCATTTATGCAATTTCCTGAGAAACCTGATACAAGATTTCCACTTCCACCTCAGTGGCCAGAACTTCATCACATGATTGTAACTAGCTGCAAGGGAGGCAGAGAAGCAAAATGTTTTTATTCTGTGTGGGCAAAGCTACACACCAAGCTTCTAGTACAAAAATACAACAGAGAGAATTAATTCCCATGTAAGAAACTAGTTATGTCTGCCACAAGCAGTAACATAAATGGTTTGATTCTTAAAACTTAAAAAACTAAAAACAGGGAGTGAGGTATATGTATACTCGAGTGCCCCTTCTGTGATTTTAGACAAACTAAATGATCAACACAGAGGTCATGAGGCTCTAATCACAGATGCTTCAAAGAAAATTCTATAGCTGATAAATGGCTGCATGCAAATTTAAAACAGAGCCATTTGCAGTGACCACTCAACTGGTTAATTTATCCAAATGACCACCCTCAATGACACAAAGCTCATATCTTCCTAGACCCCACACTGAAATCTGTAGAATGCTAGCAAATAGATTTCAAAATTGAAGAGTAGGATATATTACTAGGATTCTTATTTTATAATAATAAGAGGCTTTCTAAAGGTGAAAACCCAATAATATCCTAAAAACAGTCATGTAAGCTTTGAAAGGCAAAGGAGAAATATGTGATCTATTCTCTATTAGGAAAAATCTAAACTGCCTGTTTGTGACAATATTAATCTGATTTAAGTACCTCCCATAATCACAATTTCTACCATGAGAAAGAGAATTGATGATAAGGGTAAACAGTCTTGGTGACTAGCATCCTAAAATGAAGAGTAGGATAGATAATTAAAGATCAACTCAGACCAGTAAAAGATCAAATTGCATATAACATGTTTTCATAACTGAAAATGTTTGGTTAAAATAAAATAAATGAGTTTTCAGTTCCATTAAATTAAATCACTAATACAGTAATGAGAGATCAATAAACACACTTTAAAATGTAAGAATATTTTATAATGGTGGAAATCTTTTATGTTTCTTCTTATTTATTGGAATAAATTTGTCTATCTTATCCTGTCTAGTGTTTCCTTTCATCATAAACACAATTAGGTAGAATTTGAATTATATAGAGAAAAGAAAGCCTAAATTCAAAACAATCTATTTATATGAGTGATTTTAATACCTTTACTTGATCTTAGTTTTATATTTTTATCCTCGGTTTTTATCTTTTTCTTAACCCATTCCATGCAGGCTTTATTTTTTAGCATAGACATAGTGAAATTATTTGATATTCAACCTGAGAGTGTTAAAATGAAAAAAAAATCATCAGATTTATTCAATTTGTTGTTCTCTTGAAAACAGTAACCACTTGGTAACCCAGGTAAAACTAAGACTTAATCTCCATTCTTAAAAACTTAAAAATATTGACCAAAAATGCATTACATCTATGATGCAATGGGTATGAAATCTACACATACTTACATAATTTACATTATCATTTACTATGAGGTTAAATATTGTCATCAATCTTAGTTCAAAATAATGAATAACTTTGTTTGAATAAAAAATGAATGTATATGCTCTTACAGTAACTGGTTTTATTTCAGAATCAAAAGGCTTACCTTTCATGTCTATATATGTTAATTTGTGTATATATTTTAATCTTTGTAAGCTCCTTGGTCTTCATTTTTAATGCTAGCAATAAGAATATCTGCTATAATTACCTCATAGCATTTTAAAAATGAAATGAGCTAATATATTTAAAATAAATTGCTTTGTAGGATTCAGAAGAACATATAAATTTCAGCTATTGTTGTTCATCATGTTACTATTGTTATAGCCATTATTATTGGTAAGATTTTATTGATTATTATTTTTATTATAGCTATTAGTTGTCTTACAATTAAAATATTGTAGAAGGACATGTGTTAACCTTCAAATTCTTTTGAATATACTTGTTCTAATAGATATAAGGGAAAGAAATATCGCTAAAGAATTGCCCATTACGCACAAGTGGATGAGAAAGTAGAAGATGGATAAACAGAAAGTGGCAGAGTCTGATATTTTATTCAGTATTCAGTACATTCATCTAATTGTTTATTAATTTACTCTTCATACCCAGGAATTGTAGTCTTACTATAAATTTTAAAGTAAAAATATTTTGTAGTGATTCCCATATACTGCTTTGTTTCACCACATTTTAATGAGTGCTGTGTTAGAATTGGCTAAAAATCCACTGTTGTTAAAATTTATGTCATCTTGGATAATAAATATGCAAATTCAGCAGTAAAACTGTTTATGACATTATAAAGAAAAATTTGTGTATATTTTGTACAAGTTTCCCTAAAGTTCTGTGCTATGTTATTTTCACTCTCTGTCTTTCTGCTAGCTAGCTAACTCTAGATACACTGATCTACCTAACCCTTATTATATTTCATAAATAAAATAAACCCTTATATTTAACATCTTGTGAATGAAAACCTCCATTTATGTGAGGCCAACACAAATATATTTCAATGTGAGAAAAAAAAATCACTGTTCCTTTTGTCATTGGTTCTGATTACTGGAAATTTATTCTTAAGACAAAGCTAAGTTTCCTTTATTTAATACATTTATTATAATATCAATATTAAAAACTATGTATTCAATAGGAAAAAGACAAAGATTCCCACTCTCATCAGTTCTATTAAATGTAGTACTGGAAGTCCTAGACAGCAATTAGGCAAAGAAAATAAATAAAAGACATTTCTGATCAAGTGCGGTGATTCATGCCTGTAAACCCAACACTTTGGGAGGCCGAGGAGAGTGGATTGTTTGAGTTTCAGACCAGCCTTGGCAATGTAGTGACACCCTATTTCTACAAAAATGCAAAAATTAGCTGGGCATGGTGGTGCATGCCTATGGTCCCAGCTGCTTGAGAGGCTGAGATGGGAGGATTGCTTGAGCCCAGGAAGTGGAGGTTGCAGTGAGCCATGATGGCACCACTGCACTCTAGCCTGGGCAACAGAGTGAGACCCTGTCTCTCTATCTCTCTTTGTCACACACACACACACACACACACACACACACAAACACATTTCCAATTTCCCCCCCCACACACACTTCCAAAACACATGCACACACACACACGCATTTCCAAATCAGAAAGAAAGAAGGAAAGTTGTCTCTATTTGCAGATAATATGATTTTATATATAGCAAACCCTGAAGACCCTACCAAACTATTGTTAGAACTAATAGATGAATTCAATAAAGTTGCAGATACAAAATCAACACTAAAAAAACTAGTTGCATTTCTATACACTAATGATGAATTTTCTGTAAAATTAAGCAATTACTTAATTACTTAAACAATTATATAAAAAAAAATTAGAAATGCACTTAACCTAGGAAGTAAGTGTGTTCTTATTGGCTAAGGTAATTTGGAATATCTTTAAAGTAGACTCTTTTCTAAAACTTTGCTTTGAAAATGGAAAATATTTTGCAAACCTCACAATATTTAAAAATATATGGAAGTTATTATATTATTTAAATCTGAGTCAAGCCTTTATTTGAGGAAAATAATAAAACTATCATAAGAGACCGAAAGAAGCCAACTGTACACCCACTGGTTTATTGCTTCTATAAAGTCTAATGACTTTTCCTATTAAGAATTAGCATATATCAAATTTATATAGCCCTCTGTCATTATCAATGATGGCATACCAGGTGTTCACAGTTTATCACTGCCATAATGTTCCAATGATATATGTGAAAATATGCATTTTAAAACTTTGTCTACATAGGTTGAATTTTAAAATTCTAATTTTAAAGTCATATGTGTGTATGCATGTAATTTTTAAATTCATATGCGTGTATATGTGTATGTGTCCGTGTATATGTGTTTCACTATTGTGCCAAGATATATATTTGTGTCTAATTTAAGGTCAGAAGAATATTTTAAGTATGAACAATGATTTGGTGCCATGTTGTGGTATGTTTTTTGTAGTTATTTATAAGACTTCTAGTATGTTCTTTATTTCAGTTTAATATCTATAAAACTAAATCAAGACTTAAATACTTGATAAACACAATGAAATATGTTTGCATATTTTGACATTTTCCATCATTATCCTTATTTCATATGGATTACTTCATAATTTCTAACAAATTTAGTAAATAACATTTTTTAAATTTTCATTTAATTTCTCTTCAAAACACTAGCAAAATATGTCTGTGTTGTTATATGTGTGTGTGACTGTGCGGTGTGTAGAGGTGTAAATATACCTAGAGCAAATGAAATAAATCATAGACATAACAAAATAATTCAGGAGAATATGTGACTCAAAATTCAAGACTGAAACACAAGGACAGCTTCTTTTAAGTGACTAGAAATTTAAGTATAAATGGTAACAGCTATATGTTGGCAAAGCTCATAGAAAGACTTTACTCAATCAAATTTGGATCCAAAGGTTTCTGTGATTCAGGTTTGGATTGGAATATATTCCTCACAGATGAAAAAATGTAAAATAATAGTCATCCTTCACTGATTTTCACTCGCTAGGCAACCAGTTCCTAAATTAGAATGTAACACCCTTTGCTATATCTCATTCTTTCCAGGTTACTTTTGTGGCTCTATTCATGAGCCCTATTTTAATAATACTATTTTTACAGGAGCCAAAGAATAAATAATAATTTCCTCAATATTCCCCAAGTAATGAGTGCCAGGAGTCATGACTTTTAAGCAGGTATGACATGGAAAATCAGAATAAACTTTTGAAAATACATTTAATTCAATTCTATAAATATAAATCATTCAAAATCTGGCCACAATCTTAGGAATACACAAGTAAAATCCTAGTTATTTTTTCCCTAAAATGTCACATTGTAATAGATCTAACATTGCATATATTTCTAATGTGATGAAATGTTGATATATATTTTCTACAGTGCAAACTACAGTTCTAAAATTTTTCAAAGATAGTACATGTATTATGTTTTCTATAATACTTATACCATCATTATAGTTTTACCTTTTATATCTCATATTCTATTTTAATTATGGAATGGTATTATTACATATCCCTGAAAAAAATATTAAAATGTGCTATGGGAAAATTTAAAAAAGACATATTAAACCTCGTTATATAGTAGCAGGGACCCGGGAAAGTTCCTTGGAAGGAGTAAGGTTCATCATTCAGAAGTCAACCTATTTAACACAGAGATAATGATTCAACTTTACTTCAGAGAATTTAAATCTGCAGCCACCCTCTCATAGTTTGAATGTGGCTGGTGACTATTTTTTAATAGAAGCAAGAACTAGCTGACACAACTCAAGTTTTGTTTCTCTCACATACTGTTTGAAAATGGTTAGATTTATCTAATATAACAAAAATCAGAGTATTATACTGAAAAAACTGCATTCCAGCTTTCCTTAAAATTGTGAGCATGTGGCCACACCAAGCCCTCAATTTTATTAGCATCATTTGGCTAAGTCACATCTGTTTCCATTTGCCCACCTTGTCCACATCACGCATTTCACTCTCCTGACTGGGCAAATTAGTTATTTGCACTTTTACTCCTGCTTGAGAAATGTAAGAAGTGTTTGCCTCCCTCGTTCTACATGAAGTGGCATATTCCTTTCTGGAAAGAGGAAATTATTTTCCAGAAAAATAAACAGAAAGTGAAAATAGCCTTATTCAAGCAAATTGGCAGAGAATAAATTTAACACACTTATTTGTAAATTCTAAATCTTTAAGCTAAGAATCCCATAGTAACTTGACCATAAATAGTTTAATGAGGGTAGCAGAGTTGGTTGTAAACCCTAAAAAATCTGCTTAGAGAGTGTGGAGGTAGAAGGAAAATGAAATGTATGAAGTGTCTGTTAAAATCGAGTTAGGTGTAATCATCAAAGAGTTTAATATGATTGGCCTCAGTTTATATTCCCACAGTGGAAACAGGAAGCAAACTCAGAGTTACCCAACCTTAAAAGTCTCGGCACTCTACCTATTATTCTTTCTACTTTACCAATTATTTTCCATGACTGGCATGCTGTTTATCAGATGGAAGATACAAAAGAAAAATAAGGCAGAAGTTTTTAAAATCCTCAGTAATTCATTATATCTTGACTCCCATGGTATGAAGGACATTGTCTCCAATTTTTTATGAATTACCTATTTTTAAAATTTTATTTGTAATGTCTGTGAGTATGTAGTAGGTTTATGTATTTATGGGGCACATGAAGTATTCTCATACAGGAAGACTGCATAATAATCACATCATGTTAAGGGGGGTATCCATCACTTCAAGTATTTATTATTTCTTGGTGTTACAAACATTCCAATTTTACTCTTTTAGTTATTTTTAAATGTACAATAAATTATCGTTGACTGTAGTCACCTTGTTGTGTGATCAAATGCCAGATCTTACTCATTTTATCGAACAACAATTTTGTTTTCATTAACCATTTTCATTTCTTCCTCCCCTTCAAACTACCTGTCCCAGCATCTGGTTAGCTAGTATTCTACTCTCTATCTTCATAAGTTCCATTGTTTTAATTTGTAGCACCCACAAAAGAGTGAAAACATGCAAAGTTTGCCTTTCTGTGCCTGGCTTATTTCACTTAATATAATGACCTAATATAATGACCTCGAGTTTCATTCATGTTATTGCAAATGTCAGAATCTCATTCTTTGTACGGTAGAATAGTACTTTATTGTGTATATCTACCACATTTTCTTTATCAATTACTTTGCTGAACACTTACCTTGCTTCCAAATTTTGGCTATTATGAATAGTGCTGCAATAAACATGGAAGTTCAGATACCTCTTCAACATACTGATTTCCTTTCTTTTGGGTATATACCTAAAAATGGGATTTCTGGATCATATGATAGTTCTATTTTTAGTTTTTTGAGGAATCTCCATACTGTTCACCACAGTGGTTGTACTAATACACATTGCTACCAACAGTGTATGATAGTTCCCTTTTCTCCACATCCTCAGCATTTGTTATTGCTTATATTTTGAATAAAATCCATTTTAACTGAGTAAGATGATATCTCATTGTAGTTTCGATTTGCATTTCTGATGATCAATCATGTTGAGCATCTTTTCATATACCCATTTGTCATTTGT
This sequence comes from Rhinopithecus roxellana, assembly GCF_007565055.1. NCBI lineage: Eukaryota > Metazoa > Chordata > Mammalia > Primates > Cercopithecidae > Rhinopithecus > Rhinopithecus roxellana. Next base: position 195,169,953 of record NC_044550.1, read on the forward strand.
CTGTGTTTTTTTGAGAAATGTCTATTCAGATCTTTTGCCCATTTTTAAATCAGATTATTTGATTTTTCCTATTGAGTTGTTTGAGCTCCTTATATATTTTGAACATTAATCTCCTGTCAAATGAATAGTTTGCAAACATTTTCTCCCATTCTGTGGGTTGTTAATTCACATTGCTGATTGTTTCCTTTGCTATGCATTAGGTTTCTAACTTAATGTGATCCTGTTTTTCCAGTTTTCTTTTGGTTGCCTGTGCTTATGCGGCATTACCCAAGAAATCTTTGCCCAGTCCAGTGTCCTGGAGAGTTTCCCCAGTGTTTAGTAGTTTCACAGTTTGAGGTCTTAGATTTAAGTCTGCAATGCATTTTGATTTGATCTTTTCATATGGTGAGAGATAGTGGTCTAGTTTCATTCTTCTGCATATGGATATCCAGTTTTCCCAGCACAATTTGTTGAAAAGATTGTCCTTTCCCCAATATATGTTCTTACCAACTTTGTCAGAAATGAATTCACTGTAGATGTAAGAATGTGATTCTGGGTTCTTTATTCTGTTCCATTGGTCTGTGTGTCTGTTTTTACACTGTTACCATGCTATTTTACTTATTATAGCTCTATAATATTCCTTGAAGTCAGGTAACATGATTCTTCCAGTCTTGCTCATTTTCCTCGGAATGGTTTTAGTTACTCTGGGTCTTTCGTGGTTCCATATAACTTTTAGAATTTTTTTTCTATTTATGTAAAGAACGTCATTGGTATTTTGGTAGGGACTGCATTGAATCTGTAGATAGCTTTGAGAACTGTGGACATTTTAGCAATATGGATTCTTCCAATCACAAAACGTGCAATATTTTTCTATTTATTTTGTCTGTGTCATCTTCAAGTTCTTTCAGCAATGTTTTAGTTTTCATGATAGAGATCTTTCACTTCTTTGGTCAAATTTGTTTCTGGGTCATTTTAATTTTGTTTGTAGCTATTGTAAATGAGATTACTTTCTTGATTTCTTTCTCAGGTTGTTCACTGTTGGCATATAGAACTGCTATTCATTTTTGCATATTGATTTTGTATCAGTATTTGTATCAGATTTGTTTATCAGTTCTAATAGTTTTATGTGTGTGTGTGTGTGTGTGTGTGTGTGTGTGTGTGTGTGGAGTCCTTAGGTTCTTCCAAATATAAGATCATACCATCTGCAAACATGAATAATTTGACTTCTTCCTTTCCGATTTGGATGCCCTGTATGTCTTTCTCTTGTCTGATCACTCTTGCTAGGACTTCCTGTACGATGTTGAATAATAGTGGTGAAAGTGGGAATCCTTGTCATTTTCCATGACTTAAAGGAAAGACTTTTCATTTTTCCCTGTTCAGTACGATACTAGCTGTGGGTCTGAGGTATGTCCCTTCTAAACCCCATTTTTTTCAGGGTTTTTATCATGAAGGGATGTTGCATTTTATCAAATTTTTTTCAGCATCAATTGAAATGATCACATGGTTTTTTTTCCTCCATTCTGTTGATTGTGATGTACCATGTTGATTGATTTGTATATGTCGAACCATTGTTGTATCCCTTTGATGAATTCCACTTGTTCACAACGGATGATATTTTACGTGTGCTGTTGAGTTCAGTTTGCTAGTATTTTGGTGAGTATTTCTGCATCAAATTTCATCAGAGATATTGGCCTGTAGTTTCCTTTTTTTTTTTTATGTGTCTTTGTCTGGTTTTGCTGCTAAGGTAGTACTGGCCTTGTAGAATGAGTTTGAAAGTATTCCCTCCTCCTCTGTTTTTCTGTTTTTTTTGTTTTTGTTTTTGTTTTGTTTTTTTGGAATAATTTGAATGCGTTTGGTATTAGTTCTTTAAATGTTTGATAAAAGTCAGCAGTGAAGTCATTAGGTCTGGGCTTTTCTCTACTGCAAGACATTTCAATCATAGCTTTGTTCTTGTCTCTTGTTATTGGTCTATTCTGCTTTTGGATTCCTCCATAGTTCAATCTCGTTAGGTTGTATGTGTCTGGGAATTCATCAGTTTCTTCTAGGTTTTCCAATTTATTGGCATATAATTGTTGCTAGTAGTCTTTAATGATCCATTGAATTTCTTCAGTGTCAGCTGTAATATCTCCTTTTTCATCTCTGATTTTATTCATTTGGATCCTCTTTTCTTGTATATTTTTAAAATTTTAACCAATCAGCCACATATACTGAATGGATCCTCTCTTTTTTTCATAGTCTGGCTAAAAGTTTGTCAATGTTGTTTAACTTCTTGAAAAATCAGTTTTTCATCTAATTGATGTTTTGTATTTTTTGTTTTCAATTCCACTTATTTCTGCTCTGATCTTCTTTATTTCTTTTCTTCTGCTAATTTTGGGTTTTGTTTGCTCTTGTTTCACTAGTTAAGATGTATCATTAGGCTGTTTAAAGTTTTTATACTTTTTTGATGCAGGTTATTATTGCTATAAACTTTCTTCTCAGTATTGCTTTTGCTGTATTCCAAAGGTTTTGGTATGTTTACATTTTCCATTGTTTCAATACATTTTAACATTTCCTCAATTTCTTTATGGACTTGCTGGATTTCATTCTTCATTCTCCTGATATAATGTTTCACATTGATACGTTAATTTATAGCTACTTGTGGCAATAGCAAGCAGTTTCAAGAGATGAGTACATAGCTCAAAGCCAGGTAAGTAGGACATGAGTGCAGTCTCATTTTAATACTTCTCTGGGCCTGACAATAAAAAGGGTTTGCATTACTCAGACTACAGTGCTTTTCTTTTCTCCTTAGAGAAGAATAGCATACTGCTTAAATTCAGGAACATATTATTTAATTTCACATGTTTTTATAGTTTCCAAAATTGTTCTTGTTATTGATTTTTAGTTTTACTCCTTTTGGTCAGAAAAGATGCTTGCCATGATTTTCAATTATTTTTCAATTTTTAAGACTTGTTTTGTGAAATAACATAAAATCTACTACTTGAGAATGATCCATGTGTTGAGGAGAAGAATGTGTATTCTGCAGCCTTTGGATGAAATGTTCTGTGAATATCTATCAGGTCCATTTGGTCTAGAGTGCAGATTAAGTCTGATGTTTCTTTGTTATTTTTATGTCTGGTTAATCTGTACAATGCCGAAAGTAGGGCGCTGATGTTTCCAGCTACTATTCTACTAGAATCCATCTCTCTCTTTAACTCTAATAATATTTGCTTTATATATCTTGGTGCTCCAGTGTTAGGTGTATATATTTTTTAAATTGTCATATTCTCTTGCTGTATTGACCATTTATCATTATAGAATAACCTTCTTTTTGTCTTTTTATGCTTTTTGTCTTAAAATTTATTATATCTGATATTATATCTACTCCTACTTTTTTTTGTTTTCATTTGCATCTAATATGTTTCCCTATACCTTTACTTTAGTGGTTTTGTATCTTTATGGATAAAGTGTATTTCTTCTAGGCAGAAGATAGTTGGAGTTTGCTTTGTCTGTTCAGCCACTCTAAGTCTTTTGATTGGAGAATTTTATTATTGATAAGGAAGGATTTACTATAGCCATTTTTTTTTTCCCGTTGTTCTGTGGCCTTCTTTTCCTTCCTTCTTTCCTTCATTCCTTTCTCTCTTCCTTTGTGTGAAAGTGGTTTTCTTTGGTAGTGTGTTTTAATTTCTTGCTTTTAATTTTTTTTGTGTTTCTACTGTAGATTTTTTGATTTGAGGTTACCACGAGACTTGCAAATAAAATCTTATAACCCATTATTTAAATTAATGACAACTTAAATGTACTATTTTAGGATATAACTTTTTTTTTTCCTTCAGCACTTTAAATATGTCATGCCACTTTCTCCTGCCCTGTAAAGTGTCACTAAGAAGTCTGCACCAGATGTATTGGAGCTCTATTGTATGTTACTTGTTTCTTTTCTCTTTCTGCTTTTAGGATCCTTTCTTTATCTTTGACCTTTGACTTTTGGGAGTTTGATTATTTAATGTCTTAAGGTAGTCTTATTTGTGTTAAATCTACTTGTTGTTCATTACTTCTTGAATATCAATATCTTTCTGGGTTTATAAAGTTCTTTGTTATTATCTCTTTGAATAACTTTCTACCCAAATCTCTTTCTCTACCTCCTCTTTAAGGTCAACAATTCTTAGATTGGTCTTTTTGAGGCTATTTTCTACTTCTTTTATTGTTTTTTCTTTTGTCTTCCCTGTGTATTTTCATGAAAAAATGTATTTCCCTGTGTATTTTCAAATTTTTAACTGATGATTTCTTATGTTTGATTAATTATACTAATGAGAGACTCTAATGCATTCTTATTTTTTCAGTTGAATGTTTTAGCTCCAGAATTTCTGCTTGCTTTTAAAAATATATTTCAATCACTTTATTTACCTGACAAGGTTCTACATTCCTTCTCTATATTATCTTGAATTTAATTGAGTTTCTTCAAAGCAGGTATTTTGAATTCTCTGTCTGAAAGCTTGCATATCTCTGTCATTCTGAGATTGGTTACTTGTTCCTTATTTAGTTTGTTTGGTGAGGTCATGTTTTCCTAGAAAGTCCCGATACTTGTGGATGTTCATCAATGTCTGGGCATTTACGAGTTAAACATTTATTCTGTTCTTTGCAGGCCAGGCTTTCTTGTACCTGTCCTTCTTGAGAAGCCTTTCTAAGTATTCAAAGAGAAGTGAATGTTGTAATCTAAGTCTGGTCACTGCAGCCATATCTGCATTGGGAACAGCATCAACTCTGTAATGGTGTTACTCTCACAGATTTGTAGAGACGCCTTGGTGATCTTGGGTAAGGTCCATGAGATGTCCCTGGATTACCAGGCAAGTTCTCTTGTTTCCTTCCTTTACTTTCCTCCAAATAGTCTCTCTCTCTCTCTCTCTCTCTCTCTCTCTCTCTCTCTCTTTCTCTCTCTCTTGCTGCTGAGCTGCTTGGAGTCGGAGACAGGATAATGAAAGTGTTCCCATGGCCACCACCATTGGAATTGTGCTGGGTCACATCTGCAGCCAGCACAGTACTGGATCTCACCCGAGGCCTGTGGCAACTGTTGCCAGCTACCACTGATATTTATTCAAAGGTTAAGGACTCTTAAGTCAGAATTCTGCCAGGCCTGTGTTTTTTCCTTCAGGGCAGTAGATTCCCTTCTGGCCAGGTGGGGTCTAGAAATGTCATCCAGAAGCTAGGGCCTGGAGTTGGGAACTTTCATAATCTACTTGGTGCTTTATTCTACTATGGCTGAGCTGGTATTCAAGTTGCATGGTAAAGTCATTTTTACTCTTCCTTCTCCTTTCCTCAAGTGGAAGGAGTCTCTCCCTGTGCCCACTACAGCTGGGAATGCTCTCAGTCACACCTGAAGGCAGCAAAGCACTGGGTCTTCCCTGAGACCCATGGTGACTACTGCCTGACTATCAGTGATATTTATTCAATGCCCAAAGGCTAAAGTTAACAGGTAATACATTCTGCTAGGACTGGTTCCTTCCCTTCAGGGCAGTGGGTTCCCTTCTGGCCTAAGGTGTGTCTGGAAATGTCAACCAAGAACTATGGCCTAGAATAAGAGCTACATGTCTCTGTTTCATGCTTTATTTTACTATGGCTGAACTGGTCTCCAAGTTGCAAGACAAAGTTCTCTCTATTCTTCCTTCTCCTTTCTTTAAGTAGAAAGATTCTCTCCAAGAGCTTCAAGCTGTGCTGGCTGGTATTGGAGGAGAGGTGACATAAGCACTCCTCTAGTCACCCCAGCTTGTGTCTCAGTAGGTTGTGTGCACCCCGAGTCCACTTGCTCCAAGCAGAGCATGGCCCCAAGGCTTGCCCTGGAATTGCTGTCCTTGTGGCCTAGACTGCCACTCAAATTTATTTAGGACCCCAGAGAACTCTAGCCTATAGTAGTGGGGCTAGCCAGAACTCAGGTTCTGACTGCTGGGATAGATGATTCCCCTCTGGCTAGGGCTGATATAAGTGCTCCTTCTCTAGGTAATAGGGCAAAATTCTGCCCTATTTGCTTTCCACTGTGACAGGGCAACACTGAGTGCCAATCTGGAGTCCCATATTATTGCACTATCCTTCCCCCAAACACACATGGTATTGCCAGGGGATAGAGGAGGGGTGCTGTAGGCAATTCAAGGCTGTCTTTTTATCCTCTTCAGTACCTCTTTCCTTAAAATGTTATTAAAACCAGGTACTGTGATGACTTACTTGATTTTTGGTTCTTATAAAGGTGACCTTTTTAATGGATAGTTGTTCAATTTGGTGTTCTGTTTGGGGAATGATCACCGGAGGGTTTTTTTCAGCCATCTTGCTCTGCCTCCTCAGATCTGGATTACCTATATTTGATTTTTTATGCTTCCATTAGTCATGGACGTTTCATTTTGTTCCTAAACTTAATTCTCCTATCACCAAAAGGCTGTTGTTGTTTGCTTTTAGCATAACTTCCTGCCAAACCTATCTTTCAGGTATTATACACTAGACTTTTCTCCCTGATTTTTTTTCTGCACTGGCTAGCCAACAGTTAATTTCCTACCAAAACTGTAGTTTATATCAGTACCTAAGAACTTGCCTAAACATTTTGTATCATATTATAAACTATTTATTCCCAAGTTCATAACTGTATTTTAAAATGTATTTTATTTTTTCAATATATCATAGCTCTTATAATTTCCAAAAATGTATCTAGTATCCAACTAAAACATGTCAATTAGAAAGAAATTTGTGAATTATCAAGATACTACTCACTAATGCAAGAAAACTCAAAGCCCAAAGCCACATTTTTCTATTATTTTTCTCTTAAAAGAGAAGAGTCTGAATTAATTTAGATTTAGGTTTATACAACACATATTCTGCTTTAAAGGTATTGTCTTTTATTTCCTAATAAACAAAGTTATCTTTAAATATTTCAAAAAATGTTAATTTGTGTTCCTCAAATATAGGGGTTTTGGCCATAAAGTAAAAATTTCTACCAAGTATTTCTTATTCTAAATCCAAAATGATGTAGCAGATATTGTCATTTTCTTCTTTAATTTAAATGATATGAAACAAGATTTCTATCACATAGATATGTATTAATTTTTCTTTCCTACCCCTTCTAAAGTCTACCTAAACACATTACTGAGTGAACTTGACTCATTTTTACCATATTTTAAACATAATTCCAATGGATTCATTCAGCATAGTTAAGGGGATTCAATAAAAGAAATATTTGATTAAATCAAAATGCCAGACCACCTCCATAATGCTTTCTGACAATCCAAGTTTTAAAAAAGATCTCATAAATGAGTGTTCTTATATAGTAGAATTATCCTTTTACGATTTCACTTTCTGAAGTTACATCATTGTATCACTTGTGTTTAAAGCCATAAAAGAGTAGGTTTGGGTATTGAAACATGATATGCAATGTATATTGTTTCTAAGAGAGGTCGATATATTAAATATACATTGGAAAAAAAGAAGTGTACAAGATACGTTTTCTTAGAAGGACTAAGGAGAAATACACCTAGTGTATATTTTCTAGCCTTATTACATTTTGGAGTTTTTATTTCCTCCATTATTCGATGATCCCAGATAGGTATCTAAACATAAGGAAGGCAGTCTGTTTTCACAGCTGCTCTTACAAAGTTATACCTATGTACTGTAGACCACACAGGAGGAGCACAGTTGCTCAACTATTAAAGTATCACCAAAAGACAGTTTACTTAAATTGATTTAATTGCAGCACTGTGTGATAATTTCTGTGTACATATGTACATCAATAGTGTATATATTAGTAAATGGAATTTATTTTGAAGCATTGTGTTTCAGAACCACATGAAAGAAACAGTACATAATAGCATTATAAAATAATTAAAATGTCATGGCCCAGAAAATAAAAAGGTAATTTATTTTATAAATCGTACCTGATAATACACTGGCCATGCCATCTCAAACACATTTTAATATAAGAAAGAAATAAGTACAAGTAAAGGCAGCACTGTCATCAAAAAAGATTATGTTCTGCTTGCCAAAGTAATTTCTCAGTACACTCAAGTAAATCCTACAATTTTCTATGTATTATTTAGCTGAGATTATCACATTTTATAGCTATATCTATCTATATGTATATCTATCTATATTATATATATGAAACACACACATACACTTCCCTCATAACCAAAATCTTGTCGTTTATCAATAGAAAAAAGTGAGATGGAAGAAACAAAAAGCAACATAAGTATTGAACCTAATACTCTCATACAACGATCATCTCTTAAGTCAATGTCCACCCCTGTGATCAATGATGTCTTCAAATCATATATAGCCTTTGAACCAGCATCCCCCGTCTTCAGGAAAAGAAGATATTTAAAGGTGCAATGTATCATGTTCTATCATTTTTTAAACTTTTAAGCTGAGAATATGAAAGTGAAGATTTGATATTTCCATACATTATTTGCTTTATTGAAGCCTCTCTTTAAAATGGCTTTTAAGAAAAAAAGATGTTAATTGATTAGTAGCTCTGAAATATAAAAACATAAAAATTAACACCTTTTCCTCTAACAATTTTATTGAGTGTTAAGACTGATTTACAGATTTACTTAATTTCACATATAATTGAGGCCAAACCACTAAAAAGAAAAATATCAAGTCAGTTATTAATGCCAGATTGCTTCCAATAATCCTCAAAGATGATTTGGACTAGAAATGTGCAGCCAGACCCTGTTACTTTTTAATTAAGTGCCACATTAAAGCTCCTAGATCCCAGTCAATTATAATAAGATAAAGTTTCTCCCAGAATCTAACTTCCTTTTATGGATCATTTCTTCCTACATGCAATTTATTTTTAACTTATAGACTTTTAAGATGCCTGATACTAATGATGTTTATTTTTAATAAAATAATAATGATTATATGTTATATTTTTACCCCTTTTAAAGCATTTTAAATATACTAATGTTTAATTTGCAGAGCTAAACTATGAAATCGATGAAATTAAAGTTAGATATTTAAAGATGAGAAAATGAATTCACAGTGAGCTTAGGTTCCTTCTCAAAATCATGTTGCTGGTAAACTGGCAGAGTAATAACCTCAACCCAATAGACTGGCCTCTGAGCCTCTCCTCATAAACAAACTGTTAATACTTCCTCTCTGCTTAGTGTCCATTCTTCCTTTTAAAACCCAACCAAAGATAATGCTAACTGTAGTCTACAAAGTAAAGCTATTTGATCCATCTATATTTACCCTGAACATCAAAAAGATTCTGAGTGAGCATAGATTTTTATGAAAAATAAAATGTTCTGCTTCATGTCTCAAAATAAATATAAAAGATTAGGCCAACCAAAGATTTGGAGCAACATGCTAAGTCTCTATTTGAATCTAGAGGAGTTTACCAAAAATATTTTCAGGCAAAACAAAAAATGATAAATATAAAATAGAGAAAAATAATAGGTAAAAAAGATAAATATTCCCCTAAAACAGGTTTATGGGATACTATTAATATCTTTCAGACCTGAAAACTATGTAATGATAATATTTAAGATGGCACATGTAGTGAGCATGACATTTTATAGTTTTTAAACTTTATTCACACACTGACAGTTGAGCCTCATAGTTTCATATTGTGGGAGAATCAGGGTAAGCTTTCTTATACAGGTAAGAAAGTAAATATAGAAAGTGTAGTTTGTCCATGGTCTGATAGTTACTTGGTAATACATTTTATGGCTTTTATCATGATACTTTTTCAAATAAACGTACTTAAAAATAGAATCTCATAAACTTTCAGAAAATGTATGAATTACTAAACATAAACTGGGAAAAAATAAGTAGTAGAGCTTCAGTCATAAACATCATTCGTTTCCATTTTAATTCTAACAAAAAATTTTTAGATGCTTGTACTTCAGAAATATGCAATATTTTCCAAGCTAACTTTCACCAGTATTTAATTTTAATTTTATCTCTAGCATCACCTTTCGTCTTTGTCTAACATAGTCATTCTAACTACACTCAACTTTATACAAAGACTTCTATCTTTAGAGTTGAAAGCAACAGAATATTGGTTGGCCTGAATGAAAAAATCTGCATGCTTGAATTTTTCACTTTCTTCTTGGATGTTTTAATGTGACATAGACATAATTGTATCCAAGGACATGGCAATATTTTTTATTTTAAATAATTGATATTTTTTGGAGGTCAATTATTCAATTCTTGAGAGATCATTTTTTAGTTCTTTTTTTCCCTTTTTGGCTAAATACAAGGGACGTTTATATTTTCATTAAGTTAAGGCATACTTTAATTGCAAAAATTATTTTTCATTTATTTTGGATATGTCAAGATTACTCGTGGGTGTTATGCAAATGAAAGTTTGCAAAATTAGCGCTTTAGTTTTTGAGTTATTGAGATAAAATGTACCTACAAAGAAAAGCAGGAATTGCAAATGTCTATTCTGATAAATTTTGACAAATATATATATACTAAAGTAATTGTTTAAGATAGATAACTTTTCTATCACACCAGGAAATTCCCTTTCCTTATTTTCAATCTCTATTGCCTATCATCAGTTCAGTTCTATCACTATTGATTTCTAACATCATATATGATTCTTGAATTTATAACTGATCCTTTTAAAATTACTATTTATGTGTAGTGTGAAGTAGGAGTAGACTAGCAGTTTTTCCCCATTAATTTTTTGTTTGTTTTTAAAGGACCATGTGTTAAAAAGACTTTTCTTTCTCTTCTGAATTGACCTGGTGCCTAAGCCAAAAATGTTTACATTTATAAAATCCCTATTTATTTTATTGAACTATTTGTTTACTATTATGCCAAAAATATACTCTCTTCATGACTATAGCTTTATAATAACTCCTGAAATCAGGCAATATAGTTCCTCCAACATTGATACTGTATTTTATGAATATTTGAATGATTATTGGTACTATACATTGGCACACGTATTGTAGAATATGCTTGAGAAAATGTACTGAAAAACCTGTTGAATAGCTTCAGAATTTTAGTTTTCAAAATGAGAAGAGTTCTGTAGATAAATGATGGTGATGCTGGCACAAAAATATAAGTATACTTAATGCTATTGAACAGTACACTTGAAAAATGGCACATTTTAAGTTTTATGCATTTTGCCACACTTTGAAATATGGCTAAATGAATGAATGATGGCTAAACAAAATGTAGGCCATCCATTCAATGGAATATTTTCTGCCATAAAGAGGAATGAAGTGCTGATATATGCTACAACATTGATAAACCTTCACAAAAATTATGCTAAGTGAAAGAAATCAGACACAAAAGGACACATAGTGCATAATTCCATTTATATAAAATGTTCAGAATAGGCAACTTTATAGAGACAAAGTAGAGTTGCGGTTGCCAGAGACTGGGAGAAGAAAGGAACTGAGAGTAACTACTAACAGGTATAGGATGTTTCTGAGGGGTTATGAAAATGTTTTGGAATTGTATGGTGGTGATGGTTACACCTCCATGTGAATATAAGAAAAAAAACCGAAGTATACACTTTAAAATTGGGAAATTTATGTTATGTAGAATTTTTTGTTATATGATTTAGTTTTCATTTATAAAATAAATGAATAAAAGAAAGAAAAAAATTTAATTTGGATTGATTTGAATATTTACATCAATATGAAAATAATGTTTCATTCATTTTCAGTGTACAAGTTTTGCACACACCTTGTAAATCAAATCTTAGAATTTTACGTTTTTGATATGCTTTAAAAGTGGCATTTTAAAAATTATTTGCATTTTCTTAGAATACAAAAATAAAATTGATTATTGTTTATTTGCCGTTTATCTTATGAGCTTGCTAATTCTACTTACTAATTCTAGTCCATTTGATGAGCAAGGGGGAGTGAAAAATTCCCCAAAATTTTCTTGTGCAACAGTGCATACATAGTCTGTGTATAAAAAGATGCTAACTTTTCTTTTCACTTATTAACTAGGATATAACTTTGAATACAACATTTAATAGGATGGCAAGAGCAGACATTCTTCAGAGAAAGAATTCAATATTTCACCCTTATGATAATGTTGCTGTTGTATTTCATAGATAGAATTTGTGACATTAATTAAATGACCTACTATTTCCAGTTTCCTGAGAGTGTTTAGAAAAAGTGTGTGTTGAATGTTATCAAATGTGCTGTCTTCATCTATTGAAATGATGTTATTTTTTTCTCATTCATGTATACATTTATATTAATTTATTTTCAAATAAAAATCCAGCTCTGCATTCTTGAAATAAACTCAAACTGGTTTTGACGAAAATGCTAACATTTTATTAAGGCTATTTGTTTTCTTATTTACAAAGAATGTTAATTTGTCATTTTTATGACATTATCTAAATTTATGTTTATCATTTTATCTCTTGGTCACATAATCGTGTCTACATATGATTTTTAATTTGTGTTCGTGTGTGTGTGTGTGTGTTTAGTAGAGACGGGGTTTCTCCGTGTTAGCCAGGATGGTCTCAATCTCCTGACCTCGTGATCCGCCCGCCTCGGCCTCCCAAAGTGCTGGGATTACAGGCGTGGGCCACCACGTCCGACCCTACATATGTTTTTATATAGAAATGAGCATGTATTTGGGTTTTTTTGTTGTTGTTGTTGGATTGTCAGTTTCAGTGAATTTATTAGTTTATAATTGGAACTAGAGCAGTTCTTTCCTTAACACATGGATGAGTCTTTAACAGTCATAGAATTAGAGTCTGGTAAAACACATGTCATCTATAAGGCTGCTTCCTTACTTTCCAAGATTTATTGTGAAAGATTATGATGTGGAACCCTAGACAAAGAAGCATATTCTTGTCTGGTTTGAATTTTGTCAACAGTGGAGCAGGAAAGTGTGAATTAATTAAGTCACAAGAGCTTACACATCCCCAGTATCTTTGAAACAACCCTTATTCTTTGCTGTCAGAAGAGGAACAACTGCTCTGCCTGCAGGTCTTAGCAGGTGCATCAGTAATGACCTGAATCAGAATGTGTCTCTTGTGATGCTCACGATTGCTCAAAAAAGAGGTCCCAACCTCCCCCGGCTCTTTTCAGGGAAAGAGGGCATTTTGGGACATGGAACCTGGTCCCAAAGATAGCATTCAAGAATTAAGTCTTTTTTTTTTCCGAGTCTGGATGGAGAGGGGTGTGGCCTGAGAGCTGTAGTTTGTGGAACAACTGGAAGGCCTTGTGATGTGGGCATAGATGGCTTGGGACTAGCCTAACTGGTTGGACCCACTGCTGGGGACCAGATGCCAAAAGGAGACCTGCTAGGTCAGAATAGTGGGAGCTTTTTCATCCCATGGCAAACTGTTGGGCTAAAAACCCCAGCCACCCTTCTTCACCTGAGTTAACTCTGTGGAGCAGCAGAGGTGCCTCCACCCCACCTCTGGTGGGTTGCCTGAGAGCTTCCCCTAGATCTCAACCAAGGCCACTGTTTGAACTGCCATGGAGAGCCTCGTTGCCAGCTTGCCTGGTCCAGCCTGAACCAGCTTTCCCTTCTCCAGCAGACTTGGCAAGAGATCACAGGATAGTGAGTCTGGAACTGGGTTCCTTCCAGTGGGTTCTTGGTCTCGCTGACTTCAAGAATGAAGCTGCAGACCCTTGTGGTGAGTGTTACAGTTCTTAAAGATGGTGTGTCCGGAGTTTGTTCCTTCAGATGTTCAGATGTGTCTGGAGTTTCTTCCTTCCGATGGGTTTGTGGTCTCGCTGACTTCAGGAATGAAACCGCAGACCTTTGCAGTGAGAGTTACAGCTCTTAAGGGTGGTCTGGAGTTGTTCCTCCCGGTGGGTTCATGGTCTCACTGACTTTAGAAGTGAAGTCGCAGATCTTCACCATGATTGTTACAGCTCATAAAGGTAGTATGGACCCAAAGAGTGAGCAGCAGCAAGATTTATTATGAAGAGTGAAAGAACAAAGCTTCCACAGTGTTGAAGGGGACCCAACCAGGTTGCTGGTGCTGGCTGTGGTGGCCAGCTTTTATTCCCTTATTTGACCCTGCCCACGTCCTGCTGATTGGTCCATTTTACAGAGTGCTGATTAGTCCATTTATACAGAGTGCCGACTGGTACATTTACAAACCTTTAGCTAGACACAGAGCGCTGATTGGTGCATTTTTACAGAGTGTTGATTGGTGCATTTACAAACCTTTAGCTAGACAGAAAAGTTGTCCAAGTCGCCAGCTGACCCAGAAGCCCAGCCAGCTTCACCTCTCAATCCCCCCTGTAAACAGGACACTCCAACTGCTGTTGGGAATTGGGCAATGTCCACTCTAGCTAATTCCTGCTGGATAGGGGTGGAGAAGGGGCCCTGCAGTTGTAGTGTCCTCCAGAGGGGAGCTCTTTAGGCCAGTGAAAGGGCCAGGGGGTTGGTCAAGTGGTCCTTGGTAGAAGTTGTTAGTTGAGCTCATTTGAGGTTCTATTTGTAAGACCATCTGTAGCTTGATGGCCTCAATTCTACAGGAAACAAATTTGACAAGGAAGTTAAAAATAAAGGGCCCAAAGGCGAGTAACAGCAAGATGGCTGCCACAGGACCTAGAAAGGGGAGAAGCCATGTCGCCCAACTCCACAGGTTGGTATAAGAGTTTGAAAGGTATTGTCTGATTTCAGAAGCCTTTTCCTATAAATGCTGGGCAGCATCTCGTACTATCCCTGACTGGTTAGTGTAAAAACAACAGTCTTCCCCTAAGAAGGTTGAGAGTCCTGCTTTCTCAGCAGTGAAGGGGTGTAGGCCTCTGCAGTTTTGGAGAGTCACTGCTGCCAAAGAGTCTATTTGGGATTGCAGAGTAAGGATAGATTTCATTATTTCTTGCAAACTGTCTGAGAAATCCTTTGAGAGTGTGTGGTAGCAGGATAATGAAGTAGATAAACTGGCTATTCCAGTTCCTGTAGCAGTAGCCATTCCTAACCCTACAAGTAGGGGTATTAGTTGTATGGCTCTGTGCTGACAGACTTGAGCTTTGAGGGCTACTTATAGGGTCTGATTTCCTGGGGCAGTGTTAATGTTTGGACTTAGAAAAACTAAGGTGCAGGTGCCTGTCCAGTTAGTGGGCAGGAAGACATAGGTCGATGTTCCACATAAGAAGAATATACCTTGGCTGGGTAGGCAGGACTGGTTGTGTATGTTAAAAAGGTGTGTGAGTTTGTTGTTTTCATTTTCCCATACTCCTAGAGTACTTGCCAAGGTAGCTCTGGTGAGAGGCTGGAAAGGGGCGTTGGAAGCAAACTGAATGGCTCCCTGTGTTCTATTTTCCCACTGGAGAAAAAAACCATTTTGTATCTATTAGGAAACATTCGAGAAAGTGATTGAAAGAGGGGATGAGAAGGCATTCACTAGTGGTGGGGGCGCTGTTGCAGGGGATCCAGGGGTGAATGGTCACATGGGGAGTATGTCTGCCATTACAAAACCTGGACTGTTTGTTAAGCAGGGAGGAGGTGATGATTTTGGGGGGCCCTGAGAAGCGGACAAGCCATCCGAATGGAGCTGTTTGAGTGACTCAGAAGTTACTATGATCAGTTGGGGCTTGAAGTTGTAGGGTGTAATTCCACTGATGGGGTATTAGGTGCCCCAGGGGAAGGTCTGATAACAGGTTGTGCTGGATGCATAAAGGGGCTTGGAAAGTTAAGATGGTATTCGTAGTTACAGGGCCATGTATGGGCTTTTCATTGCTTGTGTAATAGGTGAGGTTGGAAATGTAAGAACATAAAAGTTGGATTGCACATCCTGTTAGGGCATTCTTGGTCGTATCAGAGATGGGGAAGTCAGCTAATGATTGCATATTTAGAAGTCGGAAAGGGTCTTTTCCTTCATAATGAAGGTTGTAGGTTAAGCTGGTGAAGATCCAATTTTTTGCAGGAATGGGAGTGGCAATATAAGCAGAAGTTAGATAGAAAGATACAAAGCCAACAGTCATTTGCCAGGGAAGGATTGGACTGGTTTAACAGAGAATGGGTTAAGAGTCTTCTAGAGGTAATTAGGAGCTAGCAGAAGGGGAGGGGTGATTGTATGAGATATCCAGGGAAGCAAGAGGGATAGATAGGCAAAGACTAAAAAGCAAGGTAAAGAGGGTGTTCTGGAAGATGAGATCATCTTATTCAGTCTGAGTTAAAGGTAGGAATAAATTGCTGTCAGAAGGAAGGAAGATAGTAAGAAGATTGATGTGATTAGGATTTTCATCCCGGCAGGAGTTACAGTATATAGTCCTATTGCAAAGAGTATGGTTAATATGCTACTTAATAATATGATGAAATAATAAAAGAATTCCATTAAAGGGGCAAGGAGAGGTGTTAAAGATTATGTAGGTTTTCACTTATCTTTTCTAAGGAGAAAGGGGTTTTTCTGCAGGATCAGTGTAAGAGTCTTTTTAGTCTGGGATGTTCCCTTCCAAATAGGAGATGCAAGTCCTCCACTGGTTCGCAGGTTTATCGAGGCTGGTCTGGCTGATCTTGGGACTCCTGAGCTGATTGTCCCACAGGTTCCTCAGGGGGTGTCCAAAATTTAACTAGGGTGTGGTGAATCCAAGATTCCACTCCTGCCATCTTAACTGCAGTGGAGGTAGAGAGGATTACCGAGTATGGTCTTTCCCACAAAGAGTCCACAGATGGGGAGGTAGAGAGGAGAGTTTTGACCAACACTAGATCTCCTGATTGAAACAACTCTGTTCCCTTTTCTCTGTGACATCCTTCAGGTAGGTTTTTAAAGTTTTGTTGATATTTTGCCAAAGAAGTTATATCTTTGACCAAGTTGGTCATTTCCTGATCAAGTAGGAGGTCATTTGTGAGAAAAGGTCATGCATACAGCATTTCATATGGACTGAGCCCTATTTTGTGAGGAGAATTTTGGATTCTTAATAAGGCCATGGGCAAGAGAGTAGGCCAAGGGAGATGAGTTTCTTGTGTTGGTTTCCTTAAGTGCCTCTTGAGTGTTTCATTTGCCTTCTTGACCTTCCCTATGGATTGTGGCCTCCAGGCGCATTGAAGGTGATATTGTATCCCTAGTGCCCTGGAAATTCCCTGAATCATATCTTTAAAAGCGGGACCATTGTCACTCTGTAAGCTTATGGGAAGCCCAAATCTAGGAATTATTTCATGAATTAGGACTTCAATCAATTCCTAAGCCTTCTTTGTCTTGCAGGGGAGAGCTTCTCTCCAATCTGAAAAGGTAACAACACAGACCAACAAGTATTGAAATCCCTTTGACTTAGGCTTATTGGTGAAGTCTAACTGCCAGTCCTCTCCAGGATAGTGACCTATTCTTTGTTCCCCCAAAGGAGCCTTACGATGGACCAAGGGATTATTCCTTTGGCACACCTCACAGGCTTTGACTACCTGTCAGATGGTTCAGAGGAGATTTGGCCCTGTAAATAGGGATCTGGCCATTTGATGAGAATTTCCAATACTCATATGAAAAGTTTGGTGGAGGGTTTTAAGTATTTTCCACTGGCTGGCTTTGGGTATAAGTACCTTTCCTTCTTCGGTTGTTAACCACCCCGAGGGGAGAAAACTATGCCCCTGTGAAAGTCCCCACTCTGCTTCAGTTGGGGAATACTGGAGTTTAATCCCTTGGAGGGGGTTGTTCCATACCGAGGGTCCTTCCGTAGGTATTTCTAATGAGAGGTTCCACCTGGCAGCAATTTTGGCTGCAGCATCTACCTGATGGTTTCCTTCTGCCTTTTGTCTTTCATCTTTCTGATGGCTTTGGCAGGGTAAGACTGTCACCTCCTTGGGTTTTTGCACTGAGTACAATAACTCCATAATTTCCTTGTGGTATTTAATGGGGGTTCCCTTAGAGGTTAGGAACTCCCTTTCTTTCCATATTGCAACATGGGCATGTAGGATTAGATAAGCATACTTGTATCTGTATACACATTTATTCTTTTTCCCTTTCCCAGTACTAAGGCTTGGGTAACTGCCACTAGTTCTGCTAACTGGGTGCTGGTTCCTGGGGGAAGAAGCTTATTTTCAAGTATGGTTACATCACTAACTATGTCATAAGCTGCTCTTCGTATCCCATTCCACAAATGAACTTCCATCGGTATATAGGTTAATGTCAGAATTAGCTAAGGGGACTTCTAAGAGATCATCCCAGGTGTCATAAGTCTGGACTATAATTTGTTGGCAGTCATGCTCAATTGGTTCCCCATTCTCTGGGAGAAAAGTGGCAGGGTCCAGGGCCACCCACATACGTATTTGAAGCACCAGTCCCTCAAGGAGTAGCACCTGGTATCTAAGTACACAGTTGTCTGATAGCCATAAACTTCCTTTGGCACCTAGTACGCCATTTACATCATGAGTAGTCCAGACAGTGAGATCCTTTCCTCTGACACTAAGATGGCCAACACTGCAACTACCCTTCAACAGTGAGGCTAGACGTTTACTACTACATTAATTTCCTTACTTAGGAATGCCACTGGTTGTAGAGTTGTCCCGCGAGTCTGAATAAAGACTCCAAGAGCTGTCCCTGCTCTCTCTGTGATGTATAAAGAGAAGTGTTGTCCTGTGGGAAGGCTTAAAGCTGGAGCTTGTACTAGGGCTTGTTTTAAGGTTTTGAAGGCTGTTTCTGCCCCTGGTTCCCATTCTACTAGATAAGTATTTGTCCTCTGGGTCTCCTTGATTAGAGTATATAGGGGCCTGTCTATCTTGCTGTATCTGGGGATCCATAGTTGGCAAAAGCCGGTGATTCCAAGGAACCCCTGCAGCTTTTTTGATGTCTTGGGGTAAGGATAATCCAGTATAGGCTGTATTCATTCTTGCTGAGGGCCCTGGTCCCTCTGGCTAAGATTAGGCCTAGATATTTGATCTCCAGTAGGCAAAGCTGGGCTTTTGACCTAGATGCCTCGTACCCTTGATTAGCTAGAAAGTTCAAGAGATCTAGAGTAGCCTGCCAGCATGAGGCTTCCAAACTGGTAGCCAAAAGTAAATCATCCACATACTGAAGGAACAGAATACCTGGACTTGAGAAGTGGCCTAGATCTTGGACCAGTGCCTGACCAAACAGATGAGGGCTATCCCTAAACCCCTGGGGCAAGACCATCCACGTAAGTTGGGACATGTGGTCTGTGGGATCCACAAAGGCAAAGAGAAACTGGGAGTCATAGTGCAGGTGAATACAGAAGAAAGCATCCTTGAGGTCCAGAACAGTGAACCATTCTGTTTCCTCTGGTATTTGAGAGAGCAGGGTATAGGGGTTGGGTACAACTGGATATATTAGAATTACTGCCTCATTGATGAGTCTAAGATCTTGCACTAGTCTCCACTGACCATTCAGTTTTGGTACTCCTAGAATTGGGGTGTTGCAGGGACTGCTGCATTTCCTTACTAAGTCTTGAGCTTTTAAATGTTTAACAATATCCTGTAATCCTTTATGAGCTTTAGGCCTTAAGGGATATTGCCTTTGATAAGGAAAAGTGGTGGGGTCTCTTAGCCAGATTTGGACTGGGCAGGCATTTTTTGTTCTTCCAAATTGTCCTTCCAATGTCCAGACTTCAGGGTTGATTCCCTTCTCAAGTAGGGGACAACAAATGGGTAATTTGTTCCCCATATTCATGTAGATAATAACTCCAGCTTTGGCTAATATATCCCTCCCTAATAAGGGTGTGGAACTTTCAGGCATAATAAGAAAGTCATGTGAAAAGAGCAAAGTCTCCTAATTGCAACTGAGGAGGTGGGAGAAATACCTGGTTACAGGCTGTCCCAGGATTCCTCAGATGGTAACGCACCTTGAGGACAGTCGTCCGGGACAGGAGATTAACACTGAGAAGGCTGTGCCAGTGTCCAGGAGGAAGTCAACGTCCTGACCCTCAATGGTTAAACGTACCCCGGGCTCAGTGAGGGTGATGACATGAGCTGGCGCTTGCCCCAGGCACCCTTAGTCCTGTTGTTGGATCATCTGACTGGGGGCTTGTGGCCCAGAGAACCACGGCACTCTGGGGCAGTGTGCCTTCCAGTGATTGCCTCAGCATAGCAGACAAGGATGAGGAGGTGGCTTGTTTCTCGTTGGACAAACTTTTTTAAAGCGTCCTTGTAAACCACACTGATAAAAAGCCTTACGGGGTGATTGGTCTGCTCCATTTTCTTTCCTCTCTGAACCACCAAGGTTTGTTTGTCTGAAGGCCGTGACTAAGGCTGCAGTCTTTCTCTGATTTTGCTTTTCCTTTTGGGCCTCTTCCTCTTGGTCCCTATTATAGAACACCAAGTTTGCCAGGTTTAATTATGCCTCCAGATTTTGTTCAGGGCCCAGGGCTTGCTTTTGGAGCTTTCTCCTGATATCTGCAGCTGATTGGGTAATAAACTTATCTTTTAGGATTAATTGACCCTCGAGTGAGTCGGGCGACAGGGGAGTATATTTTCTTAAGGCCTCCTGTAGCTGCTCAAGGAAGGCAGAAGGATTGTCTTCCTTTCCCTGAGTTATGGTGGACATCATTGAATAATTCATGGGCTTTTTCCTAATTCTCCTTAGTCCTTCTAGAACACAGGTCAACAGATGTTTATGACTCCAGTCCTCAAGATCTGAGTTGAGGTCCCAGTGGGGATCCATACTGGGGATGGCTTGCTGACCGGTAGCGAATTTGTCCCTTTCTTCAGTTGTCATTCTGTCATTTACTTGACTAAGACACCAGGTATCTCCAAATTCTTGGGCTTCAGCTAAAGCCACATTCTTTTCATTAAAGGCCAGGGTTTGATCTAACAATAGCATGACATCTCTTCAAGTGAGATAGAAGGCTTGCCCTCGACCCTGTAGGACATCTATGTATCTATCAGGATCATTTGAAAACTTCCTCAGGTCTGCCTTGATCTGCTTTAAATCAGAGAGGGAGAAGGGGACAAGTACCCAGGTTGGGTCAAATTCCCTTCCCCCTACAGCTTGAAGGGGACATAACCAATAGCCCAGGAAGTTTTGTGGTCCTTTGGAGATTTCTTTGCTTGTTTCCTTCTGGATAGGGGAGATTGGAGGAGGCTTTTCATCAATAGGAAGGAGAGCTATAGGAAACTAGGATATGGGGTAAGCTAAAGATCCTCCTGTGGGATGTAAATTGCAAGCTTTGCATAGTTGTGTATTCTCCTGCAATGAAAAGAAAGCTTGGACATAAGGTATTTCACTCCATTTGACTTCCCTCTTACAGGAAAGGTCGAACTGCAGGATAGTATTTTAATTTATACTTCCCCCAGGTGGTCATTTTTCTACATCAGAGAGAGAATATTGGGGCCAAGCCATAGTGCAGAAAAAAATGAGCCACCTCTTTTTCAGGGTTTGTGGGTCAAATTGGTTCCAATAGCTTAGGATGCATTCAAACGGTGAGCCTGTTGATGCCTGAGTGTGTCCCATCTGAAAGACAAAACCGCCCACGGTTTTGGTTTGTTTGTTTCTCCCACTGCCCAAGAACCCTCAATGGTCCCTGGACCCTGCTGATTGGAATACTTGCACTCACTGATGCAGCAGCAGAAACACTACTTTTCCTCCTAGATCACAAGGAGGACCGAGGAAGGCCGGATTTAGTGGCCCTTACTGACACATCCTCAAAAACATGCACTCTTGCCTGTCCTCCTAGACCACAAAGACGACCGAGAAAAATTGAATTTAGTGGCCCTTACCACCACATTCTTGAAAACTTGTTAGAGTCCTAAGCATTCTCCTGTTAGTATTGAGACTTTAGTCATGTCCTATAATGATGTTATGCCCAGAAAAGAAGTGGAGGGCCATACTCATGGAGGGAAGGGATCTCCAGAGTTGGAAGAGTGATGCCTTTTGTCCTCACTTATATGAATAGGAAGTGTACAATTTCTGAGGCTCCTCATATCCTAGCTTCAGGAATAGCTTTTGTTAGGTCTGCTTGTCTGAGGAGGGTTCCTAAAATTCCAGATAGTCCCCCACCCCAATGGGGCTTTGGGCAAATATTATGTCTTTCCAATTGGTGAGCCTGGGTGCCTAAAGAAGGTGACAGAGTCCTGAAGTTTATACTAGAAATCATTCTTACAGGAGAAACTAGAAAAGCACCAGAGACAGGGGGTGGTTTTCAGAAGCGGGACTAGCCTCGGAGAAGAGAGGCAGGAGGAAGTTTATCTGACAGGTCTTAGGAACCAAGAGGCAAGGGTCAGGATAGACAGGATAGAAGGGCGAGTCTTGCTTGGGTGATATGACTTTGAGAGTTCCTCTCATGGCCACAGGGTCAACCAACTTGTTGTCGGGACCCTGGAGCTGAATGGCTTTTCTCTCTGTCTACTCTCCACTCAGCCCAGAAGTACAGGAAAAGCACAAATTGGTTCCAGGCAAACCACTGCTCCCAACTCCAAAGAGTCAGGGGTTGCTAGAGAGCTCTTTCCCAGAAAGCCTGACACCCATGTCTTTAGTCCGGCAGCCGCGCAAGTCACTTTTAACTGGCCAACAGGTGCCCAGTATTTAGCCCCCGAATTCTAAGGAAAAATAGGACAGAATAGTATGCGAAAGGGGTCCAATGGTACTCACTGCTTGGTGATTGTCCCATCTGAGTTGCCAAAATGTGTCCAGAATTGGTTTCTTCTGGTAGGCTCTTGGTCTCCCTGACTTCAAGAATGAAGCCGCAGACCCTCGTGGTGAATGTTACAGTTCTTAAAGTGGTGTGTCCAGAGTTTGTTCCTTCAGATGTTCAGATGTGTCTGGAGTTTCTTCCTTTCGGTGGGTTCGTGGTCTCGCTAACTTCAGGATTGAAGCTGCAGACCTTTGCAGAGGGTGTTACAGCTCTTAAAGGTGGCAGGTCCAGAGTTATTTGTTCCTCCTGGTGGGTTCATGGTCTCACTGACCTCAGGAGTAAGCTGCAAACCTTTGCAGTGAGTGTTTCAGCTCTTAAAGGTAGCATGGACCCAAAGAGTGAGCAGCAGCAAGATTTATTATGAATAGCAAAAGAACAAAGCTTCCACAGTGTTGAAGGGGATCTGACGGGGTTGCTGCTGCTGGCTTGGGTGGCCAGCTTTTATTCCTTTATTTGGCCCCACCCATGTCCTGCTGATTGGTCCATTTTACAGAGCGCTGATTCGTCTATTTTATAGGATGCTGATTGCTCCGTTTTTACAGAGTGCTGATTGGTGCATTTACAAACCTTTAGCTAGACACAGAGTACCAGTTGGTGTATTTACAATCCTTTAGCTAGACAGAAAAGTTCTCCAAGTCTCCACCCAACCCAGAAGCCCAGCCAGCTTCACCTCTCAATAGGACCCTGAGAACCCCATGCCCTGCACATCAGCAGGGATGCACCAGTACTTCCTCCATCAACAAAGGCCAAGTAATGCAGCCAGGGTCAGCTTGGCGATATGAAGCTAATCTGCTTGTGCCATTGCTGAGTACCCCAGCCTATACCCCTGAGATCATGGTGCAGCAGGGCTTTCTCTGCTCTACCCCAGGCAGAAATCAAGGCATTTGGAGTATCCCCTTGCCTAGACCAGCATCCTGTGATGCCCTATCCTTCATAAATACACATTGTGGTACAGAGGAACCCTCTCCACTCCATGCCCAAGAAGCTCTCCAGGCATTTAGATTGTCTACTCATCTAGTTCAGCAGTCTGAGTGACCCCACTCTTTCTATGCAGGGATCCTGGTGCAGGCGGTACTTTTCTACTACATGCCCAGGCAGATCTCCAAGCATTCAGAGCACCAGCTTGCCTGGTCTGGCAGCCTGAGTCACCATACTCCTTCTGTACAGAAATCTCAGTTCAGGGGGCCCTCTCAGCTCCATGCTCAGACATATATCTAGGCATTAGAAACACCCACAGACCTGGAGCAGCAGCCTGACCTGCTCTATCCTTCCTAAGCAGAGATCCTGCTGCAGAGAGGCCCTCTTTGCTTCACACCCAGGCAGATCACCAGGCATTAGGATCATCCACTCATCTGGTTCAGAAACCTGAGCTGCCTCATCATTCCTGGACATAGATCATGGTGCAGAGAGACCTTCACTCCATGCCCAAGTAGATCTCCAGGCATTTGGAGCACCAGCTCACATGGATCAGTAGCCTGAGTTGCCTGACCCTTTCTGTGCAGAGATCTTGCTGCAGGGTGGCCTTCCCTACTCCATGCTCATACAGATCTCCAGGCATATGGAGCACCCACTCCTTTGGATTAAGGGTTTAGGCTGTCCCTCATCCCTGTGCAGAGAACATGGGGCAAAGGAGGCTTCACAGCTCCACACATCGGAACATTACTGGGCACTCAGCAGCGACCCACTGTATTCTCTCCAAGCAATGCTGAGTGTTTCTGCCATTGGGGCCTTGTAGGTGGACCTGCCTAGTCTGGCCCCACCCTTTATGATGTCCCCACACTCACATGGTGTTCAGCAGAGAACTCAGACCACTGTGCACCCCATGAAGCAGCCCATTTCTTTAGGCAACAGAGAGTTTCTGCCAGGAAAAAAGGATCAAGTATATACCCAGCATATTGGCAACAGAGGGCTCTTACCCATAAGTGCCATCTACTGCCTTATAGGTCAAACCGCACAGCCCAATATAAAACTTGACAAAAGAAATGCCTAGGGCTATAGAAGCAAAGACAAAAAACCCTACCCAGCATTCTCTACAGTCACTTTCCAAAGCAGTAGGGGAAGGGAAAGGGAAATAATAATAATAATAATAAGTATGAAAGAAAAGGAAAAAAATCATAATCTCATGGAAACAATTATAATAATTAGAAATGCCAGCATCTCCAGATAAGAAGGAACCAGCACAAGAATTCTGGCATTACGAAAAATCTAAATATAGTGACACTACCAAAAAGTTGCACTATTCCCTAGCAATGATCTCTAACCAAAATGGAAACTCAGAAATGACAGATGGAGGACTCAAAGCATGGATTGCAAGGAACCTCAATGATATCCAAGACAAAGTTAGAAATCAAAATGAATAAACTTCTAAAGCAATCCAGGAAATGATGGAAGAAACAAATATGAAAATATATCAATCAGAGCTTCAGGAATAAAAAACATATTCAAGGAATTTCCAAACACAATTAAAGCTTTATCAATAGACTGGATCAAGCAGAAGAAAGAATTGCAGAGCTTGAAGTCCAGTCTTTCCAAATAAACAATTCAGATAAAAATAAAAAGAAATTTTTGAAAATCAACAGTATTCAAGAAATATAGGATTATGTAAAGCCATTACACTTATTAATTATTGGCATTACTGAGAGAGAATAAGAAAAATAAACAACCTGGAAAACATATTTGAGAGAAGAATTCAAGAAAATGTACCAATTGTTGCTAGAGATGTAGACATCAAGATACAAGAAATGTAGAGAACAATTGCAAGGTATTATTTAAAAAACTAACATCACCAAAGCATGTAGTCACCAGACTATGCAAGTTCAATGCTAAAGAAAAAAATCTTAGCAGCAGCTAAAGAAAAAGGTTAGATCACATTGAAAGGGAACCCCACCAGAAGACTTCTCAACAGAAACCTTACAATCTCCAGAAGAGATTGAGGGCCTATTTTTAGCATTCTTACAGGATATAAATTTCAGCCAAGTATTTCTTACACCACCAAACTAAGCTTTGTAAGCAAAGGAGACATATAAACTTTTCCAGATATGAAAACACTAAAGGAATTTATTACCACTAGACCAACCTTAAAAGAGATCCTTAAGGGAGTTCTAAACACGGGGTGAGTGGGGAAGGACAACACCTACTAAAACAAAAAAACACACTTAATGTGCATACCCTGCAGACCCTGTAAAACAACCAGACTATAGAAACTACAAAGCAATGAGCAAATAGCTTCATGATGGAATCAAAACCTCATATATAAATGTTAACCTTGAATTGAAATAGTCTCAATGCTCCACTTAAAAGGTACAGAATAAGAAGATGGATTAAAAAATAAAACCCATCCTTCTGTGTCTTCAAAGACCCATCTCACGTATGACACCCATTGACTCAAAATAAAGGAAAGAGATCTATCATGTAAATAGAAAACAAAGAAGAGCAGGGGTTACTATTCTTATATCAGATAAAACAAACTTTAAAGCAACAATAGTAAAAAAGGACAAAGAAGGGTAATACATAATGATGAAGGGTTCAATTCAACAAGAAGACTTAACTCTCCTAAATTTATATATATAGCCAACGTCAGAACACCCAGGTTAATTTAAAAAGGTATTTCTAGGCCTACAAAAAGACTTAGACAGCCACACAATACTAGTGGGGAACTTAAACATGCCACTGATAGATGCATGAGACAGATCATTGAGGGAGAAACCAACAAAGAAATCTGGACTTTAAACCTGACACTTGACCAATTGGACCTAATAGACATCTACAGAATGCTCCACCCATCAACTTCAGAATTTACATTTTTGTCATCTGCACATGGAACATACTGCAAGATCAGTCCTATGCTCAGGCATAAAGCAATTCTAAATAAATTAAAAAAAACAAAATCATACCAACCATATTTTTGAACAACAGTTGAATAAAAACAGAAATCAATACCAAAAAGATCTCTCGATTCACACAATTACATTGGAAGTCACATAACTTGCTCCTGAATGATTTTTGGGCAAACAACAAAATAAAGACAGAAAAAAATTTCTTTGAAATAGGTGAAAACAGAGATACAACATACCAAAATCTTTGGGATGCACAAAAAGTAGTGTCAAAAGGAAATTTTATAGCACTAAATGCCTGCATTAAGAAGACAAAAATATCTCAACTTAATTACCTAACTTCATGCCTAGAGAAATTAGTAAAACAAGAACACCACCCAAAATCTAGCAGAAGAAAATAAATAACTAAAATCAGAGAGGAACTGAACAAAATTGAGATCCCCAAATTCATACAAAAGATCAATAAAACCAAAAGTTGGTTTTTTGAAATGATATAAAAGATTGATAGACCGATAGCCAGATTAACAAAGAAATAAAAAAAGAGAGAATTCAAATAAACACACCAGCAATGACAAAGGTGACATTACAATAAATCCAACAGAAATAAAAAAGATAATCAGAGAACATTATGAACACCTCTACACACACACACAAAAAAAAAAAATCTAGAGAAAATGGATAAATTCCTGGAAACATACAAGTTCCCAAGATTGAATCAGGAATAAGTTGAAACACTGAACAAACAAATATCAAGCTTTGATATTGCATCATTAATTAAAAACCTATGAACCAAAGATAAAAATAAAATAAAAATTATACAACAGCTGGATTCATAGCCAAATTCTACCAGACATGCAAAGAGCTGTTCCACTTCTTCTAAAACGATTCCAAAAAATCAAGGAGGAGATACTCCTTCTTAATTTATTCTACAAAGCCAGCATTATCTCCTGATTCCAAAGCTCAGCAAAAACACAATGAAAAAAGAAAACTATAAACAAATATCCCTCAGGCACATAGATATAAAAATCCTCCACAAAATGCCAGCAAACTGAATTCAATAGCATATAAAAAAGTTAATTCCCCATAATCAAGTGGGCTATATTCTTGAGATGTAAGGTTAGTCCAACACATGCAAATCAATAAATGTGATTCACCACATAAACAATTAAAAACAAAACTCCTCAAAATATAACAGTCATCTATGACAAACACACATCCAACGACTTACTGAATGTACAAAACTGGAACCATCCTCCTTAAGAATTGGAACAAGACAAGGATGCCCATTCTCACCAATTCTATTTATCATAATATTGAAAGCCCTATCCAGCCAATAAGACAAGAGAAAGAAATAAGAGACACCCAAATACATAAAGAAGAAAGCAAATTATCTGTCTTCATGGACAATATAATCCTATACCTAAAAAACCCAAAAGATTTCTGGGACTGATTAAGTACTTCAGTAAAGTTTCAAAATACCAAATAAACATACAAAAATCAGTAACATTTCTATACATCAGTATGTTTAAGCTGACAGCCAAATCAAGAAGGCAATCACATTTATAACAGCCAAAAAATAAAATAATATAATGTAGCATATCTAGGAATTCAGTTAACCAAGGAGGTAAAAGATCTCTATGGAGAGAACTGCAAAACACTTCTAAAAGGTATCACAGGTGATACAAACAAATGGAAAAACATTTTATGCTCATGGATTGGAATAATCAGTATCATTAAGATGGACACACTATCCAACGAAATCTGGAAATTCAGTGCTATTCCTATCAAGCTACCAATGCCATTTTTCACAGAACTAGAAAAAAACTACTCTAAAATTCATATGAAACAAAAATATGCAGAAATAAAAAATTGTTTGAAATGAATGAAAACAGAGACATATCAAAACCTCTGCTATCCTGCAAAAAAAGAAATGCAAAAAGGAAAGCTTATAGTGTTAAAGGCAGATATCAAAAAGAAATAAGGATCTCAAATGAACAACCTAACTTCACACCTCAAGAAAATAGAAAAACAAAAATAAAACACACTCAAAGCTAGCAGAAGAAAAGAAATAACAAAGATCAGAGAAGAACTGAATAAAATTGATACATAATTACAATGGACCAATAAAAGGAAAAGCTGGGTCTTTCAAAAGATAAATAAAATTGATAGACTGCTACATAGATTAATCAATAAAAAGGAGAGAAGATTCAAATAAGCACAATGACAAAGGTGACATTGCAAATGATACCATTGAAATACAAAAGATCATCATAGATTAATATGAACATTTATATGCACACAAACTAGAAAATCTAGAGGAAATGGATAAATTCCTGGAAACACACAAACTTCCAAGATTGAACCAGTAAGAAATAAAAATCCTGAACCAATGAATAATGAATAATGAATTTGAATAAATAATAAAAATAACTTCCAACACACACACACATACACACACACATACACACACACACACACACACACACACAGGCCAGGACCAGATGAGTTCACAGCTAAATTTTTCCAGATGTAAAAAGATGAGCTGGTTTCAATCTTACTGAAACTATTCCAAATAATCATGGAGGAGGGATTGGTACCTAATTCATTCTACAAAACGAGTATCAACCTGATATGAAAATCAGGCAACGACAAAAACAAAAAAACAAAAAAAAAAAAAAGGAAGCTACAGACCAATGTTCCTAACGATGGTAGATACAAAACTTCTCAGCAAGAAACTAGCAAAGTGTGGCTGGGCAGGGTGGCTCACACCTGTAATCCCAGCACTTTGGAAACCAAGACAGGAGGATGACTTGAGCCCAGGAGTTCGAGACCAGCTGTTCACATGGCAAAACCCCATCTATACAAAATTACAAAAATTAGATGAGCATGGTGGTCCATGTCTGTAGTCCTAGCTACTAGAGAGGCTAAGGTGGGAAGATGGCCTCAGCCTGGGAGGCAAAGTTGGCAGTGAATCGAGATTGTGCCAGTGCACTCCAGTCTGTCTCAAATAAAATTTTTAAAAATACAATAAAATAAAAAAGAAAAAATAAACTAGCAAAATGAATCCAATAGCATAACAAAAGATAACTCATCATGATCAAGTGTATTT
This sequence comes from Rhinopithecus roxellana, assembly GCF_007565055.1. NCBI lineage: Eukaryota > Metazoa > Chordata > Mammalia > Primates > Cercopithecidae > Rhinopithecus > Rhinopithecus roxellana. Next base: position 195,199,349 of record NC_044550.1, read on the forward strand.
CATTCCAGGGATGCAAGGTTGTTTCAACATATGCAAGTCAAGAAATATGATTCATCACATAAATAGAATTAAATACAAATACCACATGATCGTCCCATTAGGGGCAGAAAAAACATTAGATACAATCCAACATCCTTTCTTGATAAAAAGAAAACATTCAAGAAACTAAGTATTGAAAGTGCGTACCTCAAAATAGTAAGAGCTATATATGGCAAACCACGTTCAACATCATACTGAATGGGGAAAAGTTGAAAGCATTCCCCCTAAAAATGAAACTAGACAAGGATGTCCACTCTCACCATTTGTATTCACCATAGTACAGGAATTAATTCCTAGTCAGAGCAATCAGACAAGAAAAAGAAATAAAAGGCATCCAAATTGGAAAAGAGGAAATCAGATTATTTCTGTTTACTGATTATATGGTCTTATACCTTAAAAGCCCTAAAGCCTCCTCCAAAAGACTAGAATTGACGAATTCAGTAAAGTTTCAGGATATAAAATCAGCATACAAATATCAGTAGAATTTCTATGCACCACTAATGCTCAAGCTAAGAACCAAATCAAAATCTCAATGACATTTACAATAGCCAAAAAGAAAAATAAAATACCTAAGAATATATGTAGCCAATAAGATGAAAGAGCTGTACAAGGAGAACAGCAAAACACTAATAAAAATAGCTGATACAAACAAATTGAAAAACATCCCATGATCACTGATTGGAAAAATCAATATTTTGAAAATAACGGTACTTTTCAAAGCACTCTATGGATTCCATGCAATTCCTATCAAAGTGCCTTCAATCTTCAAAGAATTACAATAAAACGTAAAATGTATGTAGAGCAATGACAATAACAAAAGTGTTGAATAGCCAAAGCAATCCTAAACAAAAGGAACAAAGCCAGAGGCATCAATCACATTATCTGACTTCAAATTATATTATGGGGCTGTGTTAATAACATGGTACTGGTACAAAAATAGACACACAGATCAACGGACCATAATAGAGGACCTAGAAATAAAGCCACACACCTACAACCAACTGATATTTGACAACATCAACAAAAATAAACAATAGGAAAAGGACACCCTATTCAATAAGTGGTGCTGGGAAAATTGACTAGCCATATTCAGAAGAATGAAACTGCATATGGCTAGCCAATTATATCTCAACATATATAGCTCACCATATATAAAAATTAACTCAATATGGATTAAGGACCGCAATGTAAACCTGAAAATATCAAAGTCACAGAAGACAATTAAGGAAAAACTCTTCTGGACATTGGCATAGGCAAATAATGTATTACTAATACCCTAAAAGCAAATGTAACAATACCAAATTAGACAAACGATATTGAATTAAACTAAAAAGCTTCTGCACGCAAAATAAATAATAGATTAAACAGACAACATAGAGAATGGGAGAAAGTATTTACAGTTTATGCCTCTGACAGAAGATTAATATCCAGAATATAAAGGAGCCAAAACAACTGAACAAGAGAAAAACAAGAATCTATCCATCTGACAAAGATCTAATATTCAGAATCTGCAAGGAACTTAAACAAATTTAATAACATAAAAAACCCACAAACAATCCAATTAAAAAGTGGGCAGGCTGGGGGTGATGGCTTACACCTGTAATCCCAGAACTTTGGGAGGCCGAGGTGGGTGGATCACAAGGTCAAGAGCTCGAGACCATCCTGACCAACATGGGGAAATGCTGTCTCTACTAAAAATACAGAAATCAGCTGGGTGTGGTGGTGCATACTTGTACTCCCAGTTACTAGGGAGGCTGAGGCAGGAGAATCGCTTGAACACGGGAGGCGGAGGTTGCAGTGAGCTGAGATCGTGCCACTGTACTCCAGCATGGCAACAGAGCAAGACTCTATCTCTAAATAAATAAATAAATAAATAAATAAATAAATAAATAAATAAATAAATAAATAAATGTGGGCAAAGGACATGAACAGACTCTTCTCAAAAAAAGACATTCATGAGGCCAAGAAACACAAAAAAAGCTCAACATCACTGATCATTACAGCAATGCAAATCAAAACCACGATGAGATACCACCTCATGCCAGTCAGAATGGCAATTATTAAAAAGTAAAGAAACAACAAGTGCTAGAGAGGTTACAGAGAAATAGGATCACTTTTACACTATTGGTGGGAATATAAACTAGTTCAACCATTGTGGAAGACAGTGTTGAGATTCCTTAAAAATGTAGAACCAGAAATACCATTTGACCCAACAATCCCATTACTGGGTATATACCCAAAGGAATATAAATCATTCCATTATAAAGATACATGCACACGCATGTTCCCTGCAACACTATTAACAATTGAAAAGACATGGAATCAACACAAATGCCCATCAATGATAGACTGGATAAAGAAAATGTGGTACATATACACCATAGAATACTATGGAAGCAAAAATAGGAACGGGATCATGTCCTTTGCAGGGACGTGGATGGAGTTGGAACCCATCAACTTCAGCAAACTAATGCAGGAACAGGAAACCAAACACTACATGTTTTCACTTATAAGAGGGAGCTGAACAATGAGAACACATGGACACGGGGAAGAGAACAACACACACTGGACCTGTCAGGGGAAAAGAGGGTTAGGGAGAGCATTAGGAAAAATGGTTAATGCATGCTGAGGTTAATACCTAGGTGACAGGTTGATATGTGCAGCAAACCACCATGGCACACGTTTACCTATGAAATAAACCTGCACATCCTACTCATGTACCCTCAAACTTAAAATAAAAATAATTTTTAAAAATATGACAGAGGATATGAAAAGATGTTATTCAAAATAGGACATATAAATGGCCAACCGGTATATTTAAAAAAATTCCACATCACTAATCATCAGAGAAATGCAAATTGAAACCACATTGAGATACCATGTTATACCAGTCAGTATGACTATCACAAAAAAGTCAAAAACAACAGATGTTGGCATGGATGCGGAGAAAGGAGAACCCTTATACACTGTTGGTAAGAATGTAAATTAGTACAACCTCTATGGAAAACAGTATACAGAATTCTCAAAGAACTGAAAATAGAACTATATTTGACCCAGCAATCCCACTAATGGGTTTCAATCCAAAAGAAAAGAAAAACTATTATATAAAAAAGACACATGACTGGGAGTGGTGGCTCATGCTTGTAATCCCAGCACTTTGGGAGGCCAAGGTGGGAGGATCACCTGATGTCAGGAGTTCGAGACCAGCCTGGCCAACATGGTGGAACCCATTTCTACTAAAAATACAAAAATTACCTGGGTGTGGGCATGCCTGTAATCCCAGGTACTCTGGAGGCTGAGGCAGACGAATCACTTGAACCTGGGAGGCAGTGGCTGCAGTGAGTTGAGATTGTGCCACTATACTCCAGACTAGGTGACAAAGTGAGATTCTGTCTCAAAAAAAAAAAAAAAAGTTACCTGCACACATATGTTTATTGCAGCACTATTCACAATAGCAAAATCATAGAATCTAATTAAGTGCCATCGATGGTGGATTGCATAAAGAAAATGTCTATATGTACACCATGGAATATTGTGCAACCAAAAAAGGGGGGGGGGAATTATATTATTTGCCCCAATGTGGATTGAACTGGAAGTCATTAAACTAAGTAAAATAACTCAGAAACAGAAAATTAAATATTTAATATTCTCTCTTTAAGTGGGATCTAAATAATGGGTATATATGCACATAAAATGGTAACAATATACACTGGGAACTCCAAAAGCAGGGAGGGTGGTGGGGGGTGGTGAGGGTTAAAAAATTACTTATTGTGTACAATGTTCAAGCCTCACTATATGCAATATACACATTTTAAAACCCTGCCCATGTATCCTCTGAATCTAAATTTAAAAAGCAATTAAAGGATTTAGATCCTACCTTCATAGTTGCCAGGCTGACAGGATTTGGGAATCTCTAGGCAAAATGTGACCACCAATATTTTGCAAATTTATGGATAAAACCTGTTATACATTGACATTCAATGTTACCTACATTAAAACAACTGAATTAGCCTTAAATTGTACCCATCACCTTTACAGCTATGGTTTGTGGATTTAACTCTTGCGGGCACTTCAGTAAAAATGAAAAGAAGTTTCATACCAAGATGAATTTTGTCGTTGTTTTCATTAGTTTATTTAGCCTAGGCCCAAATGAGGAATGGAGATTTTCTCAGATACTTATTTCTAAGGCATATGGGATTTCTGTTATTTACAACTGAGTGAATCTTGACAAATTTTCTTTGTTAATGTAAGTCTGTTTTAGTGCAACAGATTCAATGAGTAGGCAATATTACACTTTCATACCAGATAGCCAGTCACAGCTGAGGGCTCCGCGTGAATGTGCCAGGATGAATGCTACATGTATGAAATTCCTTGCAGTAAAAGAGCATTTTTTTTTTTTTTTTTCTGTCCAGACCGTCTGCTTCACCTGTCCTGGGAAACTTTTATTTTAAAAAGTTAAATGTATCTTTCCTCTTAGACATTATTCAGTAGACAATCATTCTATAATGATTTTTTAACTTATCTTTTTGAAATACTTATAAAAAGAGCAAGCCGTTTTATACCGTCACCTAAACCCCTACGTAAATACTTTTTCCTGACCTTCATTTGAACTGAGAGAATGACAAGAATTTCATAAATATTTTCAAAGCACAAAGTCTTGTCAATTTTTTTTTATATATTTCATTTGGGCTATAGCTGTCAGTATTGCATCTGCTAAGATATTTTGCACACATATTAGTAGATTTGACATGTTTAAGATAAATTTACCTCCTTTTTTGTTAAACTGTATAAAACACACATAACATAAAATTTATCATCTTAACTATTTTGAAGTGTACACTTAGTATTGTTAAATTCATTCACATTGAGCAATGAATCCCAGAACTTTTTCAAATTGTAATACTAAACGTTAATATCCATTAAACAATTACTCCCCATTTTAAAACCCCTCAAGGAAATCACAATTCTACTTTCTGTTTTGTCTGAATTTGAGTACCCTAGATACCTAGATGAATCAAACAGTAGTCTTTTGTGACTGGTTTATTTATTTCACTACAGCATGATGTGTTTGATGTTCATCTATGTTGTACTACATGTAAAAATTTACTTCTTTTTTGAGGCTGAATGACATTCCGTTATACATATATAGCACATTTTGTTTTCTCAATTACTCATCAATGAACACTGGGGTTGTTTTTACCTTTTGGCTATTGTGAATAATGATGCTGTGAACATGAATGAATAAATATCTTTTTGAGACCCTGCTTTTCATTATTTAGGAATACACCTAGAGAGACTTGCTGGATCACATGATAATTATAATTTTTAATTTTTTGAGGAATTGCAATACTGTTTTTCATCACAGCTGCACCATTTTTTTTTCCACAACCCCACCAACAATTATTATTTTCTACTATTTTTATGTTAGTCATCTTGATGAATGTGAGGTTCTATTTCCTTGTTTAAATGTTGTGTACGATTTTTTTATGATTGTATCATGGGTTATTTGGGAGTGTGATTTTTGATGAACATTATGATTATTTCTATGCTCAATTAATGCTGAAATAAGAGCCTCATCCATATATGTTTGTATACTTATGCAAATATATCATAATTACATACATTTGTATGAGTGGAGTTTCTATGTCAAATATAAGAGTAGTCACATTTAGGAAAATTAAAATATACATTTTTCTGTAATTTTTAAATTTTTTATTTTTGAGTCTTTATACAAAGAGAAAGACATTTTCTCCTGCCCCCTTTATCCTGACAGAAATGCTTTTACCAAATATCCTCTAAAAGTGCTCAGCTATTTTGTAGCTTCAACAAAAGGGAAGAGGGGCAATGGTCTTCATAACCCTTAGTAGTCATTGTTGGTGGGGCGGGCTAGTATTTCCTCATTTTGATTCTCTTGCTTTAATAATTTTGAGATTAATTAATTTTTATACTCATTGACCACTTGTTTCTTTTTTTAACTTTTGTGAAATATTCACACTTTAGGGCCATTTTTTCCATTATGGTTTTGTATTTTTTAATTGGTTTATGAAAACTTCTTGGAAATTTAAAATACTAGTTCACTTTTTGCCATATTAGCTGCAAGCACCACTAATTTCGTATTTGGTGAAGAAATACCAATTTCATTGTTTTTTGTTTTTGTTTTTGTTTTTGTTTTGTTTTACCAAACAATAGCTTTTGGTCTCATTGATTATTTATAATTTCTTAATAGAAATTTTAATAATTTGTTTACTAATTTGTGTATGCTAGACCATCCTTGCATCCTTGGAATGAATACCACTTGATCTTGGTCAATGATGTTTTTACTGTGTTGTTGCACTTGGTTTGCTAGCATTTTGTTTAAGATTTTTGTATCTATGTTAATCAGTAAACTTGGCCTGTAATTTTTCTTTTTGTTGTTGTTGTTGTGCCCTTGTCTGGATTTGCTATCAGGGTAATACCAGCCCCGTAGAATGAATTAGGAAGAATTTTTCTTTGTTTGAGAAGAATTGGTATTGGTTCTTTATAAGTATGATGGAATACACAGTAAAGCAATATGGTTTCTGGGCTTTTGTGGGGAGAAGTGAGGGGAGACTTTTTATTACTGACTCAATGGTTACTCATTTTTGGTCTGTTCATGTTTTCTATTTATTCTTCATTCAATTTTTTGAGATTGTATGTGTTCAAGAATTTATCAATTTCCTCTAGGTTCTGCAATTTGTTAGTGTATAAGTTTTTCATAACAGTTTCTACTGATCCCTTGCATTTGTTTGGTTTCAGTTATAATGTCTCCTTTTTCATATCTGATTTTATATATGTGGCACTTCTGTCTTTTTTCTTGGTTAGTCTAGCTAGCATGGTGATTTTGTTTATCTATTTAAAAAACAAGCCTTTACTTTTTTAATCTTTTGTAATTTCTTAGTCCCTATTTTGCCTATATCTGTTCTGATCATGGTATCTTTCCTTCTATGCATTTTGGGTTTGGTTTGTTCTTGTTTCCAGTTCCTCAAGCTGTAGAAACAGCTTGAAGAAACAACTTGTTAAGTTGTTTATTTCAAATCTTTCTACTTTTTTGTTGTAGGTGTTGCTATAAACTTCACTCTTAGCAATGCTTTTGCTGTATCCCACAAGTTTTAGTATGTTTTGTTTCCATCTTCACTTGTTTCAAGGAACTTTTTGGTTTTCTGCTGAATTTCTTCATTGACCCAATACTTGTCAGAAACATCTTGTTTAATTTTCATAAGTTTGTGCAGATTCTAATTTTCCCCTTGTTATTGATTTCTAGTTTTATTTTATTTTGATCTCAGAAAATTATTGATATAAGCTTGATTTGTAAAAAAAATTTGCTGAGACTTGTTTTGTGGCCTATCCTGGAGAATGTTCCATGTGCTGATGAGAAGAAAGTTTATTCCAAAGCTATTGAATGAAATGTTCTGTAAATGTCCATTAGGTTTGGCTAAAGAGCAGTTTAAATTCAACGTTTCTTTGTTGACTTTTTTGTCTAGATGTTTTGTCCAATGCTGAGAGAGGAGTTCCTAAGTCCCCAGTTCTTACTGTGTTGGAGTCTATCTCTAATAATTACTTTATATATCTAGGTGTCCTGGTGATGAGTACACATATATTTAGAATTATTATATCCTTTTGTTGAACTGATCTGGTTATCCCTATATAATGAGCTTCTTTGTGGCTTTTAACAGTTTTTGATTTAAAGTGTGTTTTAACTGACGTAAGTATAGCTACTCTTGCCACGTATGGTTTCCATTTGTGTGGGACATTGTTTTCTATCCTTTTACCTTCAGTCTATAGTTGTCTTTACAGGTGAAGTGAGTTGCCTGTAGGTAGCATATAGTAGAGTTATGTTTTTCTTTCTGTTAATAAACCTTTTAAGTGTGGAGTTTAATCTGTTGACATTTGATATTATATTAATAGATGAGAACTTATTCCTGTTATTTTCTTAATTGTTTTCTGGTTGTTTTATATATCCTTTTCTCCTTTTGTAGCCTCTTATTATCATTGCAGTTTGGTGGTTTTCTGTAGTGGTACGATTTAACTTCTTTCTCGTTTGAGTATATATTTGACAGTAAATTACATAATTTTATGTGTTTTCATGATTTTAGATATCATCCTTTTGTTTCCACATGTAGGACTCTCTCATTCATTTCTGTAGGGCCTGTCTAGTGGTGATGAATTCCTAGCTTTTGCTTCTCTGGAAAATAGTTTATTTCTTCCTCATTTTTGAAAGATAGCTTTGCTGGATATAATATTCTTATAGGGTTTTTCTTCAGTACTTTGAATGTGTCATTCCATTTTCTCCTGGTCTGTAAGGCTGCTGCTGAGAAATCTGCTATTAGTCTGATGGGGATTATCATATATGTGACTTGATGGTTTTCTCCTGCTGTTTTTAACATTAACATTCTCTTTTTCTTTGACTTGACAGTTTTACTATAATATGTCTTGGAGAATATATTTTTGGTTTGAATCTATTCAGGTATCTTTCAGATTCCTATATCTAGATGTTTACATCTCTTGGACTCTTGAAAAGTTTTCAGCTATTATTTTATTAAGTAAGTTTTCTATGTCTTTGCCCTTATTTCTCCTTCTGGAACTTCCTGAATTTAGTTATTTAGTCATTTTATATTATCTCACATGTCACATAGAATTTCTTCATTCTCTTGTATTCTTTTTAAATTAAACTGTGTTATTTCAAAAGACTTGTCTTCAAGTTCAGAAATTCTTTCTTCTGCTTGATCTACTATATTGTTAAATCTCTTAATTGTATTTTTCATTTTATTTATTGAATTCTTTAGTTACAGGCTTTCTGTTTGGTCCTTTCTTATGATATCCATCTCTTTGCTGAATTTGTCATTCAGATCGTTTTCCTGATTTCTTTGTATTGTTTATCTGTGCCCTCTTGCATCTCATTGCGTTGCTTTAATATTATTATTTTGATTTTTTTAACCATTTTATAAATTTTCTTTTCATTGGAATCTGTTTCTAGAAAATGACTATGTTCCTTTGGAGATGTTATTCTTCCTTGCTTTTTTTTGATGTTTGTTGTGTTCTTAAGTTGATATCTGTGCATTTGTCGTATGTCTCTTCTGTTTATTTTATGGATTGGCTTTTGTAGGAAAATACTTTTTCCTATAGATGCTTCTACAGCGTTGGTTGAGAAAGGTGACATGGCTTTCATTCTGGATGGGCATAGTAGTGTAGTCTCCACATGATTTTTTTGGCTGCAATCAGCATCAGAGGTTCCTGTGAGTTCCTCAGTGACTTAGACAGTGGTCGTTAATGGAGGCTGTAGTGAGACTTTGATGGAGACAGTGACTCCAGGAAGGCCAGTATTCAGGCACCAGTGATGGCAGTAGTAGTGAGGGCAGGGCTGTCCTAAGGCCCCTAGATGATGTGCATAAGTGTCAGAAATGGAGGGTGGGGCCACGTAGTCCCCAGGTTCCTGGATGGTATATTCATGTGCTGGCAGTAAGTAGGGAAGACCTAAGGCTCCTGGATGATGTGCATAACTGTCGGAAATGGAGGGTGGGACCATTTAATCACAGGCTCCCGGATGGTATATTCATGTGCTGTCTGTAGTGGCAGTACGTAGGGAAGGCCTAAGTCCCTGGGATAGTGCATGTGGGCACTGGCAGCAGTGGATGGAGTGTGTTGATCCCCAGGCCTTCAAATAATGCACATGTGTGGTGGCAGCAGCAGCAGCAAAATTCAGGATGGGCCTGTCCTTAGGCTTTCTGATGGTGGGTGCACAGGCACCACCTATAGTGGTCAGGGCAGGTCAATCTATAGACTCCTGGACGCTGCTCTCAGATACTTGCAGTAGAGGTGAATAGTGTGTCAGGCCTGTCCTCAGGTCCCCCATTGGTACAAAGTGTTGGCTGTAGCAGTAGGGCAGGTCAGTCCCTAGGCTTCTCAATGACTTGCACATGTGGCAGCAGTGGAAGGCAATATAGGTCTTTCCTCATGCCTCTCATGGTACATGTGGACACCCATAGTGAGGCAGGTTGATTCTGGGCCCGTAGATGATGTGCATGGGCACTGGTGGTGGGTAGGCCAGTCCTCTCCTCAGACCCATGAATTACGGTGTGCTTGTCAGCCAGTGGTGGTTGGTGGGGCAGAATGAATCCCCAGGCTCCAAGGCAATATGCATGGGCACAATGAGCAGAGCATAATTCTCCTCAGGCCCCCAGGTGACGTGGGTGGGTGCCAGCAGGCAAAGCAAACCTACGACTTCTCCAATTGTTAAATTGCTTTTCCTAAAACATCAGTAAAATGTTTCCAAAAAACACTATACCCTCAATAAAATATTATTTTTAAAGTTATATGGTTTCTAATGTTAGTTATTTCATTGTATGGAATTTTATAAATCACACTAGGAAAGTAATGATTACCGTCTAGGAATTTTCTGTCTATTATATGTACTCTCAGATCAATGTCACACCACATATTCAGCTTATAATTTATTCAAAGAGTGAATTAAAAAAGTAAGATATATTTGGTCAGCATAGTGAACATCTGGAGAACATCTCTTAACATGCATCAAATGAAACAAAATAACTAAAATAGATAAAACAATGTTACCTGGGGACTAGGAGGTTCAGAGCCATATACATACAGCACTGCTTTTGAGAAATAGCTCCCACTAAAATACTATATGCTCCAAATTGGAGGAGTATACAGTGAGGTAACAGAGAGTTTCACTATCTTAGATTTGTGTACATTGTGTTGAATTAATGTAGAATTCTTTTCATAGATTTATTCTAAAAATCCTTATAAGTGGTATGTATTTGGAAATATGGCAGGTGTTTAGATAATTGAGGATTAACATTCTAAAGATCTATTTCAGCAATATGTTACAGATATGGTGCTAAGTGTGATGGAGAGGGCATATGATGGTAGGGACATCTTTGTGATCTGCACTTAGTTCACAGAAGAGTGATTTCTAGAATGAAGGTTCAGAGACAAGAAACAAATTTATAGTTTTAATTTTGTGGATGAAATTAACTTATTGAGAAATAATTTCATACTTTTTATAAAACAAATGTAGCTGTGAATAGCACACGTTTTATCAACATAAATTCTTGCCATAGTAGCTAGCTAACTCCAAAGTAGCTGAATAAGCCAAATCCTAAGTGGTACACAAATGGTTTAGAAATGGTACAATGTGTACAGAGTTTTGATGATAGGAAATGACATAAAACAAAGATTTATAAACCACTTAAGTTCCCTCATGCCACACTGGAGAGTATAGCAATATATTATTATGTAGAGAAAACAAGGAAGCACATTACTGATATACATTTCCTAAACTGTGAAATCAGGGGAAAATCTTCATTCCTGTGTCTAAGTTAATTCACGTCTTTATATTTGTGAAACATGTAAAACAATTTTTTTTCAGCTAAAGACTAGTTTTGTGAGGCCTTAGATTGCACTCGAATCCCAGAAAATATAGAGTTAAAGACTGAGACTCTTATTTTAAATAAAAATTAATTTAAATCTTTAAAATCTAAGAAAGTCTAAAATAGTTGGTATAAAACAAAATAAAACAAGTGGCAAATATTTTAATAAGACATTCACAAAAATAAATATAAATGACAGCACATAAAATAACTTTTTTAAAACTAAAAAAAAAGAAAACATTTTTATAGCCATAAAATTTAAAACTATAAAAGGTTTAGTAACATTTAGTCATTTTTGCAACAATGCCCAAACCAATGGCAAGAGCTTCTTCCATATGTTTTCTTGTAGTAGTTTTACAGTTTCATGTCCTATGTTTAAGTTTTTAGTCTATTTTGAATTCATTTTTGTATATGATGTGAAGCAATGCTTCGATTTCATTCTTCTGTATATAAATACCCAGTTTTTTTTTTTTTTAACATCGTTTATTCAAGACTGTCATTTCTCTACATGCATTTTTGGCACTTTTGTCACAAATCAATTGATTAAACATGGGTTTAATTCTGAGTTCTCTATCCTGTTCTATTGGTTGATATGTCTGTTTTTATGCCAGGACCACACCGTTTTGATCACAATTACTTTATAATATGTTTTGGAATCAGGGAATGTGACACCTCCAATTCTGTTTCTTTTTGCTTGAGATTGTTTTGGCTATTGAGAGTCTCCTGTGGTTCTATGTGAATTTAAGAACTTTTTTTCTATTTCTGTAAGAATGGTAATTTTGATAGAGATTACAGTAACTTTGCAGATTGAGTAGTATCAACATTTTATGAATATTAATTCTTTCAGTCCACGAATGTGGTTTATCTTTCTATTTATTTGTGTTTTCTTGCCTTTCTTTAACCAGTGTTTTATAGTTTTCAGTATACAGTCATTCCTTAGTATCCTTGGGGTATTGGTTCCAGGACCTCCCACAGATACCAAAATCCATGAATACTCAAGTCCCTGATATAAAATGGAATATTATTTTCATGTAAACTATGCAATCTTCTCGTATGCTTTAAATAATCTCTAGATTACTTATGATCCTAATACAAAAAAAAGCTATGTAAATAATTGCTAGAACTGTGTTGTTTAGGAAATAATTGATTAGAAAATTGTTTTTTAGAAAAAAAGCCTGTACATGTTCAATACAGAGGTAAATTTTTAAAAAATATTTTTGAGGCCGGGCGCGGTGGCTCAAGCCTGTAATCCCAGCACTTTGGGAGGCCGAGACGGGCGGATCACGAGGTCAGGAGATCGAGACCATCCTGGCTAACACGGTGAAACCCCTTCTCTACTAAAAAATACAAAAAACTAGCCAGGCGACGTGGCGGGCGCCTGTAGTCCCAGCTACTCGGGAGGCTGAGGCAGGAGAATGGCGTGAACCCGGGAGGCGGAGCTTGCAGTGAGCCGAGATTGAGCCACTGCACTCCAGTCTGGGCGACAGAGTGAGACTCTGCCTCAAAAAAAAAAAAAAAAAAAAAAAAATATATATATATATATATATTTTTGATCTATGGTTGAATCCATGGATTCAGAATTTACAAGTAACAATGGCATACTATATAGGTCTTTCACCTCCTTGATTCAATTAAATTTAACCTTAAATATTTAACTTTTTGTTGCTATTGTAAATGTAATTGTTTTGTTAATTTTTAAAGAATAATTCATTATTAATATCTAGAAATGCTACAAATTTTTGTATGTTGACTGTGTATTATTCAATACACAATAAAATTCAACTTTACTGACTTCATTTATCAGTTCTAACAGTTTTCTAGTGGAGTCTTTAGGGTGTTTCTTACATATAAGATTAACTCTATTGCAAGAGAGCCAACAACCTAATTAAAACATTGGCAAAAGATCTGAATAGACAGTTCTCAAAGAAAACATACACATATGGGAAAAATGCTCAGTATCACTAATCATTAGGGAAATGAAAATTAGAACTGCAATAAGATATCGCCTCACATCTGTTAGAACGGCTCTTACCAAAAAGATGAAAAATAACAAGTGTTGGTGAGGATACAGAGAAAAAGAAATGATATAATTTGGATAATTGTCCTTTTCCAAATCACATGTTGAATTGTAATCCCCAAAGCTGAAGTGGGAACTAGTGGGAGATGTTTGAGTCATGGGGGCATATTTCACATAGCTTGGTACTCTTTTTGCAATAGTGAGTGAGCTCTTGCAAGATCTGGTTGTTTAAAAGTGTGTGGCATCTCTCCCTTCCACTTCACTTGTTTCTGTTCTTGCCATGTGATATGCCTGCTCCCCCTTTGCCTTCTGACATGATTGGAAGCTTCCTGAGTCCTCTGCAGAAGCAGATGCTGCTATGCTTCCGGTACAACCTGCCCAACCATAATCCAATTAAATATCTTCTCTTATGAGTTACTCAATCTCGGGTATTTCTTTATAGCAATGCAAGAACGGCCTAATGCAGAACTCTTATACATTGTGGGTAGAAATGTAAATTAGTACCATTATAGTAAACAGCCTAAAGTTTCCTCAAGAAACTAAAACTGGAACTGCCACATGATCCAGTAATACCACTCTGGGTGTATATCCAAAGGAAGCAAAATCAATATATCAAAGATATATCTGTACTATCATGTTCATAGAAGCATTATTCACAATAGCCAAGATATAGAATGAACCTAAGTGTTCAGCAATGGATGAATGGATGAAGAAAATGTAGTATATATACACTATAGAATATTGGGAAAATTCTGTCATTCATGACAAGGATAAATCTGAAGGACATTATGCTAAATGAAATAAGTCAAGCACAAAAGTTCAAATACCACATGATCTCACTTATATGTGTAATATAAAAAAGTTGAACCCACAAATGTACAGAGTTAAATGATGGCCTCACATAAAAAATGGTAAATAAGTGAAATGATGGATATGTTAGTTAGCTTGATTTAAACATTCCACATTGTATTCATATATCAAAACATCACATTGTATCCCTTAAATACATACCATTATGATTTGTCAATAAAAAATAATATTAATAATCAAGAATTTAAAATTTTTGAATAAATTAAAGTTGAAAGACAAACATTGCTATAGAAAAGATTCCTTAATCTTAATAATCTTTTAGGAAGATTCTTACTCTTCCTAAAAGATTTATATAAAAATTCCATTTTATTACGTAATTTTTTTTTTTTTTTTTTTTTTTTTTGAGGCGGAGTCTCACTCTGTCGCCCGGGCTGGAGTACTGTGGCCGGATCTCAGCTCGCTGCAAGCTCCGCCTCCCGGGTTCACGCCATTCTCCTGCCTCAGCCTCCCGAGTAGCTGGGACTACAGGCGCCCGCCACGTCGCCTGGCTAGTTTTTTGTATTTTTTAGTAGAGAAGGGGTTTCACCGTGTTAGCCAGGATGGTCTCGATCTCCTGACCTCGTGATCCGCCCGTCTCGGCCTCCCAAAGTGCTGGGATTACAGGCTTGAGCCACCGCGCCCAGCCTACGTAAAATATTTTTAAATTCAGTCTTGACATGAGATTTTTAAAAAATAATCTGCAGAAAACTAGGACTTAACATAATATATAAGATATTTAGTATTTTTGTAACTACATTTATAGCATGAAAAAATTCTAAATTTTGATGAAAGAATCTCACCAAATCTGCCTACCAAATTCTGAAACAATGAAGAACAATGATACAGAATAAATGAATATATGTGAATACCAACAAAACAAAGAACTCATTTTAACACTTAATAATATTCTAGAAAGCAAAAATAAATAAATAAATAAATAAATAAATAAATAAATACAATCTGAGACATCATTTGGCTTAGTAATTAATTTTATAAAAAACCTCTTCCTGCCTATTATTTGCTTCCTCTTTTTGAGAAAGATGCAAATTACCTGAAGACTGTGTTGGGACATCAAGTTCTAGTATATCTGCTGAGATTGGTATTCTTTTTTTATTTTCCTGTCACATAGTATGTGTTGAATTTTTTTTTTTAATTACATGAGGTACATAGTAGGTGTGTATGTTTATTGGATACATGAGCTGTTTTGATACAAGCATGCAATACGTAATAATCACATCATAGAAGATGGAATATTCATCCTTTCAAGCATTTATCTTTTGTGTTATGAGCATGAAATTATACTCTTTCAGTTATTTAAAAATGCATAATAAACTATTATTGACTGTAGTCACCTTGTTGTACTATCAAATATTATGCCTTGTTCATTCATTTTAACTATTTTTTTCTACCCATTAGATAGGCATCCCCACCTACCTCCCACCCTTCCATTACCCCTCCCAGCCTCTGGTAACCATCCTTCTACTCTCTATCTCCATAGAATCAATTGTTTTGATTTCTATACCCAATAAATAAGTGAAAACCTACAATGTTTTTCTTGCTGTGCCTGGCTTATTTCACTTAACATAATGACCTCCAATTTCATCCATGTTGTTGAAAATGATCGGATCTGATTTTTTTAATGGTTGAATAGTACTCCATTGTGTATAAGTACCACATTTTCTTAATCTATTTGTCTGTTGATGGACACTTAGGTTGCTTCAAATCTTGTCTATTGTGAACAGAGCTGTAACAAACATGGGAATGCAGATATGTCTTTGTTATATTGATTTCCTTTCTTTTGGGTATATACCCAGCAGTGGGATTGTTGGATAATATGGTAGCTCCATGATTAGTTTTTTGAGGAACCTCCAAACTGTTCTCCATAGTGGTTGCACTAATTTACATTCCCAACAACAGTGTATGAGGGTTCCCTTTTCTCCACATTCTCGCCAGCACTTCAGCACTTATTATTGGCTCTATTTGGATAAAAGCCATTTTAACTGGGATGAGATATCTCATGGTAGTTTTGATTTGCATTTCTCTGAGGATCGATGATGTTGAGCACCTTTTCATATGTCTGTTTACTATTTGAATGTCTTCTTTTCAGAAATGTCTTTTCAGATCTTCTGCCCATTTTAAAATCAGATTATTAGATCTTCTTTTTTCCTATGAGTTGTTTGAGCTCCCTATATATTCCAGTTTTTAATCCCAGAGTTTGTTATTCTAATATCTCATGGTTCATCAATTTATTTTCATCAAAACACAATATTAAAAGACAGACTGAAGTATAATTAAAAGAAAACATTTAATTTTCTCACACTTATTAAAAAAAGAATAAAAATTATCTCATCATAAAAGCAAGAAAGTTTCTAGTAATATTCAAAAGTGAGGAAATAAATATAACAGATAAATTTTGTAGTTCTTGAAGCAGTCAATTTAGTGAGTAGGGGGAAATGATTCATCTTTTCTTTTCCTTTTTTTATTATTATTATACTTTAAGTTCTATGGTACATGTGCATAACGTGCAGGTTTGTTACATATGTATACTTGTGCCATGTTGGTGTGCTGCACCCATCAACTCGTCAGCACCCATCAACTCGTCATTTACATCAGGTATAACTCCCAGTGCAATCCCTCCCCCCTCCCCCCTCCCCATGATAGGCCCCGGTGTGTGATGTTCCCCTTTCCGAGTCCAAGTGATCTCATTGTTCAGTTCCCACCTATGAGTGAGAACATGTGGTGTTTGGTTTTCTGTTCTTATGATAGTTTGCTAAGAATGATGGTTTCCAGCTGCATCCATGTCCCTACAAAGGACACAAACCCATCCTTTTTTATGGCTGCATAGTATTCCATGGTGTATATGTGCCACATTTTCTTAATCCAGTCTGTCACTGATGGACATTTGGGTTGATTCCAAGTCTTTGCTATTGTGAATAGTGCCACAATAAACATACGTGTGCATGTGTCTTTATAGCAGCATGATTTATGATCCTTTGGGTATATACCCAGTAATGGGATGGCTGGGTCATATGGTACTTCTAGTTCTAGATCCTTGAGGAATTGCCATACTGTTTTCCATAATGGTTGAACTAGTTTACAATCCCACCAACAGTGTAAAAGTGTTCCTATTTCTCCACATCCTCCCCAGCACCTGTTGTTTCCTGACTTTTTAATGATTGCCATTCTAACTGGTGTGAGATGGTATCTCATTGTGCTTTTGTCTTATCTTACATACTATAGTGGAAGTATCATTCAAAATTTTCTCTTGTCACATGCTAACCTCTTTATAAAATGTATGAAATAATAGAAAGAAATTATACATTTACCTGACTGAAAGTTTCGGAAAGACCCAATCTTTTCACTTATATTTTTAGTAACTTCTTAGTTTACTCAATACTTCTCAGAAGACAAACTTATTTAATGAATTATAAGTTAAAATAAAGCTTATTATTTAGAGGAGAGGACTGTCTTACTGTTCTCTGTACAAACCACCAACAACAAGTTGCCAGGAACAAAAAACTGTCCCAGTCATCATAGCTTCATAATGACTGATAGCAATTCAGTGCAAACAGATCTTGATATTTCATCTTGATCAGCCACATAAGTGCAAGTATATTTATCAGCAGATTTGACTCAACAACTTAAGTAACTTAAAGAATTCAAAGTCAAATGTGATGCACTTGCTTTTATTTTGTTTTGTTTTGTTGCCTAATTTATAGGCCCCTTTAGTGAAAGGGTAAAAAGAACAGTGGAAGCAAGTGGTTAGGTTGAATTGGTTTAGTGAGTGTGAAGGTGGCCTCTCTGCAGAGCAGGGGGCCTGCCAGTAGTCTGGAATCTATGCTTTAACTGTACAACAGCCTTTACACTGAGCCCCGAGGGTCATTTTATAGGTGTTCTATAAACATTTTAAAGCTATTCTATAGCTGTTCCCTTTTTATAACTGCCTCATCTTACCCCTCCTGGAGATGTTGACCCAGCAGGGGGTGAGGTAATGGCCAGTTGTGGAGATCAGAATGGATTGCTTTCTTTACTCACTCACCCTTCACCTACTGTTTAATGACCACCCAACAACTCCCAGCACAACAAAAAGAAATCAGTAGTAGTAGCTCTGAAAGGATACTTTAGACAAATTCTAGATCTGAAGGTTTCCCCACTGCCACTCAGTGAATGAATGGCCCATCCTACTGTCCTTGTTTAAATACAGGCATAGTTATACGCAATACACACACACACACATACACACACACACACACAGCAACTAAATCTGATATGGGAAGAGATAAATTCTTGTTAGGGCTCTCTCCCTTGTCATACCAGAGAGTTAAGTAATGTTCTTTGCATGGTGATCACTGATGAATAAGAAAATATTCAGTGCCCAAAGCACAATTTTTAGATTATGTGTTTAAACAATCTACCCTAGGAAAGAAAAAGTAGTGTTTAGGTTACTCTGGGTACATTGTCTATGGCGTAGCCTTGCTCTACAAGGAGTAGCTAAAAAAGAAAAAGAAAAAGTAATGTTTAAACCTGTAGATTTTTCTCAAAATATCAGAGAATTTTTAGTTTCTTTTGAGTCTGGCCCTGATATGTTTTAAATTTCACTGAAAATTCCAGAAATAATGTGGCTAACAATGCACAAAGCAAAAAGTAAGATTTTCCCTATTGTGATTGTCTTAAGTGTCAATTTAAACCATAATCTAGATTTGCAGTGAAGGTATTTGTAGATATCATTTTCTCCAGATATCAGTTTACTTTAAGTGAAGAAGATTACACCTGACAATATGGGAGGGCCTTATCCAATCAGTAGAAGATCTTAGGAGCAAAGACTAGATTTCTTAGACAAGAATTTTTGCCTCCAGACAACACCCTAAAATCTGCCTGAGTTTCAAGGCTGTTGGTCTGTCTTATACATTTCCAACTTGAGAGTTTTCACAATCCCATAAGCCACTTCTTAAAATAAATGTCTCTCTATTTTCTATATAATTCTACTGGTTCTGCTTCTCTGAAGAAACCTGACTAATGCAATTATTAAATATTAAATTGATCAAAAGATATACATAAATTTATCTTAATATATATAAGTTATGTATATAGAGTTTTAAGAAATACAGCAAGGATGCAGGGTGCAAGATTCAAAATACAAAACTCAATTGTGTTTCCAGCAATGATCAACTTGAAAATAAAATTAAGAAAACGATTTCACTTATGATAACATCAAAAATGATAAAACACCTAGGAGCAACTACAGAACATTGTTGAAAAAAATTAAAGAAGGCCTGAAGTAATGGAAAGCTACCTCATGTTTATTAATGGAAAAATTTAATATTTTAAAAGTGCCAGTACTCCTCAACTTGATGTATAGATTCAAAGCAATTAGTATGAAAATTCCAGCTGACTTCTTTGAAGAATTTACAAACTGATTGTGAAATTCAGATGGAAATTTAAGGAGCTCAAAATAACCAAAAATGTGGGAAAAAAGAACAAAATGGGAGGACTCACACATCCTGACTGCAAAACTCCAGTGTTCAGGACAACGTGGTACTAACATAAGGATAGACACATAGATCAATAGAATTAAGATTCCAGAAATAAACCCTCACATTTATAGTCAAATGATCTTCAGCAGTAGTGCCAAATAATTCAATGAGGAAAAAATTTTCTTTTCAACAAAATGATGCAGATACAACAGGATATCCACGTGTAAGAGAATGAAGTTGGACCTTAGCTCGTATCACACATGAAAATTAATTCAAAATGTACTAAAGGTCTAGAGGTAAGAGCTAAATTTATAAAACTCTTGGAAAAGCACATATGTGTAAACATTCACATCATGGGTTAGGCAATAGTTTCTTAGACTTCTTAGACATGACACCAAAGCCCCAGCAACAAAGGAAAATTTGATAAATTTGACTTCATTAAAATTTTTAAAAATGCGCTTCAAAGGACAGTATCAAGAAAGTGAAAATGACAACTCACTGAATGTGTAGGAATATTTGCAAAACATATATCCGATAAGAAGCTAGTATTCAGAATACAAAAAGAACCCTAACATCTCAACCATAAATAACCCAATTAAAAAATGTGAAAAGAAATTTCTCCAAAGAAGATGTACGGATACACAATGAGCACATGAAAAGATGTTCGACATGGTTAGTCATTAGGGAAAGGCACATCAAAATCACAAATAAATGGATAAATGTACATCAAAAAGACTAATAATTAAAAGTGTTGGCACTAATGGGGATAAATTGAACACATGTGCATTATTGTAGAAATGCAAAATTGTTTATCTACTTTAAAAAATAGTTTGGCAAGTGTCTTTATAGCAGCATGATTTATAATCCTTTGGGTATATACCCAGTAGTGGGATGGCTGGGTCATATGGTACTTCTAGTTCTAGATCCTTGAGGAATTGCCATCCTGTTTTCCATAATGGTTGAACTAGTTTACAATCCCACCAACAGTGTAAAAGTGTTCCTATTTCTCCACATCCTCTCCAACACCTGTTGTTTCCTGACTTTTTAATGATTGCCATTCTAACTGGTGTGAGATGGTATCTCATTGTGGTTTTGATATGCATTTCTCTGATGGCCAGTGATGATGAGCATTTTTTCATGTGTCTGTTGGCTGTATGAATGTCTTCTTTTGAGAAATGTCTGTTCATATCCTTTGCCCACTTTTTGATGGGGTTGTTTGTTTTTTTCTTGTAAATTTGTTTGAGTTCTTTGTAGGTTCTGGATATTAGCCCTTTGTCAGATGAGTAGATTGCAAAAAATATCTCCCATTCTGTAGGTTGCCTGTTCATTCTGATGGTAGTTTCTTTTGCTGTGCAGAGCTCTTTAGTTTAATTAGATCCCATTTATCAATTTTGGCTTTTGCTGCCATTGCTTTTGGTGTTTTAGACATGAAGTCCTTGCCCATGCCTATGTCCTGAATAGTACTACCTAGGTTTTCTTCTAGGGTTTTTATGGTATTAGGTCTAACATTTAAGTCTCTAATCCATCTTGAATTAATTTTTGTATAAGGAGTAAGGAAAGGATCCAGTTTCAGCTTTCTACTTATGGCTAGCCAATTTTCCCAGCACCATTTATTAAATAGGGAATGCTTTCCCCATTTCTTGTTTCTCTCAGGTTTGTCAAAGATCAGATGGCTGTAGATGTGTCACTATTCACAATAGCAAAGACTTGGAATCAACCCAAATGTCCATCAGTGACAGACTGGATTAAGAAAATGTGGCACATATACACCATGGAATACTATGCAGCCATAAAAAAGGATGAGTTCGTGTCCTTTGTAGGGACATGGATGCAGCTGGAAACCATCATTCTTAGCAAACTATCACAAGAACAGAAAACCACACACCGCATGTTCTCACTCATAGGTGGGAACTGAACAATGAGATCACTTGGACTCGGAAAGGGGAACATCACACACCGGGGCCTATCATGGGGAGGGGGGAGGGGGGAGGGATTGCATTGGGAGTTATACCTGATGTAAATGACGAGTTGATGGGTGCTGACGAGTTGATGGGTGCAGCACACCAACATGGCACAAGTATACATATGTAACAAACCTGCACGTTATGCACATGTACCATAGAACTTAAAGTATAATACTAATAAAAAATAAAAAATAAAATAATTTGGCAGTTTCTCAAAAACAAAAAGCTCTTTTAAAGAGTTACCACATGACTCAGAAATTTCACTCCTAGCTGTACACCTATGAGAAATGCAATCATTTATCTATACAAAAAGTTGTACATGAATGTACATAGAAGCATTACTCAAAATAGCCAAGAAGTGTAAGCAACAAAAATGCCCATCCATTCATGAATGACTAAACAAAATGCAGTATATCTGTACAATGGAATATTATTCAACAACAACAAAGGAACAAAATGCTGATACATATCAAAACATGGATGAACATTGAATACATCATGCCAAGTTAAATAAACCAGACACAAAAGACTACATATGGTATGATTCACTTTGCATGAGACATCCAAAACAGACAAATCAATAGAGATAAAAAGTACATCAGTGTTTACCAGAGTTTGAAGTGGGGAGGGAGAAAAAGAAAATGGCTGCTAATGGGTAAGTGGGTTCTGTTTGGCCTGGTGAAAATACTCTGGAATTAGGTCTTGATGATTGCACACTTTTGTTAATATACTTAAAACTACTTAATTTTATCCTATAAAGTGGTGAATTTTATGATATGTGAATTATGTCTCAAAAAAGAACATAATAAAGTTTGAAAATCTGGGTGTATTAGTCCATTCTTGCACTGCTATAAAGAAATACCTGAGACTGGGCAATTTATAAAGAAAACAAAAGGGGTTTAATCATCTCACAGTTCTGCAGGTACAGGAAGTGCAGTGGCTTGTGCTTCTGGAAAGAGGCCTTAGGAAGCTTTCAATCATGGTAGAAGGCAAAGCAGGAGTGAGGCACTTCACATGGCTGGAGTAGGAGGAAGGAGGTGGAGAGGTGCCACACACTTTTAAACAAGCAAGTCTCAGGAGAATTTACTATTGCAACAGAGCCAGGGCTAGTGGGGTGGTGAGGGAGAGATGGTGTTAAACCATGAGGAAAATTCCCCCATGAGCCAATCACCTCCCACCAGACCCCACTTCTGGCATTGGGGATTACATTTCAACATGAGAATTGGGCGGAGACACAGATGCAAACCATACCACATGATGAAAGAAAGAAATTGTATCATTTTGAGTAACTAATCTTTGATGACCTGCAATTTGGAATTTATTGAACTTCTTCATAAATTATTTTAGATGTATAACAAAGATAAATATATAGTATCTTCTATTCTTTGCAAAGCATTTTTGGGGAAGTATCTTTTTTTCATCTTATATTCTAAAATGGTGAATTTCATAGATTGAAAACCTCCAGTTATTTGTATTTTGTTTTCTTCCTTTTGCTCCCAATGTTTTCAAGGCATCTTTCTGTTTTAAAATACATATTTTACTATTGTTCAAGTCTGATAAGGCCAACAGATCAAGGGATGACTGACATTGAAAAGATACCTTCCTACTTAGTTCCTAAAAGGGACATACCATGCCATGAAAAACCACATAAATTTATTTATAGGCACTCAGGTCAAATGAGACTTCAAGAAAATTTAAAGAAAAATAAATTATCACTTGAATATATTAATAACCTTATTCCCTCTTTCCTTCATCACTGGGGAAATGCCAGGTTGGTCAGGAAGCTGCAGAAAAACAAGGTCAAGAGATTTTACCATGGTTTTCAGGGAAAAAAGTGGGCAAGGTGGGGTAAGCAGGTTTAGGGTTCACTACTTTAAGTAATCTTCACAGGTTCTGAGGCATAAGGACTGTTCTTAGATGCCTGGTACCTGACCTTGGGATGTTTGGAGCAAAGGAATATTGGTCCAGAGTTTTAGAACTTTATAGAAGAGGTGGGGTGTGGTGGTGGCTGTGAGTTCTGCACTGGTTAGTCTGCATATAAAAGACACAGTCACAGTGGATCCTTTAATGACTCTGTGGATTGGCTAGTCCTAGGACAGACAGCCTCACCAGGGTTCATAAAGCACCACATATCAAAACTTGCTAACAGAATGACATGCTTCACACACCCTCCTTGATTTCTTTACTTCAAAATCTATCCTCAAATGCTTTTAGTCTAATAAATTTAAGTGGTTGACATATTAAAATGTTACCATCCCCAAGGGACAGCACATACAAGCAGGCTTCATACAATAGGTGAATTAAATGTATATTATATAGGAAGTTCTTACAGAGGCTCCACAACAGCTGGGAGTTAGACTACTCTGTCCTGTGTTTCCAGAAATGAGAGCTGATGGAATAGCAAACATAATGTAAAGCACACTACAAATATTGTCTTGTTGCTTTATTTATGTCATGACTCCTCTTTGTGACATTTGGAAAAGTCTTGTAAATGGGACTCCACACCAAATGCAAACCAGTATTCTTAAATAAATGTGGGGGTCATAATACTAAGCTTATCTTAAGTCCACCACTAAGCAAATGTGTTCAGTTGTCTTAGTGGTTTTTGTCAAATACAAAACTTAGGAGAACCAAAAAGTTGCCAGGTTTCCAACTCTTCTCTTCATTTAACTAGTTATTGTATTTCATTTTTGTTACGGAACACTTTAAACAAATATTTTTCTCTTAGATTCCTTATGAGCGCTTATAGTTGCAGACATCCAACTGAAACTTTTTCTGCCCACTAGTTCCATATTTCATTTCAGTTAAATTTAGAGAATCCACCCTGGAAAGTGTGGCATACGGTGTCATGGAACAGTGGAAAGAAGAATGTAGATTTGCTTACTGAAGGCAAGGTCAATGAGACTTTAAGAAGATTTCAAGGGCAAAAAAAAATCATTGCATGTGCTAATAACTTTATCCTCTCTCCCAAATAACAAAATTATATTTAAGTACACACACTCACACACACACACAATAATAAAATTTTCCATTCTTTTCTTGCCACTACTATAATTCTCAAATATAAGATCTTTCCTTTTAATTGTTCACTCACAAAGTTTTAATTAGCCAAATTTCTAAAATGTGACAATCCAGCTGCCAAAAGTCAGCCATAGTTTTGACTTAAAGGTCTGTAAAGAATTACTTGGTAGCAATCAGAATGAATTGCAAAGCTTATGTCCAAAAATTTTTTCATATGGCATAAACACAGCAATTGGTGTGGTAATTCTTCTTGATTGCACTAGCTGGGGGAATTTAGCAGAAAATGCCAAAAGTTAGTCAAGGTATGCTGTCTACTGGGCTATGTATCATAAAGCTACAAAATACATGTACATGTAGGTTGTATACTTACACACCCATAAAAATTTGTTCAATATAGAGTTTATTTTTAAGCTATGTCACCAAGAAACGAGTGCTATTAGGAACATAGAATCATCTTCTATACAGACACTAAAACTCAGGATTTCCTTGGGCAAAGGTGGAATTCAGCACATTTAGTATAGTTTTCTAATTTTCCCACAGCATAGTGCTATTCTTCATATGAGTTTTGTTGTTTGTAAATACTGTTTATGTTGAGGAATAATAGAGGAATAAAAATGAATAAAAGAAGGCTGATTTTCATGTCAAAATGCCAGCTTGAATGCCTATTAATATGCTCTTATAACCAAATTTTAAGTTTTCATCAAATCAAGCTCTCAAGGAGAATGCCAAGGTGTCAGCAGCTCATAGTCACTATGCAAAAAAGTGATATCTCAAATAATATTAATACCTCTAACAGAAAGCATAGACACCATACACACTAATAACATGGTGTTAGACCTGCCAATCAAAACTGTGGCTGGTTTTTGGCAGCGTGATCATCCCATTTTAGAAACTTGGCTAACTGAAACTTTGAGCAAACAATTAAAAGATATGTTTGAGAATTAGGAGTGATGAAATAAGAATGCAAATTCTTACCATTCTCTCTCTCTCTCTCTCTCTCTCTCTCTCTCTCTCTCTCTGTGTGTGTGTGTGTGTATGTGTGTGTGTGTATTTAAATATAATTTTCTTATTTGGAGGAAGGGATAAGTAGGTGTTAGTAGGAGTTCCAATTTCAAAATATGTCTATTTTATTCATCAACTGAACTTTTGAAAGATCAGTCAATTGATCTCAAATGCCCTTAAGGGTGTAAAAACTTGGCCAATGCGGTGGCTCATGCCTGTAATCCCAGCATTTTGGGAGGCCAAGGTGGTGGATCACCTGAAGCCGAGGCGGGTGGATCAGCCTGGCCAACATGGTGAAACCTCGTCTCTACTAAAAATACAAAAATTAGCCAGGTGTGATGGCAGGCGCCTGTAGTCCCAGCTACTTGGAAGGCTGAGCCAGGAGAATCGCTTGAAGCCATGAGGCGGAGGTTGAAATCAGTCGAGATCATGCCATTGTACTCCAACTTGGGTGACAGTGCAAGATTCCGTCTCAGAAAAAAAAAAAAAAAAAAAAAAGTGTAAAAAAATAAATATTATCCCCAAGTATAGAGATCTTAATATCAACTTAAAAAAAGAATGTTATATATCATGAAGCATGACACATTTATGAGTTGAAAACACTGTACCTGATGTTACCATCTGCTGGAACTAAGGCTACTTCATGTGTCCCAGGGTGCAGGGAGGGCGGAGGCAATAGGCGAAAGCTCCTCCAAAGAATACAGGAAGAATGATGTTGGATGCAATCCTCTCATAAAAGAATTAAAATGACAAAAATTCAGGATTACTCCCAAATGTGTAGCATTAATAAAAGACAAGAGTAGTAATGGAATGAGCATTATTAATGCTGAAAACAAGCTACTTATCTAATCATAACCTTTATTTTGGAAAGAAAACACCAAATAATACACCAAATCTCTAAAATTTAATGTACACATGCTATATACCAGCTTTTGTGCTAAGAAAATTATTAAGATTATTTTATTTATTCTTAGAACAACTCTAAACCATAGAAACTGCTAATGGCTCCTTTTTATAAATGAAACCTTAGAGAGTAACTCCCTAAGTCTCACCTCGTAAGTGGGCCCAGTATGTGAAGGGCTCAAAAGTTGTTATCCAGGAGTGATATTTAAAACATATCAACGTGTTGTTTATGGTTGACACTTCATTATCGGTAAATTTCAGATAATTTCTAAAATGTCTTTTTATATTTTTAATTTGTATACAAAGATTACCAGTAAAATGTAATTTCTCCTAATGCTATGTAAATATCCATATTGAGACAAATCCCTCATCACACAGCTAAAATATAATGAGGCATCTTCAATTGTTTTTTCTTTTTAGAAGTGATACACTTATGTTCAGCAATTTCTTAGTCAGTTCAGGTCAGAAAGTCTAAGAGTGAGTGGGAGATTGTTTTTCCAGTGACAGAGGTTACAGAGGAAGAAAGTAACAATGGAAGCTGGAAAAGTTTACTACGATACTGGTTATTTCCTTTTATGGAAAATTTCTTCCTTTATATGGACAAATTTTGATCAGGGTCAGTGGAAAATAACTGAAGTCTTTCAGAAAATTGCAGGGTTTCTTACACTCTTAGAAGGCACATCTGTCAGGACACTCAATCAAGCAATCATGTTACTGCTATTTCTTTAGAAAAGCCAAATAAATAGGTACACAAAGATTACATCAATTTAAGTGGAAGTTCTTCATCAAAGCTCAAATAATGGATGAAAAACATGTATAAGTTGCATTAAACAGATTGTTTTTCTACTCTAATGGCCTAGTTGACAATTGTAGGAGAGATAAAAAAGAGAAGGTGAAAGAAAGATAACTTTAATTCAGATCATCTGTGGCCCTTTTAGTAAAGACTAAGTATAAGATCTTGGGTAAGATATTGAATCTATCTCAATTTTAATTTCCTCACATATAAAAGAAATATGCATAATATTAAAAATTTTTATATAGCTATAACTATGTCTATATTGCTTGAGAGAGTAGGAGCTCCAAAACTGATAACTCTTATTATTAAGCCAGCTTTACTCTTATAAGTACTTTTTATGTTTGCTTCCTTTCTTAGTTTTCTTTAAAAAATAATGTGATCAGAACACTTAATGTAAGATCTACACTGCTAACAAATTTTTAAGGGTACAAATGATTATAGGTACAATGCTCTATAGTAGATCTTTGAAGCTTATTCATCTTGCTTTACCAAAACTTTGTGCCTGTTCATTAGTAAGTCTCCGTTTCTCCTCCCTCCAGCCACTAGCAACCATTTTATTCTTTGATTCTATGAATTTGACTATTTTAGATGTGTCATGTAAGTAGAATCATGCAGTATTTTTCTTTCTGTGACTGCCTTATTTTACTTAGCATACTATCCTCAAAATTCACCCATATTGGTCAGGCATGGTGACTCATGCCTGTAATCCCAGCTCTTTGGGAGGCCGAGGCAGGTGGATCAACTGCGCAGGAGTTCAAGACCATCCTGGCTAACATGGTGAAACCCCATCTCTACTACATATACAAAAATTAGCCAGGCGTGGTGGTGCATGCCTGTAATCCCAGCTATTCGGGAGGCTGAGGCAGGAGAATCACTTGAACCTGGGAGGTGAAGGTTGCAGTGAGACGAGATCAGGCCACTGCACTCCAGCCTGGGCAACAAGAGTGAAACTCCATCTTAAAAAAAAAAAAAAAAAAAGTTACCCATATTGTCACATACTGCAGAATTTCCTTTTTGTGATGGCTGAATAGTATTCCATTGTATGTATTTACTGCATTTTCTTTATCCATTCATCTGTTCATGGACATTTAAGTTTCTTCCATATCTTAACTATTGTGAATAGTGTTGGAACAAACACAGAGGGACTCATATTGCTTGAAGATATTGATTTCAATTATTTTGTATAAATATCTAGAAGTGGGATTGCTGTATATCATACCATAGTTCTATTTTTAAATTTCGGATGAACCTCCATACTATTTTCCATAGAAACTGCATCATTTTGCATTCCCACCAATAGTGTGCAAAGGTTTCAATTTCTCCACATATTCACCAGCACTTGTCTTTTGATTTTTTAATAATAGACATCCTGACAGGTATGAGGAAATATCTCATTTTGGTTTTGATTTACATCTCCCTGATGATTAGTGATGTTGAACATCTTTGTCATATACCTGTTGGCCATTTTTATGTCTTCTTTGGAGAATTATTTTTTTGTTTTTTTAATAGAGACAGTGGTCTCTCTATGTTGCCCAGGTGGGTCTCTAGCTCAAGTGATCCTCCCACCTTGGTCTCCCAAATGTTGGGATTCCCTAGTCCCTTTTAAGTCAGGTTATTAGGTTTTTGCTTTTACTATGAGTTTCTTATTTTTTTCCAGATTAACCACTTATCAAATATACAGTTTGTAAATATTTTATCCCATTCCTTAGATCACTCTTTTCACTCTGTTTCTTCTTCTTCTAGTTCTTCTTCTTCTTTTTTTAACGGAGCAGAAGCTTTTTGGTTTTTTGTAGTTCTACTTGTTTGTTTTTGTTTTCCTTGTCTTGCTTTCAGTGTTATATCACCTTATGGCTATTTCTAGTGGTTGCTTTTGAGTCACCTTCTTAATCAGTATTTTCTCAAACTTATTTCTCAAAATTCTCAAGATTTACAAAATAAAACAGTAGAGATCCTTGAAAATACAGATTATATAGTAATAATTATGAATTTTATAATGGAAGTATACCAATATTATAATATGTAATCATTCCTAAAATTACTTTAATAATAGGGTCTTTTTTTTCCTGTAGGGTATTGACTGAACCCTGAAAAAACACAATTATAATGAGCATATATTACTTTTTCCCAGTTGTCTTTCTGCGATAACCAGCAGAATAATCAAACATTGAATAAGTTTTTATGTGTACACTGGCACAAAATAAGGTCTTTGAAAACAAAATTGAGTTAAGCTTTTAAAATTTTTGAATTATATAATAAAGAAAAGGCTTAGGAAATTCTCTCATCCTTTTCATGAATTCAGATAGCCACTTCTAACAGATATTCAAATAATGAAAGTGGTAAAAACCCAATTTCTAGCTTATAAGCCTGAAGAGACTTTAGAGTTAAATAAAGGATAAAATCCCAAGAATAAAAGCATAGAAAAGCTCCTTATCTTCATCCTGTTTATTCAACATATACGATTATTCTTTGATGTACACACAAATCTATCCCCGGGTGGGTAAAAAAAAAATAGGCTGGATTCTTATTTCTGTAATGGGTGATTACTACACAAACTAAAATAAAGAAGGAAGTAAAACTTTTAGTGGAAGATCAGGGGAAGAACACTTCACCTAAAGCATATATTCATTCTTGTGATAAAATTTGAGCGTCTAGTTTTATGCTATGTGCTGGACATAGAGCAGTTACAAAAGCAAACTTTTTTTGCATGTGACTTTATGTAAGCTTACCAACAATGTAAAGGCGAATGACTAAAATATTATATTTTGGAAAAGAGAGTAGAAAGGTAACAATCCTGAGATGTCAATCACTGATATTGTCCTTCGGTCATTCATACGTACTTTCCACTGTGTTAAATGTTGCTGAGGGAGTAAGGAGGGGAATTAAATGAGAAGAAACTCAAAGACAGTGGGTGAACTTAGAACAACATCTAATGGAGTGATGGCCCAGAGGCAATTTTACAATGGGTTGAAAAGAAAGTGTCAGATGAAGAAATGGACACATTGATTATAAACATCTCATTTCATCAGCTTGGCTCAGGAGACTAGAAAAAAATAGTGCTGAAACTGGTGTGTTTATTTTACTTTAATTGGTTAAATGTGAGTGTTTAATGGAGAAATTTGAGAGGTAAGAATAGAGTACAGGGAATTTTAGTTAAGAGAGAAGTTGAATATATTGAGGAGAGAAGGAAAAAATTCAATATAAGTTTCTGAGGAACTAGGAGGAGAAAGAAAATTTATGCCTTATTCAGGAAAAGAACCTGCTTTTCAAAAGAGAAAAATAATCAGAAACAATTGGTATCCTCTTTCATTGCAGTGCTTCTCTAACTTAAATATAGACAAAAAAACACAAGTAGGAGCCTTTTAAATGCAAATTTGGGGTTCATTAGGTCTGAGTCGGTGCCTTAGATTTGACATTTCAAACAGATTTCCAGGTGCTTCTCACACTGTAGTGAGCAGATCACATTTGGAGCAGCAAGGCTGTGTTTCTATATTTGGTCCTAATAAATGACAAGCTCCCAGCATCTGGCTGTAATTTTCTATTAATTAGAAATGGCCATCAAACAGTTGGAGGAAGGAGAGTGAGGGTGGTTAGAATAAGGGTGGTTAGAGTGTGGACATAATTTTTCAGAGGCCACGTGAGTTGATTGGACCAGAGACATGGTAAAATTATAAGCAGTACATTGAGGGCCTCCCAGTATGAGTTGTGACCAATTTATAACAGAACTTGCCTCTGCTGATGGGCCTCTTTCCACATTCTCTGTCCAGAGAAAATGCACAGTTGGTATCGTCCAAGATTAGGGTTGTGTGTAGAGATATAATGCAAAAACAACAGAGAGTCAAGAATGTACTTTATTACTGAAAAGGTGTTCCATGTAAACTAAGCTGGTTAAATAAAGGGGGAAGTTAAGTGTTACTAGTACTAACGAATAGAGAGCAATAAAGGGATCCTTGTTTGTAAGTATCACTAAGGTCAGGCAAGGTCAGATGTTTCTTTTTGTTTCTTGGATTTTTTAGTTTAATTTTTTAGTTTAATATAGGGTTTTTTAGTTTAATTTTTATTCTTGACGTATATTTATATGTTGCTATGTAACATTAGCTGATTAGAGTCTAATTCAATCAGCAGACATTAATTAAGAAGCCTAAACCAGGAAATTGCCATGTCTGTTGTGTGCACTAGTAAGGATCAGTAGCCTAAAGACCCACATTGCAATATTATTCTGCTCCCGTTCATAGTGTTAAAGATTGTACTCCAAATGGAGGCCTGTGAGTTTAGTATTCTGATCAATGATCTAAGGTGTTGGCTAAAGAATTGCAAATAGAATACTGGGAAAAGGATAAAACTGATAGTGGAAAAAAAATGATTGCTGTCAAAATCAAGTAAGAGTGTTTATGAATATAAGCCAGTTGAGCAGGATTCAGAGTTCATAATAAGGCAGAGAGTTCATTACCTGAAGAGAAGGTTTACTTAAATTGTATTCAGTAGATGCAGCTGGGATTACAGAACAGGCTACAGGTCAGCAGACCAAACACCACGGATCTGCTAGAGACCACCAAGGCAGCCTTTGGCCCCCTCTTCTGGGAAGCACTGACCCGTAAAGACCATGTGTGATTCAGGCCAGATTGGCCAGCAAAACTAAACTAGGAGTCAGGAGATAAAAAACACTGCTCCAAAAATCCTTAAACCAAAGTTGCCTTAGTGATGTTCTACTCCTGCTATTTTAAAGGCAAGATTCTCTTAGTAAGAATGCTCTACTGCTGACATTTGAAAGACAAGTTTCTTTTTGTGGAAGGTTTGCCACTGAGGATTTACCAATCTCTTCTCTTCTTTGAAAAGCCCTTCCTTCAAAAGAAATACATTCCATCCACCACAGAATAGCAAGCACAATTTGATACAAAAATTATTAATTCATACCAACGGCAAAATATCACACAACAATCAGGTAACCTCCAGGTAGAATGTTTGTATTATTAAATTTATTTGGCTTAAAAGGGAGTCCCTTCTCTTAAAGTTTTGAATACTTACCTCAATACTTTGAAAAAAAATAATTAATTTGATCATAGACAAATGATGGGAGACACCCCTGATCTGTATAAGACTCCTAAAGCTTTCTTCTAAGGTCCTATGCCAAATACTCAAATTTAAATAAAATATTTTTTGTACACACAAGGGTGGCTATTCTATTTCAATAGAACTAGACATTTCATTCAGAACACCTTGAACTGTGTTTTTCCCCAGCATCCCACACAAGTTTCACGATTGATTTGTGTCTAAGCTGTTATTATTTTTTAAATTCTGTATCAATACTTGTGAATTTTGAACTTGCCCAGATGATAGTATTGCATTGAGTTAGAAGCATAGATAGAGTCAAACAGCTGGAGTTCAAACCCCAGCTCTCCTCCTTAGTAACAGGGTTAACCATCAGCATTTGGCTTAATCTCTCTGCGCCTTGTTTTCTCCAGCTTGGCAAGCTGTGAGTGCTATGCAAGTTTTGTTGAAGCAAAAATTGTTCCTGGACAATGTAAACAGAAAGCGGATATTTTACGTAAGGTTATTGAAATAGGGGAGAGAGGCCAGAATTCAGTCTGAACACAAATACTGTGAGGCAAAAGGTGGGAGGCTTTTTAAGTGCTGTGGTGAGAGAGTGGAAAAGTACTAGAGGATACCAGCAGAGAAGTTGGTCACTGTGCGGAGCATACTGAGTTATTTATGAGTTTTCTTTTCTTTCTTTTTTTTTTTTTTTTTTTCTGCATGGTTGGATCATCTTTGTATACTATGTGGCACCACTCATCCACATTAGGCTCCTACCCTCTCACAGGGGCTAGGAAATAGGAACTATCTTCCTGAGACTGTGTCTAGAAAAGATGGCTCCCAGGTCGTTGAGGAAGACATTCTTGTGTTAGAAAACTAGCAGAAGGCCTTAAAAAAGATTTACGTCTCAAAGGAACAAAGAAAGAATTTACAATGACAAGTGTTCTAAAGAAAATAAATGCTCTTAAGTCAGAGTCTACAGTCAGGAAAAATGTCTGCAATATAGTCCAGCTGAGGGGAACATTAAGATCTTCTTGGACAGTATCTATTGTTGCTTTAATCATAATCATTATTGATTATGTTAAGATGAAAGTTTGAGCCTTCGACACCTGGTGAGTGAATGCACAGAAATGTCTTTTTTTTCTTTTTTTTAATTCCTGGGTTGTTATCAAATGATATTAAGATAACTTCATTTTTTTTCAAGGCACCAACAATGTCTGAATTCAGTTCAAAACACTTACCTCTGCTCAGATTTTTCAATATGTGACATATGCATGAGAATCAATGACAAATTGAAACCAAAATAGCACATATTTGTAGGGTGAACAAAAATCCCAATGAAGGGAACTCTGATACATCCAGTTAGGTCTGCGAAGAAATCCCATTTCCTAAACAATTAAACCTAAATAGATTCTAACCAAGGTAGGCTATGTGGCCTGAGTGCTACTCTGCTTTTTTCAACTAAACCTCACTGACCCTTACTTTAAAAAATATAGTTTGCGGCTGAGTGTGGGGACACATGTCTGTAATCCCAGCACTTCAGGAGGCTGAGGCGGACAGATCACGAGGTCAGGAGTTAGAGACCAGCCTGACTTACATGGTGAAACCCGTCTCTACTAAAAATACAAAAATTAGCCAGGCATGGTGGTGCGCACCTGTAATCCCAGTTACTCAGGAGACTAAGGCAGGAGAATCGCTTTATCTCAGGAGATGGAGTTTGCAGTGAGCCAAGATTGTGCCACTGCGCTCCAGCCTGGGCAACTGAGCAAGACTTCATCTCAAAATTAAATAAATAAATAAATAAATAAATAAATAAATAGGGTTTATAATTCTACTACATATTGGTAACCCAAATTAAAAGTACAGGTTACATACAAAGTTGGGCCTTCTTACAACTCCTGATTGAGTGAATTGGATAGAAATAGAACACAAATCCATGTACTCTGGCTTTTTCATGCTCAGTGCACCCTAGAATCTGAAAAGTTGGTAGCATTTCACCTTCCATGGGAATATTTGACCCATTCCCACAAAAGACGTTCCTATAGAAGGTGGTAGAGTAGAAGATTATACTTCTTTTAAAGGCATGAATGCTTGATGATCATTATTTCTCCTCCTAACCCCATTGCTCTCTCGGGCCCATTGGCATTTGATCGGCTGATATTAAATGAAATGAGGACTTGGATATCTCCTCTTGTCATCCACAGAAGGTTAATCTTGCTCTTAAACTTTCAATATCTTTTTTAAGGTTTCAACTTCTTAGCCTGTCATCTTCCATTATTCTTTCTCACAGATGATTACTCAAATTCTCTAGCCTGATGGAGTCACTTTGTTCTTGAAGAGTAAAATAATTACACAAATGATAACTACATTAATGATTTATATTCTTCCTAATATTGCCAGCAATTCTTGAGAACTTATGTTTCTTCTCAGCATCTCGATATGTGCCTTCATATCTCCACTAAATTTTCAAGTTCTTTTTTTTAAAACAGCCATAACTAATCACCCAAAATTTTAACATGATCTTCCCCCTGCAGAAGACCCAAATAGTGATATAAAAGTAAAAATTACAAAGGCAAATCTAAGTATGCATTATTTAAAGATTATTTGAATCATCAGTAAAGTACACTGAAGTATGTAATTTTCCAAGACTAGTTAGACATAAAAAGCTTTAGTCAAAACATCCAATCCCTTTATTCACTTAAAATACATAGGAAAAATGAGAAGATTTAAGGCAAATGGAACTTGCAACTAAATAAAATTAGCAGAGATCTGGTAAAATTATATCAAAACTAAAACTTATAGAAGTTTTTGCATTTGTTCGTTTGTAATTTTCTGGTATTCGATGCAGGTAAAATAATTGAGAAAAAAGTATCAGGGCATGCATTTTTGATAAATATGTTGTAATGCAGTAGAATTGTAAAGAAGGGTATAGAGAAGTAAAATTATTTAGAAAATAGGTAATACATTATCGTCTGGGTGTATCAATAAGTATAACCTAAGTAGTTCTGCATAATTATGCCACCTACTCAAATTTTAAAAATAGTTATTTTAACATTATAACAATGTTGAGTTTGGATCTTCAATAGGCTACAAACTACTTAGAGTTTACACTCACTCTTGAGAACATAAAGGTTAAGTTAACATAGTAATCAGAGGACTTTTAACTAAAATGGAATGCCAGATGAAAAATGTACAAGAAAATATGGGAAAGTAGAAGAAGGTAAAACCAGAACTATTGGGGAAGGGTGTACATTTCTAGTGTGGGAGAAGAACCACTTTCACTAAGATAAGACATTAAGGGTGGAAGTTAATGAACATTAATTGGAAGGCAAAAGGTATGTATTTGAGTCACATCCAGGAAAAGATATACATTTGCTATATATAGAAGTATGGGTATAGTTTGCAAGAGTGAAAGTGTATATATCAGAAAAGGGGCTTAAGAAATTGATAAAGGTTGAAATAAATGGGAGGAATTAAAGGAAGTGACAGATATAACTGAAAATTGTGCATTTTTGAAAATCCAATTGGAAGTGAAACTTTGGGTTTATTGTGGAACATATTTCTTTAAAAAATGAGATTTGATTTATTGAAGTTAAAGAATTCCAGCTTGGAGTTTCACCAGTAAGTGTGGAAGAAGAACTGGTAAAGGTGGGGATGGTAAGGAGTAAAAACTTTATGTTATTACAACATAAGGCAAAATGATATATGTTATATCCTGGATAGACAAGAAAGGAAACAATAAACTGGGAGACACATAGAAAGAAGAGACTGATAATTGATGACTTTAGGGAAGAAATAGAATTGGCCGGGAGCGGTGGCTCAAGCCTGTAATTCCAGCACTTTGGGAGGCCGAGACGGACGGATCACAAGGTCAGGAGATCGAGACCATCCTGGCTAACACGGTGAAACCCCGTCTCTACTAAAAAATACAAAAAAAAACTAGCCGGGCGAGGTGGCGGGCGCCTGTAGTCCCAGCTACTCGGGAGGCTGAGGCAGGAGAATGGCGTGAACCCGGGAGGCGGAGCTTGCAGTGAGCTGAGATCCGGCCACTGCACTCCAGCCCCGGCGACAGAGTGAGACTCCGTCTCAAAAAAAAAAAGGGGGGCGGAGCAAGATGGCCGAATAGGAGCAGCTCCAGTCTCCAACTCCCAGCGCGAGCGACACAGAAGACCGGTGATTTCTGCATTTTCAACTGAGGTACTGGGGTCATCTCACTAGGGAGTGCCGGACAATCGGTGCTGGTCAGCTGCTGCAGCCTGACCAGCGAGAGCTGAAGCAGGGCGAGGCATCGCCTCACCTGGAAGCGCAAGGGGGAAGGGGATCCGTTTTCCTAGCCAGGGGAACTGAGACACACAACACCTGGAAAATCGGGTAACTCCCACCCCAATACTGCCCTGTAAGCATACAGGCACACCAGGAGAATATATCCCAATCCTGGCCGGGAGGGTCCCACGCCCACGAAGCCTCCCTCACTGCTAACACAGCAGTCTGCCACGATCTATCCGCAAGGCAGCAGCGAGGCTGGGGGAGGGGCGCCCGCCATTGCTGAGGCTTAAGTAGGTAAACAAAGCCGCTGGGAAGCTCGAACTGGGTGGAGCTCACAGCAGCTCAAGGAAGCCTGCCTGTCTCTGTAGTCTCCACCTCTGGGGACAGCGCATAGCTGAAGACCAACAGGGGAAGTAGCGGGAGCCGGTGTAGACGCGAACGACTCTGTCTGACAGCTTTGGGGAGAGCCGTGGATCTCCCAACGCGGAGGTTGAGATCTGAGAACGGACAGACTGCCTGCTCAGGTGTGTCCCTGACCGCTGAGTAGCCTAGCTGGGAGAAATCCACCACTAGGGGCAGTCTGACACCCCACACCTCACAGGGTGGAGTACACCCCTGAGAGGAAACTTCCAAAGGAAGAATCAGACAGGTACACTCGCTGTTCAGCAATATTCTATCTTCGGCAACCTCTGCTGCTGATACCCAGGCAAACAGGGTCTGAAGTGGACCTCAAGCAATCTCCAACAGACAAACAGACAGTCCTTCTGTCAGAAGGAAAACTATCAAACAGGAAGGACACCTATACCAAAACCCCATCAGTACGTCACCACCATCAAAGACCAGAGACAGATAAAACCACAAAGATGGGGAAGAAGCAGGGCAGAAAAGCTGGAAATTCAAAAAATAAGAGCGCATCTCCCCCTGCGAAGGAGCGCAGCCCATCGCCAGCAACGGATCAAAGCTGGTCAGAGAATGACTTGGACGAGAGGAGAGAAGAAGGCTTCAGTCCATCAAACTTATCAGAGCTAAAGGAGGAATTACGTACCCAGCGCAAAGAAACTAAAAATCTTGAAAAAAGAGTGGAAGAATTGACAGCTAGACTAATTAATGCAGAGAAGATCATAAACGAAATGACAGAGATGAAAACCATGACACGAGAAATACGTGACAAATGCACAAGCTTCAGTAACCGACTCGATCAACTGGAAGAAAGAGTATCAGCGATTGAAGATCAAATGAATGAAATGAAGCGAGAAGAGAAACCAAAAGAAAAAAGAAGAAAAAGAAATGAGCAAAGCCTGCAAGAAGTATGGGATTACGTAAAAAGACCAAATCTACGTCTGATTGGGGTGCCTGAAAGTGAGGGCGAAAATGGAACCAAGTTGGAAAACACTCTTCAGGATATCATCCAGGAGAACTTCCCCAACCTAGTAGGGCAGGACAACATTCAAATTCAGGAAATACAGAGAACGCCACAAAGATACTCCTCCAGAAGAGCAACTCCAAGACACATCATTGCCAGATTCACCAAAGTTGAAATGAAGGAAAAAATCTTAAGGGCAGCCAGAGAGAAAGGTCGGGTTACCCACAAAGGGAAGCCCATCAGACTAACAGCAGATCTCTCGGCAGAAACTCTACAAGCCAGAAGAGAGTGGGGGCCAATATTCAACGTTCTTAAAGAAAAGAATTTTAAACCCAGAATTTCATATCCAGCCAAACTAAGTTTCATAAGTGAAGGAGAAATAAAATCCTTTACAGATAAGCAAATGCTTAGAGATTTTGTCACCACCAGGCCTGCCTTACAAGAGACCCTGAAGGAAGCCCTGAACATGGAAAGGAACAACCGGTACCAGCCATCACAAAAACATGCCAAAATGTAAAGACCATCGAGGCTAGGAAGAAACTGCATCGACTAACGAGCAAAATAACCAGTTAATATCATAATGGCAGGATCAAGTTCACACATAACAATATTAACCTTAAATGTTAATGGACTAAATGCTCCAATTAAAAGACACAGACTGGCAAACTGGATAAAGAGTCAAGACCCATCAGTCTGCTGTATTCAGGAGACCCATCTCACATGCAGAGACATACATAGGCTCAAAATAAAGGGATGGAGGAAGATCTACCAAGCAAATGGAGAACAAAAAAAAGCAGGGGTTGCAATCCTTGTCTCTGATAAAACAGACTTTAAACCATCAAAGATCAAAAGAGACA
This sequence comes from Rhinopithecus roxellana, assembly GCF_007565055.1. Classification (NCBI taxonomy): domain Eukaryota; kingdom Metazoa; phylum Chordata; class Mammalia; order Primates; family Cercopithecidae; genus Rhinopithecus; species Rhinopithecus roxellana. Next base: position 195,238,333 of record NC_044550.1, read on the forward strand.
AAGAAGGCCATTACATAATGGTAAAGGGATCAATTCAACAGGAAGAGCTAACTCTCCTAAATATATATGCACCCAATACAGGAGCACCCAGATTCATAAAGCAAGTCCTTAGAGACTTACAAACAGACTTAGACTCCCATACAATAATAATGGGAGACTTCAACACTCCGCTGTCAACATTAGACAGATCAACGAGACAGAAAGTTAACAAGGATATCCAGGAATTGAACTCATCTCTGCACCAAGCGGACCTAATAGACATCTATAGAACTCTCCACCCCAAATCAACAGAATATACATTCTTCTCAGCACCACATCGCACTTATTCCAAAATTGACCACATAATTGGAAGTAAAGCACTCCTCAGCAAATGTAAAAGAACAGAAATTATAACAAACTGTCTCTCAGACCACAGTGCAATCAAACTAGAACTCAGGACTAAGAAACTCAATCAAAACCGCTCAACTACATGGAAACTGAACAACCTGCTCCTGAATGACTACTGGGTACATAACGAAATGAAAGCGGAAATAAAGATGTTCTTTGAAACCAATGAGAACAAAGATACAACATACCAGAATATCTGGGACACATTTAAAGCAGTGTGTAGAGGGAAATTTATAGCACTAAATGCCCACAAGAGAAAGCAGGAAAGATCTAAAATTGACACTCTAACATCACAATTAAAAGAACTAGAGAGGCAAGAGCAAACACATTCAAAAGCTAGCAGAAGGCAAGAAATAACTAAGATCAGAGCCGAACTGAAGGAGATAGAGACACAAAAAACCCTCCAAAAAATCAATGAATCCAGGAGTTGGTTTTTTGAAAAGATCAACAAAATTGACAGACCGCTAGCAAGGCTAATAAAGAAGAAAAGAGAGAGGAATCAAATAGATGCAATAAAAAATGATAAAGGGGATATCACCACTGACCCCACAGAAATACAAACTACCATCAGAGAATACTATAAACGCCTCTACGCAAATCAACTAGAAAATCTAGAAGAAATGGATAAATTCCTGGACACTTACACTCTCCCAAGGCTAAACCAGGAAGAAGTTGAATCCCTGAATAGACCAATAGCAGGCTCTGAAATTGAGGCAACAATTAATAGCCTACCCACCAAAAAAAGTCCAGGACCAGATGGATTCACAGCTGAATTCTACCAGAGGTACAAGGAGGAGCTGGTACCATTCCTTCTGAAACTATTCCAATCAATAGAAAAAGAGGGAATCCTCCCTAACTCATTTTATGAGGCCAACATCATCCTGATACCAAAGCCTGGCAGAGACACATCAAAAAAAGAGAATTTTAGACCAATATCCCTGATGAACATTGATGCAAAAATTCTCAATAAAATACTGGCAAACCGGATTCAGCAGCACATCAAAAAGCTTATCCACCATGATCAAGTGGGCTTCATCCCTGGGATGCAAGGCTGGTTCAACATTCGCAAATCAATAAACGTAATCCAGCATATAAACAGAACCAAAGACAAGAACCACATGATTGTCTCAATAGATGCAGAAAAGGCTTTTGACAAAATTCAACAGCCCTTCATGCTAAAAACGCTCAATAAATTCGGTATTGATGGAACGTACCTCAAAATAATAAGAGCTATTTATGACAAACCCACAGCTAATATCATACTGAATGGGCAAAAACTGGAAAAATTCCCTTTGAAAACTGGCACAAGACAGGGATGCCCTCTCTCACCACTCCTATTCAACATAGTGTTGGAAGTTCTGGCTAGGGCAATCAGGCAAGAGAAAGAAATCAAGGGTATTCAGTTAGGAAAGGAAGAAGTCAAATTGTCCCTGTTTGCAGATGACATGATTGTATATTTAGAAAACCCCATCGTCTCAGCCCAAAATCTCCTTAAGCTGATAAGCAACTTCAGCAAAGTCTCAGGATACAAAATTAATGTGCAAAAATCACAAGCATTCTTATACACCAGTAACAGACAAGCAGAGAGCCAAATCAGGAATGAACTTCCATTCACAATTGCTTCAAAGAGAATAAAATACCTAGGAATCCAGCTTACAAGGGATGTAAAGGACCTCTTCAAGGAGAACTACAAACCACTGCTCAGTGAAATCAAAGAGGACACAAACAAATGGAAGAACATACCATGCTCATGGATAGGAAGAATCAATATCGTGAAAATGGCCATACTCCCCAAGGTTATTTATAGATTCAATGCCATCCCCATCAAGCTACCAATGAGTTTCTTCACAGAATTGGAAAAAACTGCTTTAAAGTTCATATGGAACCAAAAAAGGGCCCGCATTGCCAAGAAAATCCTAAGTCAAAAGGACAAAGCTGGAGGCGTCACGCTACCTGACTTCAAACTATACTACAAGGCTACAGTCACCAAAACAGCATGGTACTGGTACCAAAACAGAGATATAGATCAATGGAACAGAACAGAGTCCTCAGAAATAATACCACACATCTACAGCCATCTGATCTTTGACAAACCTGAGAGAAACAAGAAATGGGGAAAGGATTCCCTATTTAATAAATGGTGCTGGGAAAATTGGCTAGCCATAAGTAGAAAGCTGAAACTGGATCCTTTCCTTACCCCTTATACGAAGATTAATTCAAGATGGATTAGAGACTTAAATGTTAGACCTAATACCATAAAAACCCTAGAAGAAAATCTAGGTAGTACCATTCAGGACATAGGCATGGGCAAGGACTTCATGTCTAAAACACCAAAAGCAACGGCAGCAAAAGCAAACATTGACAAATGGGATCTCATTAAACTAAAGAGCTTTTGCACAGCAAAAGAAACTACCATCAGAGTGAACAGGCAACCTACAGAATGGGAGAAAATTTTTGCAACCTACTCATCTGACAAAGGACTAATATCCAGAATCTACAAAGAACTCAAACAAATATACGAGAAAAAAACAAACAACCCCATCAAAAAGTGGGGAAAGGATATGAACAGACATTTCTCAAAAGAAGATATTCATACAGCCAACAGACACATGAAAAAATGCTCATCATCACTCGCCATCAGAGAAATGCAAATCAAAACCACAATGAGATACCATCTCACACCAGTTAGAATGGCAATCATTAAGAAGTCAGGAAACAACAGGTGTTGGAGAGGATGTGGAGAAATAGGAACACTTTTACACTGTTGGTGGGATTGTAAACTAGTTCAACCATTATGGAAAACAGTATGGCAATTCCTCAAGGATCTAGAACTAGATGTACCTTATGACCCAGCCATCCCACTACTGGGTATTTACCCAAAGGATTATAAATTATTCTACTACAAAGACACATGTACACGTATGTTTATTGCGGCACTATTCACAATAGCAAAGACTTGGAATCAACCCAAATGTCCATCTGTGACAGACTGGATTAAGAAAATGTGGCACATATACACCATGGAATACTATGCAGCCATAAAAAAGGATGAGTTTGCGTCCTTTGTAGGGACATGGATGCAGCTGGAAACCATCATTCTTAGCCAACTATCACAAGAACAGAAAACCAAACACCGCATGTTCTCACTCATAGGTGGGAACTGAACAATGAGATCACTTGGACTCGGGAAGGGGAACATCACGCACTGGGGCCTATCATGGGGAGGGGGGAGGGGGGAGGAGGGAGGGCTTGCATTGGGGAGTTATACAAGATATAAATGATGAATTGATGGGTGCTGACGAGTTGATGGGTGCAGCACACCAACATGGCATAAGTATACATATGTAACAAACCTGCACGTTATGCACATGTACCCTAGAACTTAAAGTATAATAAAAAAAAAAAAAAAAAAAAAAAAAAAAAAAAAAAAAAAAAAAAAAATTAGTGGAAGAGAAATAGATCATTGTCAGAGTGTGGGATAGTAACATTTCAAGTTTTAGTAGTAGTAGATAGTTTCACATTTTCCTCTTTCTTGAATGTTTTAAAACTCTCTTGTTAAAGTTCTCAACTCCTTTCTGTATTCACTCATTAACCCACTTTCATCTGCCAATAGAAGTATGGTAAAAAGAGAAGCATCATCCAACCCCTTTATCCATCAAGAAGAACTTTCTGAGAATATAAGACAATATTTAAATGTTAGAAAATGAATTTTATATGGAACTACTAAATATCTGTTTCTCAGGAGCTTGTAATACAGGTGTTTTCAGTTAAAAAATTATTTAAACCTGTCTTTTTTTTTCTAAGACTGCTCACATGAAGTCATCCTCTTGCTTTCCTAGAATGTCTGAGTTCGGTTACTATAGTTTCCTTTGACTATAGGAAACGCACTATAGTCAAAAAATTGAGTGAGTCCCTCCTGCTACTTTTCTTTCCATAAACAAAAAAAGTATAATTCTAGGTCTGCAGAATATTTTAAGGTACTGTACTATCTGTCCCAACCCCCTCCCCGCCATCCACCCATCTTGCATTCTGGTATCTATTCTTTCAAAGGACACCAGTAGATCAATTACATGAGTACTCAGGCTCAATCCTTATAGCTTTTTGTTTTCTTTATCTCTTTCCCAGATCTGGTGCTAACCAAAATCTAAGGCATTAACCAACAGAAAACTATGGCTTATCATTGGCATAGTGCTTTGGCCTGGCAAATGATGAGTTTCTTATCCAGTATTCTTGGAAGCAATACAAGCATTTTTAATAATCATTTTAATTTACAGTTTAGGCCTTACATAAGCTACATTTAGTAGCACTTTTCATATCACTGGACAAATGAAATTACATCTGCAATGTGATTCTACCCAATAAGAGTTTCCAGTAATTATGCCCAACTATCTTCTCAATTTGGAGCACTGGGATGTAGAACAATATATAACATGTCAGAATGTTTCTGCTTGTCACAGTGATGGAGCTCAGAGTAGAATAAGGGAGCAACTTTTTAAACTTTAGGCGAAAAACAAGCTTGCTCAAGCTTATACGTAAATACATAGCAATTGTATTATTTCATTAGAAATGCATTTAAAAAACACATTTTCATCCACAAAATGTGGTTGAGGGGATTGCCTTTTTCTTTTCCAAACGTTGTCATGAGAGTAGAAAGGAGGAAGGAAACCCAGAAATGCAGATGGCTTTAGTGCAGAAAAAATTATTATCTCAGAATTCCAGGATCAAGTACATTTTTACTTCTGAAGATTGCATGCCCATATGATAGAATGAGAATTCAAATCACTCACTGATTTGGGTTGATGAGTCTTCAAGCTAGAATGCTGCCCATTCTTACTATAGAACATAAGTACTGCCCCATGGTTATGATTGGTGATGGCTAATAAAATGCCAAAAGCCACCTCAATATGGGTCTTACACAGAAGATGAGTATTAGCTAATTCCTGGGGAGAAATGTTCTGTGCCTGAAAGTTATAGGTTTTTAGGTTATTACTTTTAATGACAAAAACCACAGTTACTTTTGCACCAATTTAATATCAAATGTCCATCCTTAATTATTGTGTTATTACAGTAATGGCTTCATTGACTGAGTTAGTTTAACCCAGGAAGAGAATAATTCTGCTTTTTTTGCCATTCTGGGCTTCCGTAGTTTTCAGAGTGCTGCACAGAGCCCCAAAGTAATTAAGAGGTGCTTCAGGGGCTGCTTAAGAATAAAATAGCCCCTGAAGAAAGTGAAGCTCCCACCCTCTGCATCCTACCCTTTGTGTCCACACAACATTTTTTCTATCTGATTCATCTGTGCAAGATGTGTTTGAAAAAATTTTCTTAATTAAAAAAATAGAAAACAATGTGAAAACCACTGTTCTAAATAAGTGATATTTTGGTATACATTATTTAGATGATCATAATTGTGCAGATCTCATTTTTACACATAAATGAGAAGCTTGGAAAGTTTTGCACATAAATGACAAGTTTTGTCTAAAACCATAACAACCAAACAAAACAGCATTGTTATTGTCGCTGAGCTGCCAAAGATGACCTACTGTGCCTAGTGGGAACATGTTGTAGGCATATGTGCAAACACCTCATACCATGCAACTAAGATAATGGGAGTCTGCACATACAGGAATGCATAATAGCAAATTTTGCGCTAACGTCTGTAAATGTGTCAGAAGTGCCGGTTGAGTTTGATGAAGCTTATCGATTGCTGTCTTCTGGTCAAGGATGATGACACAGAGATTTTTTTAAATTTTCACTTCTTGGTTTTATCAAAGGTACAGATGGATTTGTAGGTACTCTCTGAGTGAGTTTAGCATATGAGCACGGTCTCTTGCAACTGAGAATGAGACACACTGTGTAAGAATTTGTCTGAGTCTTTCCCAAGCTGTTGTCCAGATTTCATGGGATCTTGGAAGGCATATGCTCCCAAATCAATTTGATGTTTTTGATTGCTAATGTTTGCTTTATGGCCTTAACACTAAACATGTGTATACACATGTGACCACTTAACAGTCTAATGTCTCTGCATTTGTGCCGAATGTCTAACGGCACTTAATTCACCTAAAGTGATCTTTCCTATGAGACGGGTCTTTTCATTTTCTCAATTTTGAGATAATAGAATTTGAATAAGTTGCATTTGTAGATTTAAGAGACCGCTTTTCATTCCAAGGATCTTTTGAGGACAGGAAGAGTACAACATTCAGCCTTCACTGATACACGTTAATGAAGAAAATCTCTCAATGGCTATGTAACTTATCTCACATATGGTTATTTACATTAATTATTTACTCCTATAAAACCACCAGCAATGATTCATGTTATGTGCAATACTAGAGAGCAAAGTATTTTAAATTAAATAGTGTTACACTGTAAAACTGCTTCACATTTTAAAATATTTTATTTTTAGAATTTTTTTAAACAATTAATTGGCACTTGCTTTTCAGTTTACCTCCCCATCTTTTCCCATTTCTCCTTTGACTAATAATATTAAATGCCTTTTTGTTATGAAGAAAATATGTAAATATTGAACTATATATTTTTATTTTTTTCTTTTTAGAGTTAATATGAGTTGCTTTTGTACAGGATTAAAAATAGAAGTAAATTGTTGTACTTTACTTCTTTGATAGCTTTGAACTTGAAATCAACTTCAGACTTTTCCGATAACATGGAAATACATAAGAATCATATAAAACTGTTATCTTAGTCAGTGAGAAGTGTTTACCTAAAAGATCAAAGTATATTTTCCTATAATAAAATAGTGTTTTGTCTTGAAGGAAGAAAAATTAGAGATGTAAAATTAGTTGATTTTTATTTGTTCTGTAAGTTTCCCAGAAGAATTCAAAACTTAATGTGCATTTTAAATGCTTTACGGATATTTAAGGATTTTAAGGATTCTTAGATCCCTTTATTTAAGCCCCACCACAGTCATTTTCATCTTTTTTTTTTTTTTTTTCCTATTCTTTATCAGTACAAAGAAAAAAAAAAAGCTTAACTGGTTTTCTGTCTCTTCTTCTTTGGTTTGTCTCAATTGCAAATATTTCTAATGACCTCATATTACTTATTTTACCTTTGATTATATAAGATCTGATTATTATTCCTTCTTCAAATGTAACTGAATTGCATCTATTTAAACATACCCAATGATTTTATCTATTAATTGAGTACAGGAATCCTCAATGTTAAGTTCTGAAGAAATTTCAAACCAAATTAACCTAATTTTATTCTTCTCTCTGATGTCAAATCAACTATATAATAGTATGCATTTCACTGAAAGCAGCATAAAGAGAAGATGCAATATGTTGTAGTGCATTTATTGTATCCATGTGGGCATAATCTAAGTCTTTACTGAGAAATAAGCTCATCAGATAACTTGTCAAATTATCTTTTTCTGATCTTGTATCATTTAGATGCTGCTAAGTAAGAAAACATGGTGTGCAAACCTCTACATTTTGTTTCTTAAACTTATACTCATTCATTTGTGCATTTATTAATTGAGCATCAAGTGTGACACACTGGACAAGACTCTGGAGATACGTGGGTTATGTTTTCTACTCTTTTGAAATGAAGCATATACTCCTGGTACCATAATTTATTAGTTCTGTGACCAGATCTTTGATCATTTGACTTTTTTCTGCTTCAGTTTCCTCATCTATAACATGTGAGTCATAATTTTGTCTAAAACATCATTTTGGTAGTTGAGAAAATCAAATGACTTAATACAGAAAAGTGTTTGTGATTTGTATTGGGCAGTAGAATGTTAGCTTCTAACAGTAATACACGTTGAGCATCTCTAATTTGAAAATCCAAAATCTAAAACCCAACTTTCTGAGTGCCAACATAGTGCTTACAAGTAGAAAATTTTACCCTTGACCTCAGGTGATGGGTAAAGGTGCACAATACGCAGTTCGCTCAATGTCCACAAGAGAAAAAATACCCTTGCGGCCCCCTTCAGCTGCAAAAGCTCTTTTCTGCATATGCCCAGATTGCCCCATGTAAGCAAGCCCAAAAAGCTCATAAAATGGCACATGTCCAAGTTGGAAGCACCAATAACAGTCTCCCCATTATACCCTGCCTTGGGGCCAAGACCTACATGCATTAGTCAAAGTTTTTTTGCTTATTATCTGCTCTGTGATGTAAAGATGTTGTTGAAAATGTCAAAAAGGCCTGCAGATATCCCTATAACAAAAAGAGAAAGAGCTTACATTTATCTATAGCACGGAAAGTCAAGTAATTGCAACTGATCAGTGGTGTAAGTGTGAAATGTCTTACAGAAGAGTATGGTGTTGGAATGACCACTGTATATGACCCAAAGAAATAGAAAGATAAACTGTTGAAGTTGTGTGCTGAAAGTCATGAGCAAAAGTTAATGAAAAATAGGGAAATGCTGCATTAAGCTAAAAATTGGAGATCTTGATCGCGTATCAAAAGAGAAGATCCATCAGTGTCACAATGAGCATATGCCACTTAATTATATGCTGAACATGAAATAAGATCTATCATGATAAACTGAAGGGAACTGTGAATATTCAACAGGCTGGTTGCAGAAAATTAAGAACCTAGAATTAAATTTTTAAAGATTTGTGGTGATAAAGCATCAGCTGATCACAAAGCAGTGGAGAAATTCTTTGATGAGTTTGCCAAGATCATCACTAATGAAAATCTGTTACCAGAACAAGTTTATAATGCTGATGAAGTATAACTGCTTTGGTGTTATTGCCCTAGAAAAATGACTACAACTGATGAGATATTCCCTACAGAAGTTTTAAATGCCAAGAACAGAATAATTGTGCCGAGAAGTGTCAATGCAGCAGGAAAGCATGAGTGTAAATTTGCCTTGATAGGCAAAATCTTGAGTCGTGACTATTTCCAAAAAGTGACTTTTTTTTACCAGTCCATTTTTATGCTAACAGAAAAACATGGATCACCAGGGACATCTTTTCTGACTGATTTCACAAATATTTTGTACCAGCAGCTCAAGCTTACTGCAGGGAAGTTGAACTGGATGATGACTAAAAGATTTTGTTATTCCTTGACAACTGTTCTGTTCATCCTCCAGCTGAAATTCTCATAAAAATAATGTTTATGCTATGTACTTTCACCCAAATGCATTTCATTAAGTCATCCATGTGACCAGGATTTCCTATTGTGAATATTGCTGCAATAAACAGGGGCATGCAAATGTCTCTTTGAGAAACTTTTGTGGGAACACCATTAAATTTTAAAACTGCTCATGAAGGGAAACAACGAAGTGAAAAGGCAACCTCTAAAACAGGAAAATATTTGCAAATTATATTTCTGATAAGAGCTTAAGATCTAGAGTAAATAGAAACTCCTACAACTCGGCAACAACATAAAATGTCCCAATTACAAAAAAAAAAAAAAAAGAAAAGAATTTGAATAGATGTTTAGATATTTCTCCAGTGATGATGTCCAAATGGCCAGTAAGTATATGAAAAAGTATTCAACATCACTAATCGTTGTGAAAATGCAAATATAAACCACAATGAGACATCATCTCACACTCATTAAGATGGCCACTATCCTCTCCCACCCACCCCCACAAAAAAAGAGAGAAACAGAGAGAGACAAAGAAGAAGAAGGAGGAGGAGGAGGAGGAGGAGGAGGAGAAGGAGGAGAGGAAGAAAACAAGTCTGAAGACATGGAGAAAATGAAAATTGGATCTCTGTGGTGCATTGTTGGTGGGGTTGTACATTGTTATAAATCCTACGGAAAACAGCATGGAAGTTCTCCAAAAAGCTAAAAATAGAACTACCATATGATCTATCAATTTCCTTTCTGTGTTGCAGTTTTAAGTAAAATGGGTAATATAGATTTCACTGGGAGGTGATATTTAAGCAACAACTTGAGGCCGGTAAAGGAATTACCTATGAAGTTATCTGGAGAAAGAGTGTTTCAGCAGAAAGAACAGCTAGCTAGATGCTAAGAGGAGAAGTGCCTCTGGTATATGAAAACTTGCTAGGAGATCAGAGTGGCTAGACAGAGTTACAGGGTAAGAGTAATAGTAGGTGAATTCTGAAAAGAAACAGACAATGCAGGGTGATGTTAAGGCAGATAACGGATGTCCCTTTGAGGTTTGTTTATGATACAAGTTTTTAGACAACTTCTGTGTCATCTATGACAATTGTATCAGATACCTTAAATGAATGTTTTCTTGAGGGTTTTCTGAAATGCAGGTACAGGAATACAATTTCTTGTGAGGACTCAACTCCTAATCTCAACTTCCTTTTCATTTGATGAAGTGCTACTTCCCTAGACCCCATTCTAGATGTTACCAAAAAATGCAATAATTGTACTGTAATATCTTTATAAACTCCTAAAATTTTCTGAAAATTAATATATTCTACTCTAAGGACTTCAGATAAGAGATTAGGGGCTCAGTGTGGTGGCTCATGCCTGTAATCCTAGCACTTTGGGATGCTGAGGCAGGGGGATCACATGAGGTCAGGGGTTTGAGACCAGCCTGGAGAACATGGAGAAACTCTCCCTCTTCAGAAAAAATTAGTCTGGCATGGGGCCGCACACCTATAATCCCAGCTACTTGGGAGACTGAGGCAGGAGAATCACTTAAGCCCAGCAAAGCTGAGATTTGCCACTGAGACAGAGCGAGACTCTGTCTAAAGGAAAGAAAAGGAGATTAAGGATCTGTAGTATGAAATCTGAAGTATTTTCTTCACTCCTTCTCTGGGATGGAAATGAAATTTGACAAGTAAGTTTACCTCTCAAGCTTTATTTTCTAAGAATCTCAGTTTAGATATATATTTTTAAACTTGTTTTTGGTTATAAACTACACTAATTTAAAATATAAAACCAACTTACATTTATAATATATATGATATTATAAAATATTCTGTACATAATGATTATATTACTCAATATTAATACCTGCCATACCCAGTTTTATCTCACTCAAGGCCAAAAACTTATGAACCACTCAGTTACTGACCAAGTGAGAAGCTGTATTAGGAAGATTGTCCTCTTCAGTGGCTGATCCTAGTTGTGTTTCTGGATGTCAGACTAGGGCTAGAATCAATAATAGGTGCATATCTCTGCAGTATCTGTCCTATTTTCCACCTTCTTTTGAAAAATTTATGACTGCCCTTATTCCTTGGTTCCCTAGGCACATATTCCAGGATCCCTATCAGACCCCTCTCTGTCTATTAGGGCTGGATCCCTGTTCTGAATTACATCCAGTCCTTCTGGGAGCCTGAATCCTTTCCCAGGGTCTGCAAGTTCCCTTGCCTTCAAGACATGGATCCTTCTCTGTATTGTCTAGCTGGAATATTTCTCTAAGAAGATTTCTGGGAACTGTGCTGTCAACTACCATGTAAATAATTTTACTTTTGCCCAGGACTCCACTCTGGTGCTCTCTGACTTGCTTAGATCTCCTTAGAGATGTATAGAAACTCATGTGTCATTCAAGATCTGTGATGGTCAGTATTGACTATCAGCTTGATTGGATCGAGGGATGCAAACTTTTGAGTCAGTGGACTGGAGAGGCAACCCACCCTCAATGTGGTTAAGCACCATCTAATCAGTTGCCAGCACAGCTAGGATAAAAGCAGGCAGAGGAATGTGGATGGACCAGACTGGCTAAGTCTTCTGGCATCCATCTTTCTCCCATGCAGGATGCTTCGTGCGGCCAAACGTTGGACTTCAAGTTGTTCAGCTTTTGGAGTCCTGGACCTACACCAGTGGTTTGCCAGGGGCTCTTGGGCCTTCGGCCACAAACTGAAGACTGCACTGTCAACTTCCCTACATTTGAGGTTTTGGAACTTAGATTGTCTTCCTTGCTCTTCTCAGCTTGCAGACGGCCTACTGTGGGACTTCACTTTGTGATCATGTGAATCAATACTCCTTAATAAACTCCCTTGCATACATACATTTATCCTATTAGTCCCATCTCTCTAGAGAACCCTAACACAAGAGCTGATAACTAATCCCAAAGTAAGAGAATTCCTTGCATTCTAAGCTTTCCCTATTCCTAGTTTTCTTCCTTTCTCCTATGCTTTGGAGAATCAGCATGCTATTGCCCTAAAGTAACATGTTTTGATTCACACACATTTTCAAACAAGATCTGGGAGTTAAAGATTTAAAGCCTCTCGCACAATTTATGTATTTTTTTCTGTTTAAGTATTTCTAAATCTCTAATGACAATGATGTTTCTTCTACCAGAGTAACTTAACATGCCAGGTAAAGTGATCCAATAAAGGTTAAAAAAACGGGATTTGTCTGACAGACCCCATGTTATTTTAGGGTGAGTTTTATAGTGTCATATTACCATAAGGTTAAACTTGATGTCTATTTCTTTAACCTATGTTGTCATTGAAAATATTTATCAATTTTGTAGAGAAAGTATGAAACAAATGAACTAAATACATTGTCAAGCTTTGGTTATGGCAATGACGAAGTCATTTCATGTGAGGATGACAGAGTAGCCAAATTGAATAAAATGAATTTCAAGATAGATCATATTTTTCACAAAACTTTTTCTGCCATTGTCCTAATGTGCACTTAAGATCTCAGAGAAACATGGTTTTCAGACTGATTTTTTCTACTGTGTAACTTAGTTGGCCATCCTAATCAGAATATAGTTAAAATTTCACTAGAATTGTTAGCAATTCCTATTGAGGACATTATTGCTAGTTTTTAATTTAAGTGAGTGTGTGGGGATTGGCTGGCCTGTATCTGGGACGGTATCCATTTAAGAATGTGTCACCAGAACACTTGAAAATGTTCAGTAGACCTTTTCTAAATTATTGATTGACAAATAGGAAATAGTTAAGACTTGCTGAACACTGTATGTCAAGCACAATCTTTGTAATTAGCATTTAATAGTTATAAAAAAGAAAACTGTCACATAGATATATTAATTTAATAAATGTAACGTCTCTAGCAAGGATTAATGGAATAGAAACTTGAATTTAGGTTTCCGGAGACAGGATACTACAGTGAAGTTTGCGAATTTTGGAATCAGATTAGGTTATCTCGAACCTGGCATTAGTTATAATTGCGTGATTCTTAATTCATCAGTTTCATTAAAAGTAAATCAGATAAATTATTATCTGTATCACATGACTGTTAGAAAATTGCATATATGCAATAAGAATTCAATAAATGATTATGAAACCTTTTATTGATTTATCAGTCAGGTTCTTGGTTCTTAACTATTCTATGTACTCTGTGATCCAATGATAAGATAGTTATATGAGACACTTTTTATAGTCATAATTGTCAATGAAAATACGTGCAAGTTAGTAAATAGTGCACGAAGGAGAGGGCATGTATTAAATCATATGACATGTGGCTACATATCAGATACAGTGTGGATACATCCTATACATCCTATTTCAATGGCAATCCAACCTTATTGTGCAGTCATCAATACATTTATTTATGCCTGCTCTTGTGTCATGGCACTAGTCAGTTTCTCACTGCTCATTTTTCTCACTGTGCATCCATTCTTTACTCTCTGTACAACATCCCATATATTTTGCACAACAGAAGGTATGTTAAAATGAATGTTCATTAAATACTTGTATGTACATTTTAGCTGCTATTATTCTTAATAATTATTATATATAGTCTTAATAATAATTCTTAATTCTCCAGATTCATGCAATAAAAAAGAAAACTGTGTTCTCCAAAATGTCTGATGTCTGTGAAAATTATGCCTATACAAGCTATTCATATTGTGGTATACTGATACAAAGAAAGGGTTTTAGAACTTTATCTGGCTGTTGGCAGGGGAGAAAAATATCACTTCTGGACTGCCTTTAACTTGGTAAATTTCCCACACTGTTGAGATGTGTGGAAACTCATCTGACTGTGGAAAACGGTATTGAATAATCTGTAGTATTTTGGATTTAACTTCCATTGTGTGGGCTACATTTATACATGCCCAAATAGAGCTTTCCATTGACCAGAAATATAAACCACACACAGCATGAGGAAATCTAATGAATTGCTTATGTTTGTAAGCTATTATTTAAGATTATGCACAAATAAATTAGAAAATTTCATCTCTAATCTGTACCAAGAACTTTATATCTGGGTAATTTAAAAGAATAATTGGTATAAAAAATTAAGAACTCCATATACAAAAGGTCTACAAGATAATATAAAAAAAGCAACTCTTCTTTATTTTCTCTCAATATTTACATGAACAAGATAAAATTAATCATATGAGGAATAAAGTTTCTCGTATCATGTATAAAAACTTGCGAAAGGTCTTTGATCTAATTTTAACAATTTTCCAGCGTGAATCAAGCACTTTTTAAAAGGACTTTTATTAACATGAGCTAAAGTTCTAATGACTTTGGAATTTGACTACAGCTGCATAAAAACAAGTCCAAAATGCATCGTCTAAAATAGATGTTTCTGTTCTGTAATTTTTCATTTCCATCAGACACAAGCACCTTTCAACTAACAAATAAATTGACATTTTCCCCTTTACTATCCTAAAATGAAATTCAGAGATAAAGTAAACCTTTATGAATCTTACGGCATGGTCATCCTAAAATGTTGAATTGAATAGATGCTTTCACCAGTTTACAGTGAATATTTTTTTTTACCTAAGTTAAGATGCCTAGAAGTTAGTCTTCATGGAAAGAAGGGAAAATGAAAAGCAAAGTTAAGTGGGCAATGAATCATAAACATTTAGTTGGATAAGTAATAATAAATTAGACTTACTTGTCTAAGATGAGAAAAAGGGCAAAATAAAAACAGGCCTTGCCAAAATTACATATTATTGACTGTAAAAGTGAAAAAAATTAAGGTGTGAAATACCTAGCTCTTGTTGTCAGCAAAGGTGTTAATATGTTAAACTGAATATATACCATAAATTGCATATAGATACAGACATATGTATAAATGTATAAATAGAGATATATAATAAATCAGCAACATTATTCCCAGCTTCTTTACTGTTAGTACTGTGGCCTCAAAATTATATACTTACTGATCGACTAGATATGATGTGCTGAATGGATAAATTCTAATGCTTAGTAGGATCAATAAATTACTTTTATTATAATTAATCTTTCATCTTCATATTCATTTTCTCCTAAATTGTTAGCCTCTTTGTGAAAGTTCCTGAAAATTTTGTTTTCAGTAATATAATAATTAGATGTACAGACACCTAGAATTGAGATAAGTTTTGTCCACAGAATATTTATAATTTGTGTGTTCCATGAAGAAATTCTTTGATATGCAGGAGTGTCCTATGCACTGCCTCCGTGGCCTTTGCTCACTCAATACTACAAGTTTCTTCCCAATCAGTAAAAATGCAAAAATTACAAGTCACAAAAACTAGGTTGTTTTTTAAAGTGACAGAAAAGTTCCTTCATAAATTGTCAACTCTGTCCTAGTAATACACCCTTCCTTTCTTGAGTCCAACAGTCTGATTTCACAACAATCTTCCTTTACTCCATTTCTTTTCCTCGGTACTTTTTAGTCTTTTCCTTAACCAAGGCTCAGTGTCTTTGCTTCCAAAAACCTTTGCCAAGTTATCCGCAGTGTTGTCTCCTATTATTCAATCAGATGTCATCTTAAATTTACTTTCTAATGGAGGCTTTCCTTGGACCAACCAGTTATCAGTAACCATCTCACCTCGACCATGCCATTACTCCCCATCATGTCACTACTCAACTCATTCTGTTTAATTTCTTTTGCAGCATCTACATTATTTACATCATTGTGTTCCTTCTTCACTGGAATGTAAGCCCTAAGAGGGCATGTACCATTCCAATATCGTTCAGCACCGTCTCCTCAGTGCCTAGTATAATGCCTGGCACACAGTAAGTACAGAGATAGGGACCTGAGTGAATGAGTGCATCTCTTATTCCTCTCTAGAACACATAATCACCGAGTCCTTTCACAGCTGACCACCACCATCACATTCAAGGTCTCTGGTGTCTTGAACTGCTGTTCAGCTTTCATATAGACATGACAAAAAAGCTACATATGTGGGGATGGAGGTCTTGTCACAACCTCCAAATTTATTTTGAAGAATAATGTTGACATTCATTTCAAATTCACTTCCTTCATTCTTCAAATGTTTGCCTTATATCTCACTAAAACTATACAACTACTTTATTTATTAGGATATTTTTTCCTAAAAATGTTTATATGGATGAAACCATTAAAAATGTGATTGCTGTGACTTCATCATGTTTTTACTTAATACTGGTTCTTTTTAATCTTGTTTTAGCATTAAATAATTTCCCCCAAATAAAATAGAAATGTGGTCATTCCTGGTAGTGGACCTGATGTTATCAGATGAGTTTTCCTCTCCAGATGCCATGGTTTTATGTACTGTAAATGATCCTCTCATTACCAGATGGTATGAGAAAGAAACTGCTTCAGGGAGGTATATGCTATAGAAGTCTGTACACTGAGTAGCAATAAAAAAAGCAAATCTTTGTAAACTAGCCAGCGAAGTATCTTAACACAGCAGTGAGTATTGGGGAATGCAAACAGTGAACTCTCCATCTGACCAGATGTGGACATTCCTAATGGATGGTAAGTTTAGTCAACCAATAAAATGTTTTCAATTTAAAGCTTAAAGTGGTGATTATAATGTTTGTGTTCTTGGCCTAGACAGTACAGCTGAAGCAGAGATACCAAAAAAGCAAATTAGTTTGCAAACCAAATATTTACCAGACTAGCTCTTAATCTAGGCTATTTTTATTGTTCCAAAACTTATGATATGCAAGATGTAGAAGAATTACATGAAAATTGAAGCAATTGCTGAAATAAATGTTGATAACACTTTGCTTTTACTCTACACCTAATTTGAATCATGATTTTAACTGCAGTGGTTCTCAGTATAATTGTATTTTGGAGTTAAGGATTTTCCTTTAAGCATCATTGCATTTTATATATTTCTCATTATACAGTTGGTTCACTTGCTTGTTTTCTGGGTACATGTGATTATTTAATACATTTACACAATATGTAAAGAAAAAAAATCCATGTACTTAGGATATCCATCACATTAAAGGTTTATCTTTTTTCTATGCTGGAAACATTTGAATTATTCTCTTCTAGCTATTGTTAAATATACAATAGATTATTGTAAACTATAGTCACCCTACTGATCTATCAAACACTAGGTCTTATTTCTTCTATCAAACTGTGTATTTTTACCTATTATCATTTTCCCTTTATTCCCTGTCCCCCTGCAATTCTTGTCCTCTGGCAACTGTCATTCTACTCTCTTATCTCCATAAGATCATTTTTTTTTTAGCTACCACATATGAGTGAGAGAATGCCATATTTGTCTTTCCGTGTTTGGATTATTTCATTTAATATTATAACCTCCAGGTCAATCCATTGGTGCAAATAATAGGATTTTATTCTTTTAATGGCCCAATAATAGTCCACTGTGTATATATACCAAATTTTCTTTCTATTCATGCATTGATGGGCACTTAGGTTGATTCTGTATCTTGGTTATTGTGAATAAATGATGCTGCAATAAACATGGGAGCCAGATATCTTTTAAATATATTGATTTCTTTTCTTTGTGACATATCCTCAATAGTGAAATAGCTGGATTATATGGTAATTCTATTTTTAGTTTTTGAGGACCTGCCATACTGTTCTCCACAGTGGCTGTACTTATTTACATTCCCACAGCAGTGTACAAGGATTCCCCTTTCTCCACATCCTCACTGGCATCTATGGTCTCCTTTATGATAAAAGCCATTCCATCTGGGGTGAGATGATATCCAATTGTGCTTTTGATTTGCATTTTTCTAATGATTAGTGATGTTGAGCACTTTTTCATATACCTGTTTGCCATTTGTATGTCTTCTTTTGAGAAATGTCTATTCAGATCATTTGCCCATGTTTTAAATGGATTATTTGGCTTTTTGCTATTGTGTTGTTAATGCTCCTTGGATATTCTAGTATCAGTTCCTTGTCAGATGGGTAGTTTCTAAAGATTTTCTCCCATCCTGTGGGTTGTCTCTTCACTTTGCTGATTGTTTTCTTGCAGAAGAGGCATCTATTGCATAACTCCTTTTCAAGATGATGGGTTCCAAATATTTCCCCCCTCCTAATTTGGGATATGTACACTTGGAGGCTCAACTATTAAATCAACTTCGCATATGTAAAATTAAATTCAACCTCATCTTTTTTTGCTAGACTAGATTCTGTCGCTCATTACTTTCTTCTATCATTGTCATAGAGATAAACTTGAAAAAGACAGTCACTCTTTGACTCCTGTGCTCCCCATCCTTATATTTTACTTGTCATCAGCAGGTTTATTATTCTTTTTATCATATATTTTTCATATATTTATTATGTTTTCTACTCCTAAGCACCTGATTCGATTTCATTGAAACATCTCTGAACTGCAGAATAAACTTGAGGCTTTTAATTTTTTAATCTAGAGGAAGTATGCTGTTGGCCTAAATCTGATACTCATTATTGTCATAGCATTATTATCTTCAAGAACAAAAATCAAAAATATCTTCTTTTTTTGCTCTGAATTGAGTCAAAACTCACTGAGATGATTAGGATTCACCTTTATTCAGCTTTATCCGTTTAACCTCACTTCCAGAAAACATCAGTGTGGATTTGCATCCAATTAGGAGGTCTTACATTTTTACTCCTCTCTACCTTTTTTAAAGCTCCTAAGATTAAGAAATCCAGTTTAACATGTTTCATAGCACTTAAACAGTTAGCAGATAAATAATTATAAATAAATTACAGTGCTTTTTGTAAAGTTTTGTTCCTGTTTTTCAAATACTAGCAGTAGTAGTGCATATATTGAGTTAATTAAAAGCATAAAGTAACTTTAATCATCATTCTGTTGGTAGTCTGCATTCAAAATTTAAATATTCAAAAGTATTTATTAATTCCCTATTATGTATCAGGCAGTATTCTAGTCACTAAGAATATAGAAGTAAACAAGACATGGCAAGTTGTATCTTACTATTGCTGTCTACTCTGAGTCCTCATATCATAATCCGACCCTTGAAATAGGTTGTTAATTATACATGTGTGTGCATGTGTATATGTGTGTATATAATTATATAACCATATAACATAATTATGTAATATAATTACATGATAACATAATTATATACATATATACACATATATAAGTATAATTATAACATATAATTATAAATATTACAATTATATAATATAATTCTATTATATATTGTATATATAATGTGTATATGTGATGTATATTAGACACACACATATACACACTTGTTTTGAAAAAATTTAAGACAATTAGAAGACCCACAGGGAAGATTTTTATCTAAATATTGTTATGGCTTTTGCTTGATGTTAATTAATAAATTTTCCATCTTCTAAAATACATATTTTACATAAAACATATGTGTATACACACACATATATACATACACATACATTTTTCTTAATTCTATAACAAAGAAACCAACAGAGGAGCTTTTCTGGTCCACCTCATCCTTTATACTAACTATGCATACTTCCTTCAGCAGAGCATCAGTGTGTCATGAAAGATCCTTGGCTGTCACTTCATTTTCTTATGTTGAAATTAATCTACAAACCCAGGGGGCGGAGCAAGATGGCCGAATAGGAACAGCTCCAGTCTCCAACTCCCAGCGTGAGCGACACAGAAGACCAGTGATTTCTACATTTTCAACTGAGGTACTGGGGTCATCTCACTAGGGAGTGCCGGACAATCAGTGCTGGTCAGCTGCTGCAGCCTGACCAGCGAGAGCTGAAGCAGGGCGAGGCATCGCCTCCCCTCGAAGCGCAAGGGGGAAGGGAATCCGTTTTCCTAGCCAGGGGAACTGAGACACACAACACCTGGAAAATCGGGTAACTCCCACCCCAATACCGCGCTTTAAGCAAACAGGCACACCAGGAGAATATATCCCACACCTGGCCGGGAGGGTCCCACGCCCACGGAGCCTCCCTCACTGCTAACACAGTAGTCTGCGGTGATCTATCCGCAAGGCAGCAGCGAGGCTGGGGGAGGGGCGCCCGCCATTGCTGAGGCTTAAGTAGGTAAACAAAGCTGCTGGGAAGCTCGAACTGGGTGGAGCTCACAGCAGCTCAAGGAAGCCTGCCTGTCTCTGTAGACTCCACCCCTGGGGACAGCGCACAGCTGAAGACCAACAAGGGAAGCAGCCAGGGCCGGTGCAGACGCGAAGGACTCTGTCTGACAGCTTTGGGGAGAGCCGTGGATCTCCCAACGCGGAGGTTGAGATCTGAGAACGGACAGACTGCCTGCTCAGGTGGGTCCCTGACCCCTGAGTAGCCTAGCTGGGAGACATCCCCCACTAGGGGCAGTCTGACACCCCACACCTCACAGGGTGGAGTACACCCCTGAGAGGAAACTTCCAAAGGAAGAATCAGACAGGTACACTCGCTGTTCAGCAATATTCTATCTTCGGCAACCTCTGCTGCTGATACCCAGGCAAACAGGGTCTGGAGTGGACCTCAAGCAATCTCCAACAGACCAACAGACAGTCCTTCTGACTGTTAGAAGGAAAACTATCAAACAGGAAGGACACCTATACAAAAACCCCATCAGTACGTCACCACCATCAAAGACCAGAGGCAGATAAAACCACAAAGATGGGGAAGAAGCAGGGCAGAAAAGCTGGAAATTCAAAAAATAAGAACGCATCTCCCCCTGGAAAGGAGCGCAGCCCATCGCCAGCAACGGATCAAAGCTGGTCAGAGAATGACTTTGACGAGATGAGAGAAGAAGGCTTCAGTCCATCAAACTTCTCAGAGCTAAAGGAGGAATTACGTACCCAGCGCAAAGAAACTAAAAATCTTGAAAAAAGAGTGGAAGAATTGACAGCTAGACTAATCAATGCAGAGAAGATCATAAACGAAATGACAGAGATGAAAACCATGACACGAGAAATACGTGACAAATGCACAAGCTTCAGTAACCGACTCGATCAACTGGAAGAAAGAGTATCAGCGATTGAAGATCAAATGAATGAAATGAAGCGAGAAGAGAAACCAAAAGAAAAAAGAAGAAAAAGAAATGAACAAAGCCTGCAAGAAGTATGGGATTACGTAAAAAGACCAAATCTACGTCTGATTGGGGTGCCTGAAAGTGAGGGGGAAAATGGAACCAAGTTGGAAAACACTCTTCAGGATATCATCCAGGAGAACTTCCCCAACCTAGTAGGGCAGGACAACATTCAAATTCAGGAAATACAGAGAACGCCACAAAGATACTCCTCCAGAAGAGCAACTCCAAGACACATAATTGCCAGATTCACCAAAGTTGAAATGAAGGAAAAAATCTTAAGGGCAGCCAGAGAGAAAGGTCGGGTTACCCACAAAGGGAAGCCCATCAGACTAACAGCAACCTCTCAGCAGAAACTCTACAAGCCAGAAGAGAGTAGGGGCCAATATTCAACGTTCTTAAAGAAAAGAATTTTAAACCCAGAATTTCATATCCAGCCAAACTAAGTTTCATAAGTGAAGGAGAAATAAAATCCTTTACAGATAAGCAAATGCTTAGAGATTTTGTCACCACCAGGCCTGCCTTACAAGAGACCCTGAAGGAAGCCCTAAACATGGAAAGGAACAACCGGTACCAGCCATTGCAAAAACATGCCAAAATGTAAAGACCATCGAGGCTAGGAAGAAACTGCATCAACTAACGAGCAAAGTAACCAGATAATATCATAATGGCAGGATCAAGTTCACACATAACAATATTAACCTTAAATGTTAATGGACTAAATGCTCCAATTAAAAGACACAGACTGGCAAACTGGATAAAGAGTCAAGACCCATCAGTCTGCTGTATTCAGGAGACCCATCTCACATGCAGACACATACATAGGCTCAAAATTAAGGGATGGAGGAAGATCTACCAAGCAAATGGAGAACAGAAAAAAGCAGGGGTTGCAATCCTAGTCTCTGATAAAACAGACTTTAAACCATCAAAGATCAAAAGAGACAAAGAAGGCCATTACATAATGGTAAAGGGATCAATTCAACAGGAAGAGCTAACTATCCTAAATATATATGCACCCAATACAGGAGCACCCAGATTCATAAAGCAAGTCCTTAGAGACTTACAAAGAGACTTAGACTCCCATACAATAATAATGGGAGACTTCAACACTCCACTGTCAACATTAGACAGATCAACGAGACAGAAAGTTAACAAGGATATCCAGGAATTGAACTCATCTCTGCACCAAGCGGACCTAATAGACATCTATAGAACTCTCCACCCCAAATTAACAGAATATACATTATTCTCAGCACCACATCGCACTTATTCCAAAATTGACCACATAATTGGAAATAAAGCAGTCCTCAGCAAATGTAAAAGAACAGAAATTATAACAAACTGTCTCTCAGACCACAGTGCAAACAAACTAGAACTCAGGACTAAGAAACTCAATCAAAACCGCTCAACTACATGGAAACTGAACAACCTGCTCCTGAATGACTACTGTGTACATAACGAAATGAAAGCGGAAACAAAGATGTTCTTTGAAACCAAAGACAACAAAGATACAACATACCAGAATCTCTGGGACACATTTAAAGCAGTGTGTAGAGGGAAATTTATAGCACTAAATGCCCACAAGAGAAAGCAGGAAAGATCTAAAATTGACACTCTAACATCACAATTAAAAGAACTACAGAGGCAAGAGCAAACACATTCAAAAGCTAGCAGAAGGCAAGAAATAACTAAGATCAGAGCAGAACTGAAGGAGATAGAGACACAAAAAACCCTGCAAAAAATCAATGAATCCAGGAGTTTGTTTTTTGAAAAGATCAACAAAATTGACAGACCGCTAGCAAGGCTAATAAAGAAGAAAAGAGAGAGGAATCCAATAGATGCAATAAAAAATGATAAAGGGGATATCACCACTGACCCCACAGAAATACAAACAACCATCAGAGAATACTATAAATGCCTCTATGCAAATCAACTAGAAAATCTAGAAGAAATGGATAATTTCCTGGACACTTACACTCTCCCAAGGCTAAACCAGGAAGAAGTTGAATCCCTAAATAGACCAATAGCAGGCTCTGAAATTGAGGCAACAATTAATAGCCTACCCACCAAAAAAGTCCAGGACCAGATGGATTCACAGCTGAATTCTACCAGAGGTACAAGGAGGAGCTGGTACCATTCCTTCTGAAACTATTCCAAACAATAGAAAAAGAGGGAATCCTCCCTAACTCATTTTATGAGGCCAACATCATCCTGATACCAAAGCCTGGCAGAGACACAACAAAAAAAGAGAATTTTAGACCAATATCCCTGATGAACATCGATGCAAAAATTCTCAATAAAATACTGGCAAACTGGATTCAGCAGCACATCAAAAAGCTTATCCACCATGATCAAGTGGGCTTCATCCCTGGGATGCAAGGCTGGTTCAACATTCGCAAATCAATAAACGTAATCCAGCATATAAACAGAACCAAAGACAAGAACCACATGATTATCTCAATAGATGCAGAAAAGGCTTTTGACAAAATTCATCAGCCCTTCATGCTAAAAACGCTCAATAAATTCGGTATTGATGGAACGTACCTCAAAATAATAAGAGCTATTTATGACAAACTCACAGCTAATATCATACTGAATGGGCAAAAACTGGAAAAATTCCCTTTGAAAACTGGCACAAGACAAGGATGCCCTCTCTCACCACTCCTATTCAACATAGTGTTGGAAGTTCTGGCTAGGGCAATCAGGCAAGAGAAAGAAATCAATGGTATCCAGTTAGAAAAAGAAGAAGTCAAATTGTCCCTGTTTGCAGATGACATGATTGTATATTTAGAAAACCCCATCATCTCAGCCCAAAATATCTTTAAGCTGATAAGCAACTTCAGCAAAGTCTCAGGATACAAAATTAATGTGCAAAAATCACAAGCATTCTTATACACCAGTAACAGACAAGCAGAGAGCCAAATCAGGAATGAACTTCCATTCACAATTGCTTCAAAGAGAATAAAATACCTAGGAATCCAGCTTACAAGGGATGTAAAGGACCTCTTCAAGGAGAACTACAAACCACTGCTCAGTGAAATCAAAGAGGACACAAACAAATGGAAGAACATACCATGCTCATGGATAGGAAGAATCAATATCGTGAAAATGGCCATACTGCCCAAGGTTATTTATAGATTCAATGCCATCCCCATCAAGCTACCAATGAGTTTCTTCACAGAATTGGAAAAAACTGCTTGAAAGTTCATATGGAACCAAAAAAGAGCCTGCATTGCCAAGACAATCTTAAGTCAAAAGGACAAAGCTGGAGGCGTCACGCTACCTGACTTCAAACTATACTACAAGGCTACAGTAACCAAAACAGCATGGTACTGGTACCAAAACACAGATATAGACCAATGGAACAGAACAGAGTCCTCAGAAATAATACCACACATCTACAGCCATCTGATCTTTGACAAACCTGAGAAAAACAAGAAATGGGGAAAGGATTCCCTATTTAATAAATGGTGCTGGGAAAATTGGCTAGCCATAAGTAGAAAGCTGAAACTGGATCCTTTCCTTACCCCTTATACGAAGATTAATTCAAGATGGATTAGAGACTTAAATGTTAGACCTAATACCATAAAAACCCTAGAAGAAAATCTAGGTAGTACCATTCAGGACATAGGCATGGGCAAGGACTTCATGTCTAAAACACCAAAAGCAACGGCAGCAAAAGCCAAAATTGACAAATGGGATCTAATTAAACTAAAGAGCTTTTGCACAGCAAAAGAAACTACCATCAGAGTGAACAGGCAACCTACAGAATGGGAGAAAATTTTTGCAACCTACTCATCTGACAAAGGGCTAATATCCAGAATCTACAAAGAACTCAAAGAAATATACAAGAAAAAAACAAACAACCCCATCAAAAAGTGGGCAAAGGATATGAACAGACATTTCTCAAAAGAAGACATTCATACAGCCAACAGACACATGAAAAAATGCTCATCATCACTCGCCATCAGAGAAATGCAAATCAAAACCACAATGAGATACCATCTCACACCAGTTAGAATGGCAATCATTAAGAAGTCAGGAAACAACAGTTGTTGGAGAGGATGTGGAGAAATAGGAACACTTTTACACTGTTGGTGGGATTGTAAACTAGTTCAACCATTATGGAAAACAGTATGGCAATTCCTCAAGGATCTAGAACTAGATGTACCATATGACCCAGCCATCCCACTACTGGGTATATACCCAAAGGATTATAAATTATTCTACTACAAAGACACATGCACACGTATGTTTATTGCAGAACTATTCACAATAGCAAAGACTTGGAATCAATCCAAATGTCCATCTGTGACAGACTGGATTAAGAAAATGTGGCACATATACACCATGGAATACTATGCAGCCATTAAAAAGGATGAGTTTGCGTCCTTTGTAGGGACATGGATGCAGCTGGAAACCATCATTCTTAGCAAACTATCACAAGAAGAGAAAACTAAACACTGCATGTTCTCACTCATAGGTGGGAACTGACCAATGAGATCACTTGGACTCGGGAAGGGGAACATCACACACTGGGGCCTATCATGGGGAGCGGGGAGGAGGGAGGGATTGCCTTGGGGAGTTATACATGATATAAATGATGAATTGATGGGTGCTGACGAGTTGATGGGTGCAGCACACCAACATGGCTTAAGTATACATATGTAACACACCTGCACGTTATGCACATGTACCCTAGAACTTAAAGTATAATAATAAAAAAAAAACTTAAGTAGAATAAAAATGTAGGAAAAAAAAAATAAAGATGGAATCATCCCTATTTTTGCACTTAAAAAAAAAAAATCTACAAACCCAGACCCTTTATCTTAAATAATTATGATCTGAAGCTGTTTTCTTTACCTGGTTTTAACATAAGTATTGGGAACCAAATTCTTTTTTACAGAAATTGCTATACAATTTTACTGTAATTTCTATATCATAAAAATGTAAACACAAGCATTTGTACTTCACTTTCTCACCAGTCCATGTTACTTTTTATATTCTCATTACAATCCACAAGTCTTTATAAAATTGTCATAAAATTAAAATATTATGCAATGACTACCTTGAATAATGATCATGAATGACAACTCTGAAAATATGCTACAAAAAGATGACAATGAATTCAGAGACTGAAATGCAAAGTGCTCCAGATGGGGACATAATACATGAATTTGGATCTATATCAATATTAAACTTTATTTGAAATCTCTGAATTTATTATGGAAAAAGATATAATATTTATTCAATTAACTTGTTTGAGAGATATTCTTCCTTATCAGTATCTTCTTAATTAGAACAAAATCAAATACTCACAGTACTCATTCTAATCATTGTGGAATCTTCCTACATTTTTAAACTCAAATTGCCTTCATTCTGATCCAATTTTCTTCTGGGTATACATTTTAGGGTCTGTAATCCTACAAATATCATTTCCTCTGGTCACTTAATTTGAATGTGAACATATTTGAAATTTTAAAATTTCAATTTATCAAATATATTTTACTTTCTTTCTGACTCTAAGTACCTTATATGGTATATGCGAAATTAATTCCAGCTCAGTCCTCAAAGCAGAGTCAATGTCTGCATACTGTCCAGACTAATCTTGGCTCCTAAGAGGGCAAGAGATTTAGAAAATCAATTAAAATAGTAGAATGATTAGTTTCATTCTTTAGAAGAAAATTATTGTGCTCTCCTTTAACTGGATATACCTTTTACAATTAAGTATACAGAAGAGTATAAATGATTACAAATACTAAATTTTCTTATCCAGGGTAAACTTTTCATAAAGTTAGTATGTTTTAATCATAGATATTTTTGACATAAATATGAACATTGATAATGTTAGTATACATGATGAGCGTATACAGTGCTATCTGGGACCCATATATTCTCCTGAGGAAAAAAAAATTAAGACAATTAGGAGTCCCCAAGAAAAAGTTTTTATGTAAATATTGTTATGACTCTTGCTTGAGGTTAATTATTAAATTTGCAATCTTTGAACATATTTCTTAATATTATCAATTTTCATTTTTTTTTTTTTTTTTTTTTTTTTGAGAGGGAGTCTCCCTCTGTTACCCAGGCTGAAGTGCTGTGGCCTGATCTCAGCTCACTGCAAGCTCCGCCTCCCGGGTTCACGCCATTCTCCTGCCTCAGCCTCCCGGGTAGCTGGGACTACAGGCGCCTCCAAGTCGCCCGCCTAGTTTTTTGTAGTTTTTAGTAGAGACAGGGTTTCACCGTGTTAGCCAGGATGGTCTCGATCTCCTGACCTCGTGATCCGCCCGTCTCGGCCTCCCAAAGTGCTGGGATTACAGGCTTGAGCCACCGCGCCCGGCCTCAATTTTCATTTTAAATTAAGCTATTGCCATAAATAAAAATTCATTGATACTATTACTTAGGCTGGGATACTAAAACACAAACAAATGTTTTAATGTAAAGTGAGCTTATAATCTAATTTGAAAAGCAGAACATATATTTTTAAAAAAAGAAGAAAAACCACCAAGAGAAGTATTTCTCATGTCAATGATTATTTTTTTAAAAACTGATAGAGATATTCCTAGAACAAACATATTAGTGGTTCAGTTGGACGGGAAGAAAAGGCCTCATTCAATTTTGAAGTGAGTCTTGAAGGAACAGTTATCCTTAGTTTAAAAAGAGAGGGGGGGAGTTTTAGGCAGTAGAATGTTTAAACAGTGGAAACGGATATATATAATAGCTCGAAACGGGATTGAACATTATTTATTTGAAATGACTTGCCTTTTAACAAGTTTGTATATATGTTTTAAAAATATTAAAAATATGAGTTGAACATCTCAAATTTTTCTCAGGTGGGTCTCATTTCATCAAATCAGTTTCCACACTGATACACTGTTAGGTTTATCTGTGACACTAATATAGAAACTTAAAGATATTTTTAAAAGGAACTGTTATTGTTATTTTGAGGTAGAAAAATCCTTTGAATTTGAAGGCAACAAAAATGGAAAGAACATTTAACTGCTAAGGTTGAGATCAAAGCGTTAAACAGATTTTATTCTAAATTCATAAATAGGGAGCCCCACAGCTTAGCATCTTCATTTTCAACTCTACCTTTTCTCTTTGTTGTCATCATACCATGTTCCATTCTCTCCTCTTTTCAATCAAGCTTTTTGTAAACTCTGTGAACATAAAAATGTTGATAGAAGTCATGAGTCCACACAATATTGTAATGTGGGATCCATGTACTCATCAAATAGAAATAATTCATACAAATTAAATTCCCAGGCTGGTTTTCAATCTAGAGGATCAATTCTGATGCTATGCCTAAAAAATATGCTATAATCAAACAGTTAAAATCCGAAACAAGATTGCAAAGTGTTCCTGGATTGCACAGTATTAAATAGTCAGCACTTAAAATACATATTGTGTGTTCAGAATGTATACTGTAAAATATATAATTGCAAATATACAAGCTCCAGTATACTAACTTTTTCAGGCCCTTGGACCTAAGTTTCAGAATAGTAGTGGACAGGTGCTAAAAAGAAATAAGTGCTAACAAAATTAAAGCAACATTTGTATATAGAGAAAATTTAAAATAAAATGATGATAAATAAAATTTGAGGGGGATGGTGAAATGTTCTAAAATTAGTGGTAATGGTTGCATAACTAAATACACTAAAAACTGGTAAGTTGTACACCTTAAAAGCATGACTTTTGTATTAGTCAGTGTTCTCTAGAAGGACAGGTATAATAGAATAGATGTAAATATGAAAGGGAGTTTATTAAGGAGCATTGACTCACATGATCACAAGGTGAAGTCACACAATAGGCCATCTACAAGCTGAGGAGAGCAAGGAAGCCAGTCTGAGTCCGGAAACCTCAAAAGTAGGGAAGACAACAGTGCAGCCTTCAGTGTGTGGCCAAAGGTCCAAGAGCCCCTGGCAAACCACTGGTATAGGTCCCAGATCCAAAAGCTGAAGAACTTAGAGTCTGATGTTAGAGGGCAGGAAGCCTCTAGCATGGGAGAAAGATGCAGTCCAGAAGATTCAGCTAGTCTTCTTCTTCCATATTCCTCTGCCTGCTTTTATTCTAGCCATGCTGGCAGCTGATTAGATGGTGTCCACCTAGATTGAGGGTGGGTCTGCCTCTTCCAGGCCACTGACTCAAATGTTAATATCCCTTGGCAACACCCTCACAGACACACTCAAGAACAATACTTTGCATCCTTCAATCCAATCGAGTTGACAGTCAATATTAACCACCACCACTTTTGTGATGTGTACATTTTATCTCAATAACGCTGTTATACAGAAGAAGAACAGTACCAATAACAACAGCCAGAAGCAGTAGCACAGCGTATCCAGTTTCTGGTTAAATTGAGTTGATGGGACCTAAAATAATTACACAACAGGCCTAGTGCTCCAACTGTGATCTAATGCTTACTATTCCGGTATCTTTTCTCTCCTCTTTATCATGTTGTAATCCCTAAGGTAAAATGATTTTGTTAGGTTGATTCGTTACTATCTGAAATGTCTTGCTTTATCCACTAATTCCTGCTCTTTGTTGCAGAACTAGTTTAATGTATACACTTAATTTAAAATATATATTCACTTTATGCAAAAAAAAAAAAAAATTCCATGGGGGTGCTTCCCTCAAGAAAAAAAAAAAAAAATGTGACTAGCAGACAATTCGAGACTATCACTTCTTCAGCACAGGGGAGATTTCTGCCTCTACATATAACTCTAAAGTACTCTCTTAAGGTAATATAATTCTTCATATACAATCAAATATGGACTTTATCTTTCCATATGAGGGATGGCAAATAAAATAGCAGGTCTCGATTGCTGCTTCCAAATATTACAGAATAGTTGTACCAGGCTAACACCTCCATGAAGAACAAGGAGAAAATCCATCTAAAATAAAATTAAAAATATGTGTTTAAAAACACTGAAACATCATCAGGTTAACTAGCACATGAGAAGCAAAATATTAGGAAAGAGGAACTGTAAAGATATGAGCCAGTACTCCGCCAATACTAATTTTTCTTTATATGTCCTTTTTCTAGGTATAGATCAGAGGTTGAAAATAATGGCAAATTATATGATAAAAGGCTACTTCTGTTTGATAGAGATATCAGCAGTACCTACGAGAGTGTCATGTGACTAGAAAAATAAAAATTAAATATATGAAGTTGCAAGATCTTAACAAAATAAAATCAGAGTACTAAACCAAATATTTTTCCACAAATACATTTGCAAATTTCTAAAGCTCCAATGCACAGGAAGCTAAGAGCCATGCAACAAGTTACTAAAAATCAAAGCTGATAAGCTATACCATTGATCTGAGGAGATTTGGTAGGAGTTCAGATTCCAGACAAGGGAAGACACAGGTAAAGACCATATATTCTCATTTGGAATTCTTCCAAGGCTATGCCTTTGGAGAACAACAAGAGGTAATGCATTCTTTCTAATATTTAAGCCTAGCCTTACTAAAAATGCAAACCAATTTAGCTCCTTCCCTGATTAGTTTTAGGCTAACAGTCCCATTCTATCTTCCTAAAAAATAAAAAAGGAATAAGTTCTCCTTGGAAGAAAAAATAAACATAGACAGCCTGTACAATTTTTTATATAGATTGTATTGCTTTTAGTTACTGAAAAGGGAGAAGAAAAAATTGAAAAATGGAAATAGACCCATAGATGACACAGCTCCTAGACGAATCACAAAAGAACTATGAAATTGCAATGAATAATATATTCAGGAAATAAAAGAACATACGAAAAAATAAGTGAAAATTTGTTTATTTTCACCAGAAATATGGGAGGTTTTATTTTACAATAGTCAATAGTAAATCTAGAACTGAAATATAAAAGCTGAAAGTAAGAATTCAATAGATGAATTTAACAGCAGATTAGACAAAGTAGAAGACGGGATTAGTGAACTAGAAGAAAGTTAATAGAGAATATTCAGCCTCAAGCAAAGAGAAAAAAAGTGTGAAAAAAAGAGCACAATAAAAACATTACACTGTAAAAATAAATTTAACAGTTTTATGAAGAGAGAGGAGAGAAGAGAAAAGAAGCAGAAATAGTGAAGATATGCTGAAAAATGTCTAAGACTAATATAGACATCGAGTTAGAATTTCAAAAGTTCTGTGGACACAAAATAAGGTGACTGACTGAAAAGGATGCTTCATCAATGAACATAATCATAAAACTGAACACCAAAATTATATGTGTGTTTGTGTGAGTGTATGCGTTTGTATGTGAGAAAAAGACGTATCACATGAAAGAACCTAATTTGAGACTGAGGATTTGCTTTACAACAGAAGATTTGAAAGCCAGGAAACAAACAAGTGCACTTTAAATGCTGGAAAAAAGTTCATTCCTAATTCAGAATTTTTTACCAAATGCAAATATAATCCAAAAACAACTCTAAAATAACATTCTTTCCAGATAAAACAAAACTAAGAAAATTTTCGCCAGCCAACTTGCTTTAAAAGAAATACTAAATAAAATTATTTAGGCAAAATGTAAAAAATCCTATGCATGAAGAATGAGGATAAATATAAACTTCATATATATGTTACCTACCAAAATCAGTGATAAAACTGTCTTGGGTATTAGAAAATATACAGTATTATAATACATAAAACAAAATAAAGGCAGGGGATAAATAGAATTATATAAAATATCCTAAGGTGTTAGTACACGCTAGGATTTGATATTATAGTTGATCCTTGAGCTACATAGGTTTCAACTGCATAGGCCCACTTATAAACAGTTTCTAAAATAAGTGCATTGGGAAATTTTTGGAGATTCATGAAAAATTGAAAAAACTAGCAGGTGAACCACATAGCCTAGAAATATCAAAAAAATTAAGAAAATGTTAGGTAATTAATTAATGCATAAAATATATGTGGATAATAGTCAATTTTATCACTTACTACCATAAAATATACATGAATCTATTCTTAAAAGCTAAAATTTATCAAAACATATGCATGCAAATATAGACCATATATAGCATCATTCACAGTTGAGAGAAATGTAAGCAAATGAAAAAATGCAATATTAAACCATAACTGCATAAAATTAACTGTAATACACATTTTACTATTAGAATTTTGTAGTCACTTCCTGTTGCTATTGCATTGAACTTAAGTGTTACGAGTATCTGCTTACATGCCATGAAAAATCATCTCCACATGAGCAGTTTATCTCTTCAGTAAATTGTGTGTTGCAGTACAAGGTGGTCTCTTGTGGTTCTCACATAATTTTCATCATGTTTAGTGCAATAGCATAAACCTTGAGCAACACCGGAAGACCCATACAAAGTGCCACCAGTGACATTGGGAATGCACACAAGAAGTAAAGAAAATCCATGACATTAAAGGCTGGATTTTAAAGTCAAGGCTGGGTGTGGTGGCTCATACCTATAATCTCAGCACTTTGGGAGGCCAGATCAGGAGGTTCACTTGAGCCCAGGAGTTCAACACCAGCCTGAACAACATAGGGAGCTTTGTCTCTACAAAAATGATAATAATGGTAAAATATTAGCTGGGTGCAGTGCCTGGCACCTGTAGTCCCACCTACTAAGGAGGCTAAAATGAGAGGAGGTCAGGGTTGTGGCATTGCATCACTGCACTCCAGCCTGGGCAACAGAGCAGGGCCCTGTCTAAAAAGAAAGAAAGAAAGAATGGTGGAACCCTGCCTCTACTAAAAATACAAAAATTAGCCAGGCGTGGTGGTGCGTGCCTATAATCCCAGCTACTAGGGAGGCTGAGGCAGGAGAATCACTTGAACCCGGCAGGTGGAGTTTGCAGTGAGCTGAGATAGCACCATTGCACTCCAGCCTGGATGACAAAGCGAGACTCCATCTTAAAAAAAAAAAGAAAAAAAGAGAGAGAGAGAGAGAAAGGCAGGCAGGAAGGCAGGAAGGCAGGAAGGCAAGAAAGAAAGAAAGAAAGAAAGAAAGAAAGAAAGAAAGAAAGAAAGAAAGAAAGAAAGAAAGAAAGAAAGAAAGAAAGAAAGAGAGAGAGAGAGAGAGAGAAAGAAAGGAGGGAGGGAGGGAGGGAGGGAGGGAGGGCGGGAAGGAAGGAAGGAAGGAAGGAAGGAAGGAAGGAAGGAAGGAAGGAAGGAAGGAAGGAAGGAAGGAAGGAAGGAAGGAAAGGTTGAGTAGCTTGGTATGTAGATTAGATCCACAGTTGCAGTTGCTCACCATTTGATACAGATAATTCATCTTACAAACAGATGATTCAAACTTGTAGTATTCATAAACACAGCACAGTACTGTAAATGCATTCTGTCTTCCTTATGGTTTTCTTAGTAACATTGTCTTTCTTTACTTTATTGTAAGAATACAGTATATCATACATATAATATTTTTAAAATGTGTGAACTGACTGTTTATGTTATTGGTAAGGCTTCTGGTCAACAGTAGGCTATTAATAGGTAAGTTTCTGGGGAGTCAAAAGTTATACACACTTTCTACTGTATGAAGGCTCAGAATCCCAACCCCCACATTGTTCAAGGATCAACCATAGATTATATTAAATCATATTATATTTATATTAGATCATTTTTATATTAAATCATATTAAGTCAAAATAAATACATGTTTTAGTCTCTAGGGAAGTAGTTCTTTTTTTTTTTTTTTTAAGACAGTCTCACTCTGGCACCCAGGCTGCAGTGCAGTGGGGCGATCTCGGCTCATTGCAGCCTCCACCTCCTGGGTTCAAGTGATTTTATTACCTCAGCCTCCCAAGTATCTAGGACTATCGGAATGTGCCACCATGTCTGGCTAATTTTTGTATTTTTAGTAGAGACAGGGTTTCACCATGTTGACCAGACTGGTCTCGAACTCCTGACCTCAAGTGATCCACCCACCTTGGCCTCCCAGAGTGCTGGGATTACAGGTGTGAGCCACTGCACCCAGCTGAAATAGTTCTTAATAAGAGGAGATTTGATATCTCAGAGGACATTTGGCAATATCAAGAGATATTTTGGTTTCTTACCGTTGGAAAGGAAAGGGCTACTGGCATGTAGTTAATAGACGTCAAACATGCTGCTAAACATCTTACAATGCACAGGACCACATCCATGACAAAAAGAAAATTGGCCCAAAATGTCAATATTGCCAAAGTTGAAAAATCCTGCTCTAGGTAACCAGGAGAAGAAGATATGCATACGACGTATGTCAAAGTGGAATGATAGAATTATCTACTCAATTAAAAAAAAAAAAAAAAGGAAGAGAGAACAAAGGACTATGAAACAGGTTAACACATTATTCCAAAAAGAAAAAAAAAAAAAAAACCCAAAAGATTAAATGATAGATATAAACTCAAGCCTATGAGAGGTCATATTAAGTGTAAATGGCAAAAATATTTTATTTAAAACATTAGGATTATCAAACAGGATAAAAATTAAGTGTTTACTCTTGTCAAATATAAATAAAAATAACCGAATACAATCTATTATAAGAGAAAGGTGGACAATTTTAGCTGGCTTTACCAGATTCTCAGGCCTCAGCTAAGGTTGGCATGGTGTGTATGGTGTGTTTCAATATTAGCATACATACAGTATTGGGTAGTTTGTATCAGCCTAGTGCTTCCATCATAAACATTATAAAATTTCACCTAATTTGTTTAATGTCTCTCTTTTGAACTTTCAGGAGCCCTTCTGAAGTATCCAAAAATTAATTCAAGATCAAAAAGACTTAATTTTGATTTTGGAAAGTTTGCCAAAAATTAAATTTCAAAACATTTGATCAAAATCATTTCACATATTATTATAAAATAATATTTATTTAAACAAAAGTCTTAACAGGCCAGGCGCCGTGGCTCACACTTGTAATTCCAGCACTTTGAGAGGTTGAGGTGGGTGAACCATTTGATCCAGGAGTTTGAAATCAGCCTAGGCAACATGGAGAAATTCTGTCTCTACCAAAAAAAAGTACCAAAAATTAGCTGAATGTGGTGATACGTGCCTGTATTCTCAGCTACTCAGGAAGCTGAGGTGGGAGGATCACTTGAGACCAGGAAGATGAGGTTGCAGTGAGTCAAGGTTGTGCCACCATACTCCAGCCTGGGTGACAGAGCAAGATACTGTTTCCAAAAAATAAAAGTCTTTATAAAGACAATGTAACATGTAAAACCTGTTTTCTTTTCTCTCCCTTCTTTTTTGTAGCTTGCTTAAAATGTAAACAAATTTTTTATTATTTTTATTAATACTATAAAATAAATTTGTTTTAAAGAGGACTACATTCTAGATTTGTATTACTGATATTAAAGCTTAAATTTAATGCTCATAATAAACTTAATTTTAGTCAGTTTAACCACACAAGACTTTTCTTCACTTTACAAAAAGTTTTATTTTTATTTATGTTTTTTATTCATCTATTTTGAAAAAAATTTAAATATTTTAGACAGTTACGATTTTAATAAAAATAAATTGATGTTTTGAACACTTAGTGCACATTTTAAAAATATTTTAGTTGTTTTAGTTACCTATATTTAACCCAATATTATTATTATTTACCAAAGATTACTAAAATCACATGAACACAGAAAGCATTTGGGTTTATATATTTAATTTACGAGCATTTATTTATTTATTTTACGTCAGTTGAGTACCATGTGGACAATATACAAAAACAGACATGTACACATGTATACATAAAAATATACACAGATATAAAAAAAGATTTTGTAGGTTCGATTTTAAAATTTTAGTAATGAGACAGGTAAAACTCACTAATTTAAAAGGGTGGTTAGATTTAAACTGTCTTTGTAAATGGAACAAGTTTCAGTTTATCTGTCCCACATGGCTAAAACTCTTCTTGAGTTCCAGAGAAAACAGGGTAGAAAATATCAAAACAGGGAAAAAAAGAAAAGTAAACTTTTTTGGGGGGGATTGGGGGGATCGAGTCTTGTTCTGTTGTGCAGGCTGGAGTTCAGTGACATAATCTTGGCTCACTGCAACCTCTGCCTCCTGGGTTCAAGTGATTCTCCTGCCTCAGCCTCCCAAGTAGCTGGGACTACAGGTGTGCACCACCACACCTGGCTAAGTTTTATATTTTTAGTAGAGATGGGTTTTCACCATGTTGGCCAGGCTAATCTCGAACTCCTGACCTCAAGTGTTCCACCCTCCTCGGCTTCTCAAAGTGTTGGGAGGCATGAGCCACTGTGCCCTGCCAAAAATGTAAACTTTTTAAGGAAGGACTTTGGTTGTGTCAGTTAGATGAGACACAGAGAAAGATTACACATGGATGACAAGATAACATAAAAGCTGAAAATTTGTCACAGAATTTTAAAAGAAAATATGTAAATGAATTTATGAAAAAATTCAAAATCCCATTTAAAATAACCAGCTGAGAATGTAAAAATTTAGAGACCAACTTAGATGGCTTTTCAATTCAGTTTTTCTCTTTCTTTCTTCTTTCTTTCTTTCTTTCTTTCTTTCTTTCTTTCTTTCTTTCTTTCTTTCTTTCTTTCTTTCTTTCTTTCTTTCTCTCTCTCTCTTTCTCTCTCTCTCTCTCTCTCTCTCTCTCTCTCTCTCTCTCTCTCTCTCTCTCTCTCTCTTTCTTTCTTTCTTGTTTTTAATGGGATTACAGAGTTCAGGACAGATACCATTAACAGACAGGACTAAGGAAACATTTGGAGCTTTTAAATCCTAATATTTCCATATGAGAAAGGAGAGACACAGGTGGAACGTGGAGCATTTAGATCTTAAGAAATTAGGAACCTAAGCTTGCAAAGAAATGAAAAAATAGAACTGAGAGTTTGACCCTCTGCAATAAGGCTTACTATAACATTTGTCAGTCACCTTTAAAAGTGACTGACAAATGTTACAGTAAGCAATTATTGCTGCAGAGTGACTTGTCAGTGACTTGTCAGTGTCTTGTCAGTTATCATAGACTCAAAGGTCATGTGTTTTTTAAGTGTAAAATAACCCTTAGTGCCCCCAAAGACAAAATAAATGGCACGGTGCTCAAATTAAATGAGTGCAGAATTTAAGATCTGAGAGAAAACCATTTACAACTCTTGGGGTTCCTTGAGGAAGACAGTATACTCTACAACAGGTGTTCAGTGGCACCTTTTCCTCCAAGAGTCTCAGGGCCACTAGAAGTCACTTTTAAATCTTTTTATGTGATAGAACTCTGATGTCCCTCTTAGCTTGAGGAGTTTATATCAAGTATCTGCATAAAAAATCAAATGTGGCGCCTGACGCAGTCATATACCAGTTAAACTCTGCCATTTTGCCTCTTCGTGTGCATGTGTGCGCCCACTTGCCTGACTCCTGAGCTCTCATCGGGAAGCTGCCAATCAGGTGCTTCTCTAGAATGGGAACCTGCCTTTCCCTGGCGCTGGTGGTGACAAATTATTATTTTAGAGTAGCAGTGTGACAATTGCCTGACCATCACTGGATGGTCGTCTGACATTCCCGATGGAGTCGGGGGAGCTCTCTCCTGCTCCGCTCATGCCTGACTAGCTACCTACTTTACACCTTCAGTCACAGACCCATGAACCTGTGACAACAGGCAGCCACTTCTGGGACTGGCCTTTCCCAGCGCTAACGAGGCACGTAAAAGATAGAGATGATACCTTTGAAACAAAGAGAGTGCTATTTAATAATCCAACATGTCTCAGGTTCCCAATCTTTTCAGACTTATTACTAGATGCGACCCTTCAGGTTTTCGCTGGAACTACACGAAAAACTTTCTGGGTCTGCAGCTTGCAAATGGCAGAATGTGGGACTTCTTAGCCTCCATAACTGTGGGAACCAATCTCTCTTAATAAATCTATTCCTATTTTTGTAGTTAATTTTTTATTTACCAAAATTTTTTAATTGCCAACATTTTTATTTTTTAATTACCAAATTTTTTATATGTTTATCATGTACAACATGATATTTTGGAACATGTATATACTGTGGAATGACCATGTGAAGCTAATTAACATATGTACTTATCACATAATTATCACCTTTTGTGCTTAAGATACTTGAAATCTACTCTCTTAGTGATACAGACAGGGGGCAGGGAAATACTAGGTAGGAAATGATGGAGTCCCTGGCAAGGGTTCCACTCTCAAGCCTGAACTTGCAGCCCTAAATGAGAACTTCACATCTCTATTTTCCCACCTGAATGTTGCCCTTTGGCCTGCCACACCCCCTATCCTATGCCCATAAGAACCCCAGACCCTAGACTATAAACAAACACACACAGAAAAGAGAAGCATGTGAACACTGAGGGAGAAGCAGCTGAACATCGGAGACTACCATCGGAGAGGAGTTTGGCTGGAGACAGTTGGAAAAAACACCTTCCCACTCCATCTTCTTTCCAGCTCCCCATCCCACTGAGAGCCACTTCCATTACTCAGTAAAATCCCTACATTCACCAACCTTCAAGTCCATGTGAACTCTTTCCTCTTTGGGCACGGACAAGGACCCAGGTGAAGATGCAGGAGGCTGTCATACTGACTCTCCACTGAGCTGTGTAACACTTAAGCCATCTGCAGACAGCAAAGCTAAAAAAGCATGCTGTAACACACACACTCTGGGGCCCCAGAGGTCATGGGCAACCCCTAGATGCTGCCATGGCCCGGTACTTTGCTCCTGCCAGCACCCATAGATACCTGCCCCGGTCCCTGCACCTGCTCACCTGTGTATTGCCCCTCCTGTAAGGCGTTTGAGAGCTGAAAGTTGAGTAAGTGAGCTACCCCTTCATAAGTCCCATGAAGGGGTCAAGGAAATTATTCCACATCAACTGGGGACTCTCCTGGGATTCATCAGATAGGTAACTTGCAGATCTGTTTCGCCTTGTCCTCAGCCTTTCCTCTGAGCTATGCCACTTGCAGGGGACAGAATGCAACCCTGCCATTTCTCTTTCTTTGAGTGAAAGGAATGTTGGCCCTGTTTCCCTTCATGGAGGTTTAGCCGTCACGTGGGACCAGGACAAAGTCCTGGGGCAGTTGAAGGCAACTGGCTGAAGCCACTCCTTGGTGTTACTGGAAGGCCCCTGGACTGGCCTCCAGTCTCTGACTACAGGCGCCAGCCAAGACCTCCAGACTTTCCTATGGCATCTTTTATTTTCACAATTTGAAATGGATCCTATCTTTTCTTTTATAAAGTGAAGGGTTTTGCTACAGACTGCAGCAATGATATTAGGCAGAATGTATCTTTGGCCGAGCCATCAGAGGTGCAATTCAGAACAATGTGATTTCTGTTTGTTCTTAAAGGTGCGACCCAGAACCCTACCCCAATAGCCACAGGCAGGCCTTCAGTGGCTCCCCTTCTTGCCCCCTCCCCACCTATCTGGGATGCTTGGACACATCCGTGGCATGCAAGAGCCACACCTAATGGCTACAAAGGGTGGGAGGAAACCAATGCCCAGGGCTGCCTCTGGGGCCCTGCTCAGCAGACTTCCTATAATCTTCCACCCACCATCCCCTCCCGCCACGTGCTGGTGCCCACAGAGCCTTTTCTCCCATGGCTGAGGGGTCCTTATAGGTCTGAACCAAGAGAGGAATACAGTAATTGAAGGAACCCACTTGCATAGAATGGGAAGTTCTCTTCCCCTTTCTTTTTTGTACTTTAAGCTGTTTCTTTTCTCTTTTCTGAGAGGATTCTTTTCCCCGGGACTCTGCTTATGATAAGGAAAACAACAGAGGAGCGGCCCCTGCTATCTGATACCTGCAAATTTGCAGGACCCATTTGGGACTTAATGTAAATACATCCGTGCACCACCATGAAATATCTTTTTTGTCCCAAACTCAATTCCAAGTTTCAGGTTGAAGCCTTAAAATGGAAAACCAGATCTAAGAGATTCAAAGCCAGACAACAGTCAGAGTAAATGGACAGGATGAATTCCTGCTGATTAAACTCCCACTTCATGAAAGGAGGCCATGCTCCATGGCATAGATGAGGCCCCGAGAACTCAAAGAGTGTCCACAGTAGCGGGGATAGAGGCATAGGTTAGTTTGGATATTTCCTATTCTCTAGATCTTCTTTGCTGTATGGTTGCAAGCCATATTGGCACCCATGGAAGGCACATACCAATGTCGCTGGAATTCAGGGACAAAAAGATGGTGGAGAAAGGAGAGATACCCACTTCCCCTATCTCTCACACCCCAGGTTATTACTGAAAGAAGGAAGGGAAATGAGGGACACCTATTTCCCTTTCAGGATGGCAACCAGCTATCTTCATCAACCCCAGTTTATACTCCTCTGGACTGTATCCTGAATCACTGGGACTGCTTTGACCATCAGACTCTAAAGGAAAAATGTCTCGTAGCCCTCTGCACAGAGGTTTGGCCAAATTATGATTTACAGGAAGGACTGGCTTGGCCTTGGAAAGGGACCATTTATTTCAATACCATGCTGCAGTTGGACCTTTTCTGTAAACATGAGGACAAATGGTCTGAGGCCCCATATGTGCAGGCTTGCTATACCTTGCAGGGCAATCCAGACCTTTGCTGACAGTGTAGGATTGATCTAGCCCTGAGTTTACTTTCTCAGGAGAGGCTGCCAGGGGCAGTCCCAGGGAACTAAAGAAATGAATCCCAGAGGCACCCTCAGCAGAGGAGCCAGCTCCCTCCAGCCCTGTTCCTCCCATCCACTCGGTCTTCCCTATTCAATTTCTCTCTCTTGCTTGCCTCCTCCTAGAAATCCTCACCCTAGACAAGCTCCAGTCTCACTCTTGCCCCTTCAACAGATGCCTGGTGAATTTAGCCCCAGTAAGGTCGAGGTCTCCTTCTTTCTGTAAGACTTAAAGCAAATTAAGGGGGATCTCAGCAAGTTTTCAGATGACCCTGACAGATGTATAGAGGCTTTCCAGAATTTAACCCAAGTATTTGAACTCTCCTAGAAAGACATTATATTACTTTTGAATTAGACCTTGACAAATACTGAGAAGCAGCCTCCTCTGCAAGCAGCAGAGAGATTTGGGGATGAGTTTTTTATTACATATGGTGTCAGGGAAGGGGCAGAACTTTACCCAACTGGAGGAAAAGCAGTACCAGTGGATGACCCTAAATGGGATTCCAATGATGAGATGCGAGAATGGAAGAGGAAACACTTGCAGATGTGCATAAAAGAGGGCTTATGTAAGACTAGAACTAAGCCTCTCAACTATATGAAACTACTCATCATAGACAAGGGATTTAATGATAATCTTACCACATTCCTGGAGAGGCTAAGAGGGGTCGTGGTAAAGAACACCTTTCTATCTCTTGATTCTGTTGAGAGACAATTAATCCTAAAGGATAAATTACTCAGGTAGCCCCTGATATCAGGAGGAAGCTGCAGAAATAGAACAGACCCTGGGGCCAGATAGTACTTCAGAGGTCCTCTTTCAAGTGGCCACCTTGGTCTTTTACAATTGAAATAGAGAGACACAAGAAAGAGACAGAAGCTTTAATGGCCACCGTGCAAGCCAACAAATGCCAGCATTCCCAAGGTGCACATTTTAACAGCTACAGATGTAGCAAGAGCAGTAATCCCTCCTCTAAACTTTAACCACTCCCATTCAAGGTTTAATTTCTTTCACCAAAGAGCTCAGTGTACAATTTGTTAGTATATTTCACTTCTTTTTTCTGCAATCTTTGCAGTAGATTCTTTTGTTGTATAATACACATGTTTGACCCATGCATACTTAACCTTGTAAACTTGTGTTTTCCTTTTTCACCTAGAGGCCATCAAACTCCAAACATTCAGGCAACTGGAGCCTCAGATGATGGCTCCAGGAATCTGACTTCCACTTTCCAAAAACAATGCCCCCTAGGCAAGAAGTAGCTAAGATTTGTTGTCATCCATGTTCTAACGTCAGTTATATGTGCTTCTTCAAAGTGGGTAAGTAATTCGGATAGGAGGCAGGGAAATACTAGGTAGAAAAGGGTGGGGCACCTGGCAGGGGTTCCACCCTCAAGCCTGGATCTGTGGCTCTAAATGAGAACTACACATCCTCATTTTCCTGCCCAAACGTTGCCTTTTGGCCTGCCATGCCCCCATCCTGTGCCCTTAAGAACCCCAGAACCCAGACTCAACACACACACACAGAAGAGAGAAGGGTCTGAACGTTAAGAGGAGAAGAAGCAGTTGAACACTGGAGACTACGGTGGCAGAGGAGTTTGGCGGGGAAGACTGCCTTCCCACTCCATCCCCTTTCCAGCTCCCCATCCCACTGAGAGCCACTTCCACTGCTCAGTAAAATCTCCACATTAACCATCCTTCAAGTCTGTGTGACCTCATTCCTCTTGGGCATTGGATAAGGACCCAGGTGCTGGTGCAAGAGGCTGTGACACTGAGTGAGCTGTTTAACACTTAAGCTGCCCACGGATGGCAAAGCTAAAAAAGCCTGCTGTAACACATTCCCTCTGGGGCTCCAGAGGTCACAGGAAACCCCTAGATGCTGCCACAGGCAGGTACAGGATTGGCTCCAGACTTGCCCTGGCCCCTGCACCCACTCACCTGCATGCTCCCCCTCCTTCAAGAGGTTTGAGCTCTGTGAGCTAAGTAAGTGAGCTACCCCTTCAAGAGTCCTGCAAAGGGGTCA
This sequence comes from Rhinopithecus roxellana, assembly GCF_007565055.1. Taxonomy (NCBI): domain Eukaryota; kingdom Metazoa; phylum Chordata; class Mammalia; order Primates; family Cercopithecidae; genus Rhinopithecus; species Rhinopithecus roxellana. The sequence continues at coordinate 195,281,261 of NC_044550.1, forward strand.
AGGGAACTATCCTGTCTCATTAGTGATTTTCAAAAATACAACATATTGTTACAAATATAGTCAACATGTTGTACAAGAGATCATTTGACCTTTTTTCTCCTATCTAAATAACATCTTGTCTCTTTTGACCATCTCCCCAGAAAATTTTACATATACATATATATGTATATATAAAAATTATATATGTATTTTATATGTAGGTATGTATTTCCTATTGGTTCTACTTCTCTAGAGAACTCTGACTAATACAATTAAGCGACAGAATAAAAAAGTTTAGTGCTGTGTTTCAGGTTTTACTGTCAGGAAATGGCAAAGCAAGGCATCCAAGATCAAAATGAAGGTTTCCTTGATGCATTGCTTATATGAAATTCTTTATTTAGTGTTTTATAATTGCAATTTAAAGAGTTTTTCTCTTTCAAATAAAAAAATGATCATGCTAGAGCTAACTGTAATTTACAAAGCAACTTCAAAATCAACTTAGTTTGTTAACAATATATTATCAAAATGACTCTTTAAATGCTGTATGTACCAGCATTTCCATTTTATCTGTAACATGAGATCCTTTATATATGAACTTGACATTTTACATGCAACCATACATAATTTTTCACAGGCATAGATACCCTTGCATCTGAAGAAAATGTATCTTCCCAAAGTCAGTTTGTTTATAAATTTTCTATTTTTTTAATGGGAAAAAAAAGCCAACTCTGACTCTATCAGAAATTAAAACTATGTTTGCACAGAAAATCTAGAGTAAATGTATTTTTAAGTAAACTAGTCATCATATTTTACATAGAATTGTATTGTATGCTTTGTAGTTAGTATTTCTCCTTTTTGCACTAGTAATTCTTCAGATACATTTTCTGAAAATTTACAAAATCTCTATTAACCTTTCATGAAAAGGTTAATTGAAAGAAGAATCTCTGCTCATAACAATATTCACCTGAGTCAAGAAGTTTGAGGAAGAAAATGACATAATGAATAATGTGCTTTGAAGCAGAATACTTCTTAAAGTCTATGATGTATTTGATCCCAATTGGATTAATTGGGACTTAGCAGTGATTTGCCCAAGTTCAAACATAGCTCAAAATTCTAAGGAGACTGCTGCTTGACTAATCTAATATTTTAAAAAATCATTTTCTGTCATTTTTCAGGAATGAAAAGGAGAAGGGGAGGAGAAAACATAAAAGGATAATTCCCGTTTTTACTGGTGACCCTTGAGCTGTGTTTAGAAATATAGGGACACACAGAATATCCTGGATTTAGGATCATTGTTTGCACACCGTGTGAAGACCAATTGGTTGACATATAAAACGTACTTAAAATGTTTTTGAGAATTTTATTATTTGCTATATAACTTAACATTATTACAACAACAGCGTATCAATACATGACTATGTGAAATTGTTTTACCTGTACTTACCTACATTAAAAAGATGGATGGATGGATAGATAGATAGAACAACAAGTTTTTAAATGATCGGAGTAAATGTAAATTAGATGGCACAATGCAAATGTAAAAAAATAGAAACAAGAAACCAATGCAAAGAAAGCAACCCCAAAATATTACTTGGTGTGTGTGTGTGTGTGTGTGTGTGTATTGCTGTTTGAAGGTATTCAATTTTTTAATCATTCAAAACACATAATCAAGTAGAATAAAGAGCTACTAGAGATTTTTCCAATTTTCTGTGTTGATCAATTGAACTGTTGCCATACTGAAGTTTTTAAAATAAAATATTATAACAATTCTTGTTTACTCTGTACTATGTATCACACTTTAAATATCATTCAGTTATTTTACTCTCAAAATAAATCTAAAAAAACATATAATTTTATTATCCAATTTTAAGGATGAGTGAATTGCAATTCACAGAAGGTATATATAATTTTCTCAAGGATGCACAGCTATTAAAAGTTTGGGTCCAACATATAAATCTTGCAGTCTGACTACATTTCCATTCTTTTATCTACTGATGCATACAGCTTTCTTGACTGTCAATAGTTTTGGCTCATCTGATATTTTATTTCATTAAAGCTAAATGTTCAAACATGACCTGTTAGTGAGAAACTACAAAGAGGTCATTTGAGATACTATCATCTACCTGAATGATCTTTAGCATATATGGAGTCAGAATGATAATGTTTGTATTGTGTAAAATTTATTTCAAATATTACCACAAATATACAATTTTTAAAAATCAGGCGGCATAAAGAATAGTTTATCAGATTTTTCTTTGCTAGATTTTCATACAAAAAACAAGGACCCTAAATAAAAATACTTAAGAACATATATTTCAGTTGAGCTAGGGATGATAAAAAATATATACATACAGCATTAGATATTTCCTGGAGAGACCTGGAGTGCTTTGACAAAATAATGGTCAACTCAGAAGAAAAAAATAAAACTATTATTTATTTTTATTTATGTTATTTTTTGGGGGGGATGCATTCTCACCCTGTCACCCAGGCTGAAGTGTAGGTGGTATAATCTTGGCTCACAGCAGCCTTGACTTCCTGTGCTCAAGCAATCCCTGTCTCAGTCTCCTGGATAGCTGGGACTGCAGGCGTGTGCCACCATGCCCTGCTACTTTTTGTATTTTTTGTAGAGATGGGGTTTCACTTTCTTGCCTAGGCTGGTCTCGAACCCCTGGGCTCATGTGATCTGCCTGTCTCGGCCTCCCAAAGTGCTGGGACTACAGGAGTGGACCACTGCACCTGACCACAAAATCACTGATTCTTAAAAAAAGAGTTCAGGGATTTGAAAGAAAGGTAGGAATAATATATTTGCCAACAATTCCTTATCTAGGATGTGTCCCAGAACCCCGAGTGCAGTGCCATATTTTCCTCTGACAGAATTTTACAAATATTTTCTGTATCTTTAGTTCTTTACTGCAGATGTTCCAGAATGATGAGAACAATATTGAAGCAAGAGAATCTGTAAGAGAGAATGTATGAAATAACACTGTTGTGTGCAAACTTGGAACAATCAGATGAGTGAAAAGGGTCCCTCAAACAAGAAATCAAGGCCTAGCCTGATATAAAACCAGGTTGTGTCAGCAGTTGTAAAAGTTGCAAAACAAATGTTAGTGGCAATGCTGAAAACAAATGCCACTTTTCCTTCAAAACAAAAAAAACAAGGGAAGGAATAAAGGAAATATTCAAAACTGAAATACAAATTAATTGTGAACATATAATATTGTTTTTTAGTTTCAGACCATGCTCTTGTATATTTATGACTTGAGGTTTCATTTCCCTTCACAGTCAGGAAGGATTAAGAAACCTGCCTCTTTAGGCATTACTTTTCCTGGCAGGGAGATGGTGGGGTAGGTCTAGGACAAGATATTTCCAAAAGAGAGCATCTAAACGTAGGATAGGCATGACAAATCATGGTAATTCAGATATTTTATGAAGTGATGCTGGGAACTAATAAATTTACAGACACAAAATACTAGAATTATATATTAAGTTTCTCAGAAGTTATTACACAGACTTGTCACCTCCTCCTTACCACCATTCCTACACATACATAGTTCTCCAGTAAAGTAAATGAAGCAGATAGAATTTGAGAAAATTGTCTAAGATCACACAAATGATCAGCTGCTCATCTGCACTGGAATTCATTCTCCTGTAGCCTTAGCAGTTCCCTAAAATTATTTAGAACTCCAAAAAGACCTATAGGAATTCTATCCATTTGGGAATGTATTTTCAGGCCTTGAAATCAACCCAAGTCTGAATGGTTTTCAAAGCAATTGCCAATCAGTAGATTCCCCAGCAGCCTGAAAGGCACCTGGGAAAATCAGGATTGTCACAAAGCCATGTAAGTATTTTGGAAACATATTTTAATGAGGTGCTTTTCTTTGGGAAAAGGTTTGATTCTAATTAAAGAAGAAGCCAAGCTAATTTTTGCAGTTTCTTAAATATGATTTTGGGAGGTTCTTTTAGTTATGAAAGATATAAAAATTTGACCCTGGACAAACTTCAGGCAGAGTTTGTATTATTAATATGTACCCAAGCAAGTATTATACGGAAAATTTATGCTTTAATTTGTAAAGAGAGCGTTCTTAAATGGAAAGTTTCAATTTTGATGGACATTTCTGGATTCTAAATTTATCAGATTACTGGACTTTGGAGTTTAAAAAAATGAAGACCACTGCATTGTTACACTAGCTTATAAATTATAGCTGAGAGGTCATTTTAGAATGTCTCTTCCATCAAAGCAGAAGCATAAGTTGTGCAAATGTGCAAAAATATTTATTGCCCTGCTTCTAAATTTACCATAGAAATGTTTTGTATAAAGTTATATTGTCCTAGAGCTAAAGGTGATTTTAAGATAATGAGTTCAAAAGTTTCAAGCTCACTTCTAACTTTAGCTCTTACAGTTAGCAAAATGTTTTTCTCTAGAAAAAGTGGCCCTGCTTTCACATTGTTGTTAACATTAGTAATTACTGAAATGTATCATATTCTAGCGAATATCAAGAAAATGCAGATTTTTAGTTAACTCCACTTTATATCATGACATGCATTTTCAATTTTTTACTATTAAAAATAGGATTACAGAATTAAGAAATAACTCAGGAGAGTATCTAATTATCATGCAGGTAATTTTCTTAGATTAATATGAATCCCATGCCAGTTCTGTGATCCTTAACTCTATAAAGTATCTTCATCAATTTTAACACTTCTTGTGGTACCACTACAAAACTATATAGAATAAATGGGCATATATATATATATATATATATATGTATGTGTGTATATATATGTATATATGCATAGATATGTGTGTGTATATGTATATATACATATATATAAAGACTTTGCAAATCAATAGTCAGAATCTCTCAGTAACTCATTACAAAATTGTAGCACAGGTGATGCCGATTGAATATTTATTGAGCCTAAAGCAGCAGAAACTGTGCTAGCCACTGGAAATATAAAAGTTTCTATGACTTGGCTCCTCTCCTCAAGAAATTTAAAGCCTAGTAGGGAAGACAGACTTGTACACAAATAATTATATATTTCAATAAGTTATTTATTATAATCCTAGAAAGTCACAACAGAATGTTTATAAATTATAATAAAGAAGATTAGGGAAAGTCTCTTGGAATAGATGATATATTAAGCAAAATATGAGTAGGATTTTCCAGAAAGACAAATACAGAAAAGCAGAACAGCAAAGAATTGCGTGTTAAAAAATAAGCAGGTAAGAAAAAGCCAGACATAGTAAAGTGGGTCATTTCTTATGACTTGTTAATTCAATATGTATGGGGATAGAGGTTGGCAGCAAGTTAAATTAATTCAATGTGTATGGGTGTGGTGGGAGTAAGATCATACTAATAAATGTACTTCATGCTGTGAGTAGTGGGAAGACATTTAAAATATCACAGTCAAAAAATCAGATTTCCCTTTGTAGAAAGATCAACCCTGGGATGAGAAGATCATTTCTGATGTTTGGTATAAGTCTGGGAAAGAGAATTAATGTAGAGGTCACCAAGATGGAAAGGATGAGAAGATTTGAGTTTGGCTTGTCAAACCTGGCTTCACAAGTTTGATGAGTTCCACATGGTAAGGTGCATACATGGAATTACTTTATTTTTTTTTCTGATAACTGTCACCAAACTTTTGTTAAACACCCTATTTTTCTGGGTAGCAAGGATACTTAAGCTTATCAGTCAGTAACAACTCACTCTAATTTAATAACTTTTCACTAGATTCTTGCTTAAAACCAAGTTTAGGACAATTCAAAACATCCTTTCAAAGAGCTCATGCAGAAATTTCTACAAATACAATAAGCTGTTACCTGCAGGAAATCTGGGGGTGGGAAAAATTTCATATAAGATCTTGGTAACTGTAGAGTTGGCTTTTTTGGTTATGGTAGAGTACACAGCTATTCTTTCTGGTGACCAATTGGATGCAACTGCATACATACTGATGACTTTAGAAAAGAGGATTTCAAATAATACAAATATATGCATTTAGAATCATAAATTATAAATTATTAATAATAAAGGGATAAAATAATTTTCAAAGACAAGGCAGATTTATTTAAACGTTGCAAAATTAACCAGAAATAAAAAATATTGTCACTGAATATATTGGTTAAGGTTTAACTGGGAAAGAACAACAACTATGACCCATGATAACTAGAAATGTAATTTTGGAAGTATACATTATGTAAATAAGGGAGGTACTAGGGAATTAAAAATCTGGAAGTTGATGCTGTATAATGAGAGAAGGAATTACTAACCAAATGTCCTGAATAACTAACATTGGAAAAGTCAGAGTTTGCAGGCAAAGCCAGTGGTCCAAGCACATGCAGGCACTAGACTGATGATGCAGATTGGGAGAAGATGGAGCAGTTTATGGCAAACTACTGCTTTTGTGTACCACTGCTTCTGCATCTGGTGGTGGGTCTTGGGCCAGTGTTAGTCAGCAAGGGCAGCATTCAAAAACACAAACGAGCATAAGACAAGCTGGGAGCCACTGAGGGCCTACCTATGCCTGAGACTTAGCCGTCCATGCAACCTTCTGAGTAATGGTCACTGCTTTATTTTCACCTTTCAATTTTCATGCAACATTCTCATTTGGCCAATCTAGCTATGGTGACATGGCATCTTATAATCATCTATTTACCATTTTTAACCTCCAAATAGAGAGATTATCAAAATTGTTATTCTGTTTACCTTTATTTTATTCTCTGCTTTACGAAAATATGCTAACACTTAGCTAAAAAAGAAATACATAGAATCCCACCTTATCCGTCTTAGGTTAAGTCCATTCTCATATTTGTCACACTCCCCCTTTGATATTCTGTAACCTAAATATTAACATATAAGGTTATCTTCTCTTAGCATATTATGTACATGGTAGAGGAATAAGAAATTTTTAAAAGAAAAATAATTGGTAATATATACCTGCATACAAATATTCACATCAAAGCAAAAAACAAATAGAATGATGAAAGTCTTTGTTCCTACTGCTCACACAGTCATAGCTGCTGTTTAAAATATTCTTCCCTTTGTCCTCAGCAAGCACCTTATCGACTCATGGTTTGTTACTTGGTACATTGATCCAATCATTTATTCATGAAGCATCTCTGGCAGTAAAAGTCTTATCTTTATCAAGTTATGTTTTATTTTTCTATTGAAATTTGTTACATGATACGCATGTGCTAGGATTCAATAAGGAGATCTCCCAGAAGGCTCTTGCCTTCCAGACATACTCCACTCTATCACCAGAAATTAAAGTGGGTGTATTAACAACCCAATTTTCCCGTGATAGAATCAACTCTTCCAACAAGTCAGTTTCTTTTTTGCCTATTGGTTCAGTGACACAATAAACTCAAAGTGGCCAGGAAGCAGTTTCAACTTCCAATTTAATAGGACCATTGATTTGTTCCATGGTAAATGTAGTCTTCCCTTGAAAACTAAAACCTGTAAACTAGCAGAAGCCTAAGGTACAGACATACAAAGCAAAAAATTTGTTAGAGAATATTTCAGGGTAATTGTAAGAGATATACTCTGTTTGTCATGCCATGACCCTTGAGTCCATATTAGTGACTTTATCAAAAGAGCACCATTTATTGACTGCTTATTCAGTGCAATATACAGAAGGCCATTAGATTGGACTATCAGGGCAGCTACTCCAGGTGATAAGGAATTTAAACCAGTGAATTACAGGAGCATGAGCCCATTTCTAAATTCAATTTGCTCTAAAATGAATTCCCAGATCAGAATTAATGCTCTGTGGATTATCCTGATAAATAAGGCATTCAATAAATATATAATCGGTAATTTTGGCAGAAACATTGTGAGAAAGACATATTCATATTTATAGTGTCTATTTCAGTGATAACAAAGAACTGGTTTTTTTTTTTTGTTTGTTTTGTTTTTTTCTGGAAGTGTTCCAACATAAGCAATCTACCATATTGATTACTATTGGCCTCTCTTGTTGGCAAATGGGTACCCAGCAATGTGCTCAAGTTTAACTTTTAGTCTTATCCTTATTGCCACTTTGTCCATTAGCCTATTAAGCAAAAACAAGGGCAGCTGAAGCAACAGGCAGACAGCAAGGAATAACTCATTTTGTCTACCCAATTAGTAAAATTCTCTCCAGCCAAGTTGGCTCTTTCAAAAGCATTTTGCATATGGAAAAATAATGCCTTTACACTCTTTGCTCATTTGAAGAGAGTCATTCATAGTCATCTTACTCAGATCACCATTCACCAGTGTACCAAATATGTCCTTTTTATGCCTCTATCATCCACGCAAATAATTATCTACTACCATTAAATAATTGAAGATCTGTATCTCCAGCCACCTCTCATTCCAGGTAAAACAGACAACAGATGTACTGCACTATTCAAAACTATCCCATTTTGAGGCTTTTCTTTCATCATTTCTTTCAGGGCCACCCTTCAGGCAGTCATGCTGGATTTATCCACTTTTGAGTGGTGCTAGGATAACCATGCAGAACCTCTACTAAGCTGAGTCTAGTTTTTTTTTTTCTTTCTTAGACATACAGTCATAGGGAAGATGCTATGAAGCTATACATGGAAAGAAAGGGAGGCAGTGTGGCAGGATGAGGATAGATGGTAGGAAACACAGGAGAAAACACATTTGCTCCTATAAGTTACTTACAGCTTCAGGTCCTACTCAAGCCGAGTGTCACATATACCACTCACCATAGGCATAACACTTTCTGCTTCTGTAGGTCAAACCACATGCATTTCATGATAAGTCTCTCAGGTATCATAGGAACTTGTTAGCACATTTTTAAGTGTTTGGTTTCTACTAGAGCCTAGTAGTAAGAGAGATGTATTCTTCCATAAAAAGAAAAATAGTATATACAGAGGACAGCATTAACTTTGCCATAGATCCTATGGGTCTGTGTAGTAATTTACACATAGGAGCCAGCTAAAGCCTCCACACAGTATCTCTCTCTGTCATAGACACCTGAATCACAGTTGTATCTAATGAAAAATACGTAGAATTTCATGGACGTTTGAGATAGAGTACTAGAATCCCAAAAGAGAGAGAAGACAGATGGAGCATAAAACAATATTTGAATAAATAAAGACTAAAAACTTTCCAAATTTGGAGAAAGACATAAATATAAAGATTCAAGATGCTCATTGGCCACACAGGAGAATAAATACAAACATAAAAAGAAAAAGAAAACATACCAAGCACATTGTAGTTATACAGAAAAAATTCATTACATACTCATGTGCAAAAAAAAAAAAAAAAAAAAAAATTCAAATGACTGAAACTTTCAACTCTTCAGCTACCCATAAAAATCCCTTCAAATTCTAACATATTGAAGTCTAAGCCTCTGCTGTTTCTGTTCTGAAATAAAATTATGATCTAAAGCAAGCTTGTCCAACCTGTGACCTGTGGGCCGCATGCAACCCAGGACGGGTTTGAATGCAGCCCAATGCAAATTTGTAAACATCCTTAAAACATGAGATTTGGGCAGTGTGTGTGTGTGTGTGTGTGTGTGTGTGTGTGTGTGTTTTTCTCATCATCTATCATTAGTGTTATCTTATTTTATTTTATTTTGTATTTATTTATTTTTTTAGATGGAGTCTCGCTCTGTTGCCCAGGCTGGAGTGCAGGGGCACGATCTCGGCTCACTGCAAGCTCTGCCGCCATTAGCCGGGCGTGGCGGTGCTATTGTATTTTATATGTGGCGTAAAACAGTTGTTCTTCCAGTGTGGCCCAGGGAAGCCAAAGGACTGGACATCCCTGATCTAAAGAATTATAAATTAAATGATATTAGCTGATAAACTCCTTTCAAGTACACAGAAATCTCAGCTTATTATTCAATGCCTTTCGCTTAAAGATTCATGAATATACAAGGACCATACATATTTGAGGGAAGTCAATGTCTTTTGTTGCCGTCCTTAGAAATAAAACCTGAGAGAGTGATTATATATAAGTGATTTTAAGGGAGTTTTATTGAGGAAACTTCACTAATGAGTGAGGAAAACAAGATAGCAAAGAATAAGGAGCTAATTAAATATTTTGTCTAGGGAAAGTCTAGCTTAAGCCATAGAGCGTAAGTTACATTGCAACACTGTTCCACCTTGACAAAAGGGACCTGTGTACCCCTTGTATCAATCAGTCATTATCTGCAGTCTGCCCCAAGGAGAAATGTAAGCCTTCCCAAGCAAGGCAGCTGAAGGCAACGCTCTCAAACAGAAGGCAACTCTAAGCTGTGAACTGTTAGTAGACACCACAATTATCCACTAGAGAATGGGAAAATCAGCCTGGTAAAGAGGGGCTGTATGGGGTACAAATAGCATTCATTACAGACAATAACCTAAAAGAAAAATAATATCAAGCCAAAAAGAAATTAAATCTAAGTTGATTGAATGAGAGATAATAGACAACAGAATATGGAAAACTCTAATTACTAATTTTTGGCATAGTTTGGATATTTGTCTCTACTCTAATCTCACATTGAGATGTGATCCCCAGTGCTGGAGGTGGGGCCTGGTGGGAGGTGTTTGGATCATGGCTGTGGATCCCTCATGAATGGATCAGGCCACCTCCTTGGTGAGAAGTGAGCTCTCACCCTGTGTTCACATGACATCTGGTCATGTAAATGTGTGTGGCACTTCCCCCTCCACTCTCTCTCCCATTTGCTCCTGCTTTCGCCGTGTGATGTGCCTGCTCTCCCTTCGCTTTTTGCCATGATTGTAAGCTTTCCTTAGAAGCTGAGCAGATGCCAGCACCATGGTTCCTGTAAAGCCTGCAGAACTGTGAGCCAATTAAATCTCTTTCCTTTATAAATTATCCAGTCTCGGGTATTTCTTCATAGCAATGCAAGAATGGACTAACACAATCTTCAAACAGATTTCAGAAGATTTTTCAATCAATTAAACAAAAGCGAAATACTATTTTAAAGAGGTTTCACCCTAGATAATGTTAGAGTAGTTTGTTTAAGATTAGCCATTTGCCAATAATCATTATAAACTCTGGCGGAGCAGTATAGAGGAGAAGATAAACAAACAAACTGAAGTCTCAGAAAAATCACCAAAAGCAAACAGGAACTAATGGGGCATACAAGAATTTTTAAAGAGGTTGTGTAACACACAAGATCAACATCTAAGCAGAATTTTCCTTCAGTGAATTTCCCAGTTAACAGCAGCACTAGGGATAAGGCTCTAGCAGAAAATGTTAGCATTAAAAGGTTACAAAGTCAGGATTCAGAGTTCTGAACTACTTAGAGCAATGTTTTCCAACCTTTTTGGCATCAGGGACTGGTTTTGTGGAGGACAATTTTTCCACGGATAAAGTAAGGGTGAGCATTAGATTCTCATAAGAAGCATGCAACCTACTTCTTGTGCATGCATAGTTCAGGAGAGGGTTCACACTCCTATAAGAATCTTTTGCCACACTAATCTGACAGAAGGCAGAGCTCAGGCATAATGCTTACTTGACTGCTGCTTGCCTCCTGCTGTGTGGCCTGGTTCCTAACAGTCCATGGACTGGTACTAGACTGCGGCCTGGGAACTGGGGACCTCTGAATTAAAGGCTACAGAGCAGGGTGTCCAATCTTTGGGCTTCTCTAGGCCAAACTTAGAGAAGAATTGTCTTGGGCCACACATAAAAAACACTAACACTAACGATAGCTGACGAGCTTAAAAAAAATCTCAAGAAAAAATCTCATAATGTTTTAAGAAAGTTTACAGATTGGTGTTGGGCAGCATTCAAACTGTACTGGGCCGCATGTGGCCTGTGAGCCATGGGTTGTACAAGCCTACCATGGAGAATCACAGAGAGGAGGGCTTAAAAATCCCCTTGTAATTTTCCTTGAATCCTTGGTTGATTCCTAAAATGTTTATGCACAAGACAAGATTTCAGGGAACTCTATAGAAAGCAAAATTGCAAAGGCAAATCCACTGAGCAGAGAATTTTACAACCACCAGGTGCTATGCAGACAGTTTGGAGTCTCGCCGAGTTAGAACATAGTACATTTTCCACTGAAACTCAAGAAGGAGTGAGCCTTAGAAATAAGAAACATGATTTATGACCAAAGGATATGCTCTAGAATTAAGGGCAGAGCTCAAATCACCTACTCCCTCAAAAAAGTTGAAAATGCAGCATCCACAAAATAATGTTGATCAGTAACTTCCTTCCCTGCAAGGGCAAAACTAAACACTATTTGGACAAAGATAAGTAAATTCTAGAGTCTCTATAATGTATCAATGTACGATATAAAACATCTATTACATAAAATAAAACTTAGTATACAATGGCAAATAGGGAAGAAGTGCAATCCACAAACAAGAGCAAAACCGGACAATATAAGGAGACCCATAGACTACTTAGCAGATCAGAAGTTTAAAATAACTGTAAATATTTTTTAAAAATTATAACAAAGGTTTATTATAATGGGTAGGTAATCACTAATCTTAGGACAAGTATAAACCATTACCTTACCTGTATCCCACCCTTTCAATAATGGAGACACTAGAATTTAAAAATATAATAATAAAATGATCATGTGGGCTCAAAAACAGACTGACATTACAGAAGAAAAGTGATCAGTAAATCAGCAGAAATGTTACAAAAATTCAAACTGAAGCACAAGAGGAAATATATAAGAAAAATAGAGAAAGCTTCAATAACTAATAAGGCAGTAAAGAATAAGCTAATATATGTGCAATTTCAAGAAGAAAGAAAAAGAAAAAATTCTAAATTTTGATAAAAAGAAACAGAACATTAACTGTACAAAATTATGTATTTGTACACTTCTTATGCTTTCTAAATAGTTGTATTATTGAGATTTTGGGCCAGACAGCTGTTTGTTGTTGGAGGCTGTCCCATGCATTGTGGATGCTTAGCTGAATCTCTAGCCTCTACCCACTGTAAGCCAGTAGCACCCCTCAATACGGCCAATCAAAATGACTGCAAACCTTGTCAAATGCTTCATGGGTATGGGTGGGGGATAAAATAATTTTCAGTTAAGAACACATGATATTAGCTTTCTGTATTAATTTTCCATTGCCAGTGTAAGAGGTCTTCACAATTTTAATGACTTAAAACACTACACACTTACCATTTTAGAGTTTTTCTAGTTCGTAAATTCAGGTAGAGTGTAGCTTAAGTAAGTCCTATGTCTAGAGACTCACAAGGCTCAACTCAAGGTATCACCATACTTTTCTGGAGGAAACTGATATATCAATTTCCAAGCATTTTCAGTTTGTCGGCCAAAGTCAATTCCATACTGTTGTGAGACTGAGGTTCCCATTTCCTTGCTTGCTATAAGCTGGGAAATATTCTGCACTTCTGGAGGTCACCTGCATTTTCTGGTTTGGAGCCTGTTTCATCTTCAATGCCAGGAATAGCAAGCAAAATTGTTTTCATGTTTCAAATCCCTCTGTCCTTCCTTCTGTCACATCACTCAGCCTTCACCTGGAATAAATCATGCAGATGTTTATCACTGTAGTCGTAGTGCCAAATTTAAATTCTAAAAAAATAAAAAATAAATAAAAATAGAATATTTTGTTTTTTATTTAGGACAGTAAAGCTTCAAAATCAGTTTAATCTAATTTTTTCTTTATAGTTAAGTTGACTTTGTTTCCACTATAAAAATAAAAATGTCTCTTACTAAATGTACATGCAATCTGAAGGTGCTATATGGAAATTCTATGACTTACCTTATTACCTGATATTTAAAACAATAGTTTAATTTAAATCTGCTGCAATAACTTGGTTACCTACTATAGTGAAAGAGAAAAGTAAAAGCAGAATTGATGAGATGTTCTCTCTCAGTTCAGAAATTCTATGATTCTACAGTGAAATTAAAAAGTTCTGAGGAAAAAAGCAGTACAAATTGAAGTTTTGGCTTATCTTTTTGATAAAGGTAGAACAATGCTTTTTCTCGATTGATTATATAAGAATGCATTTTAGTTGAGGCAATGGTTAACGGGCTAAAAACAAAATAATAACTTACTTTTGCATGTTTAGTACTCAGCAGCTCTTCGGGGATAAGTGAATATTTTATTACTATAGAATGCTTTAGCGATTGAATTGACAGTTGGAGAAAAAATGATTGCTAATTACAAGACATAAAGGCATGAATAACATAGAAAAAGCATGTGAAAACATAGACATTATTCTTATAGAATATATTTTGCATATTTAGTGTCCGAGATAGAATATAAGAAAAATTCCAAGCTTCCATCACATGGGATTATTTTTCTGTGTGTTTAGATATTCTGTGAAAGAAAGTAGCAGTATACATTACTTCATTACAATTAGCTGATACTTTTCAGTTCCTCAAGGGAAGCTATGAATATTATGCCATAATCAGTGTTCTAGAATTTTGATGTGAGGAAGTTAATAAAGAAAAGAGAGAAGAATCAAATAGACACAATAAAAAATAATAAAGGTGATATAACCACTGATCCCACAGAAGTACAAACTACCATCAGAGAATACTATAAACACCTCTATGCAAATAAACTAGAAAATCCAGAAGAAATGGATAAATTCCTGGACACATACACCCTCCCAAGACTAAACCAGGAAGAAGTCGAATCCCTGAATACACCAATAACAAGTTTTGAAATTGAGGAAGTAATTAACAGCCTACCAACCAAAAAAAAGCCCAGGACCAGACAGAGTCACAGCCGAATTCTACCAGAGGTACAAAGAGGAGCTGGCACCATTCCTTCTGAAACTACTGCAAAGAATAGAAAAAGAGGGACTCCTCCCTAACACATGTGATGAGGCCAGCATCATCCTAATACAAAAACCTGGCAGAGACACAACAAAAAAAGAAAGTTTCAAGCCAGTAAACCTGATGAATATCAATGCAAAAATCCTCATTAAATACTGGCAAACTGAATCCAGCAGCACATCAAAAACTTATCCACCATGAACAAGTCGGCATCATATCTGGGATGCAACACTGGTTCGACATTTGCAAATCAATAAACATAATTCATCACATAAACAGAACCAATGACAAAAACCACATGATTATCTCAATAGATGCAGAAAAGGCCTTCCATAAAATTCAACATCCCTTTATGCTAAAAACACTCAATAAACTAGGTATAGATGGAACATATCTCAAAATAATAAGAGCTATTTATGACAAACCCCACAGGCAATATCATATTGAATGGGCAAAAGCTGGAAGCATTTCCTTTGAAAACTGGCACAAGACAAAGATGCCCTCTCTCACCACTCCTAATCAACATAGTATTAGAATTTCTGGCCAGGACAATCAGGCAAGAGAAATAAATAAAGAGTATTCAAATAGGAAGAGAGAAAGTGAAATTGTCTCTCTCTGCAGATGATATGATTGTATATTTAGAAAACCCTATTATCTCAGCCCCCAAACTCTTTAAACTGATAAGAAACTTCAGCAAAGTCTCAGGATACAAAATCAATGTGCAAAAATCACAAGCATTTTTATACACCAATAATAGAGAGCCAAATCATGAGTGAACTCCCATTCACAATTGCTATAAAGAGAATAAAATACCTAGGAATACAACTTACCAGGGACTCGAAGGACTTCTTCAAGGAGAAATACAAACCACTGTTCAAGGAAATAAGAGAGGACACAAACAAATGGAAAAACATTCCATCCTCATGGGTAGGAAGAATCAATATTGTGAAAATAGCAATACTGTTTAAAGTAATTTAGAGATTCAGTGGTATTTCCATTAAGCTACCATTGAATTTCTTCACTGAATTAGAAAAATCTACTTTAAATT